>NC_138205.1:18601037-19121037 GCF_964194415.1 Vipera berus
TTAATCAGGGCTAACTTATTAGTTCCCCTTTAATTGCCACTATTTTTTAAAAAAAAAATCCTTCTGAATTGCTTATTTTATATTCCACCTATTCATCTCCTTCCTAAGAAATCCTTGTCCTCTGGAGGAATATGAATAAAAAAAATAATTTCAGGATTTAACCCTACTAATTTACTACAGATCCAAAAAATGATGACAACAAAATTACATGAAACAGAGGGATCCCATGGATAAAATGAGGTCCTTACTGTATAGCAGGGCTGTCAAATTCAATTTTCATTGAGGGCCACATCAGCATTGCAGTTGCCCTCAGGGGGCTGGGTGGGTGTGGCCTACTGGGTGGGCGTGGCTAGAGTGCGTATGGCCTACTGGGTGGGCATGGCCAGTTCTACATAGTTCACATCAAGGGTTCCTATGGGGGCCTGGGTGTTGTGATTCAGGTTCAGCCTGTGGGTTCGGCAGTTGGGTCGGACGACTCAGAGGAGGAGGGGGGTGTTGAAGAGCTTGCTGAGGGGGTTGGAGAGCTTGCTGATGAGAGCCCTCAGCCAGGCCCCTCCCACCTGGTCATGACGCAGACCCAGCTGTGTGAGCCTGACAGCGTGGATGAAGATGACCCACAGCTGGCCCTGTTCAAGGACGCCCGACGCAGGAGGCAGTCAATCAGGAGTAAACAGAGGAAGGCAATGGGGCACCTCGGAAGGAGGCAGAGAGAAGCCACGTCCTGAACTGTATAAAAGGGGAATGCGTGGGAGGGCTGGTTTGCTGAAGGCAACCGCTTGAATAGCTCCTGTTTCATGGTTCGTGTCTTGTTTGCTTTTGTATCCATAAATTTGGTAGGCTTAGTTCCAGCCTCTTGCCTTCTTGTAAAAGGGGTTGTCCCTGCATTTTCTGCAGGGCCGGTAGCAGGCTGGTACAGAACACTGGGCAGGAGTGGGACAGATCTGAGGGTCTCTGGCAAAAGGAGAGTCTCTGGGCCAGGGCCAAGGCAGTGGGGGCCATTCCCTCACTGTTTCCAGGATGGCTTTGCGGGCCACATGAAACCACTTCGTGGGCCGGATCTGGCCCCCGGGCCTTGTGTTTGACGTCTGCTGTATAGCTTCCACGCAATCTTCAAGTGAAGTCCTATGTAGGATGCATTGTAGTCGTTTAAACCAGCATGGCTGGCTGGGGAATATTGAGAATTGAAGTCCACAAGTCTTGAAGTTGCCAAGGTTGGGGACCCCTGATTTAAACAAGAGCTGACTAAACCATGAGTGACTGTGAGGAGGGTCTTCTGGTCAAGATGAGTCTGTGCAAACTCTCCTGGCTACCACTTCTTCCTATAATTCAAGAAGGTCCCACAAATTATACCTGAGTTCCACTTTAGGAGGTGCAACCTTAGCAGTAACTGAAGTAGGAAGGTCCTTAGAACTGAAATGCCCTTGAATCCACAATCTCCCAGCCCTTGCTAGGTTGAACCTGGCCTGCTTCCCCCACATAGACCTTAACAGCCTCTATGCACCAGGACAAAATCTTTTGAGCACCACCTGTTCACTAAGGAATTGAGATATACAACAGGAAATCATCCACATCTTGATGACACCTGACCCCACGTGACTGGGTGGTCTTGAGCAACAACCTCATATAGATGTTGAATACAAGTAGCAAGAGAGTCAAGTTTTGAGGAACCCTGCAAAGTAAGGGTCTCAGCCTCAGCCCTTCCTGATAAGTGCCTGCTGGAACCCATTCTGAAGAAAGGAGAACTGATGCAGTGCAATACCCACCAACCCCCAACCCCTCCCCCCCAAAAAAAAATCACTGAGAGATCAAGCGGGACCAAGAGGATCACACCATCCCTATCCTGGTTCCTTCAAAAATCCATTTACAGACATGACCATTGTCTGGTCAACGGATATCTCTTCCTGAAACCAATGAAAACGATCCAAATAATCCACTTTCTCTAGACTGGAATTGCAGCTCAGTAACGTTTACGTTTACGCGGTGGCTCAGTGGGTTAGGACGCTGAGCCTGTTGATCAGAAGGTCAGCAGTTTGGCGGGTCGAATCCCGAGTGCCGCGTAACAGAGTGAGCGCCTGTTACTCATCCCAGCTTCTGCCCACCTAGCAGTTCGAAAGCACGTAAAAATGCAAGCAGAAAAATAGGGACCACTACGGTGGGAAGATAACAGCGTTCCGTGCGCCTTTGGCGTCTAGTCATGCCGGCCACATGACCACGGAGACGTCCTCGGACAAGCGCTGGCTCTTTGGCTTTGAAACAAAGATGAGCACCGGCCCCTAGAGTCGGAAACGACTAGCACACATGTGCGGGGGAACCTTTACCTTTACCCAGTGCTTTTTTTGTAAAAGAAAAAGGTGCTGGAACTCACACATGTCATACAACCCGCCTTGCCTACCCTACAAGGTTCCATCCAAAAAAGGTGCCGGAACTCCGTTCTGAGCGTTCTATGAGAGAAAAAAGCCCTGCCTTTACCTTTACCTTTACCGTTTACACAATTTTCCCCAAGGAAAACCAAAGAGATCAGTTGATCATTATCTAATGCTGCTGAGTCCAAGGATGGCTTCGTGAGGAGGGGATGTGCTACTGCCTCCTCCCAGGTTTGTGGGACTGCCCACTCACTCAAGAATGAATTCACTATTGCTTACATAACTTACTCCTCCGCTATATTGAAATTAGATCCTGAAAGCCTGATGCTTCCTTCCCTTTATGTCAATATAAAATCTAGGCCACAAGGCTAAACTGATGAATAAGCACAACAGAACACAAAACATCAGAACCATAGTGTGTTGTGGAAGGAAAGGGGAAGAAAAATGAAAGGAGGAGGAAAATTACACAGGAGAGAACTTAATGATGCTGGAAGGACCTGAACAGGCCTAAAATAAAATACAATTGGAGTCAGATGTGCAGGAACACATTAGAAACCAGATTAATTATCACGAAGCCATTTAGCCAGCATCCTCTAAGGCTGTTCATGCTTCAGTCTTCAACATGCAGTTTGGAGAACATGGGATCAGGACGTCGTATCTGTCTCCAATACTATAAACTGGCTAACTATTCAGAGCAAAAAGCTACATTAAGGCATTTCAAATCACTGCTACACATTTGCACTTCCATGTGGACCTTTTGGAGAGAGAACCCAAAGCATTTTACAGCACTATTACCTACATCTTGGTCTTGATCAGATGTTGAGGTGGCCTGTGTCATGGTTCCAAAAGACAAAGACGAATAAAACAGAACTCCAAGGCTTGCAAATTCCTCAAAGAACATGTTTATTAGTTACAAAGTATCAGCACATCAAAAGTGAAACCAAGTCTAGAGACACATGTAATAATTCCCCAATACAAAGTTTAAAAATCCCACCCCTAAAACTGTGCAAGCAACTACATTCCCCAATACATCTTCTTGGCAGACTTTTTATGCAACGTCCAGCCTGCAGTCTCAGGAGCAGCCGATGACCTTGGTTCCCACGGGACAAAAGATTATTTAGACTAGTGAAGCACTGGGCAATCCCCCTCCCTCCATTCCATATGGCAACCGAAAATAAGTAGGAAAAATGGCTGCAGCCATGCTCATTTGTAGAGTTGACAGCCTGTGGCATATGGAAACACATAAAAATAGATGAATAACAACATTAATGTCATATAATGGATCTGCTTGTGTCTCTCTCTTGTCTATATACTCCAGCACCTGGTGACCTTCTCTATTGGGGAAGAGGATGATTTGACATGTATGGAAGATGCCATCAGGAAACTGTGCATCATGGATAAGCAAGGGAAGATCTGGGTTCAAGAGATGTTGCTCCAAGTCAGCGGGTCGGCTATCAAGCTCCTTGACATAAATTCAAAGGTGGAGCAGCAATGTTGGGCAGCTAATGAAGATTTGGGGGAGAGATGGGTGTTACCTGTGTCCCGATTCCTCTTCTTTGGAAAGAGTCCATGTTAGATGGATGTCCTTGACTGTCTTTCTTTCCCCCACTAGGAGGAACTGGAGAATTATCCATTGGCAACTGTGGCTTATTGTGATGCTGTCTGCCCTGAGTCTCGGTCCCGATCCTTGCTTGTACTCATGTGCCAGGAGCCTACTCAGCTCAGACCAGATATCCATTTCTTTGAGTGTGATCAAATTAGGGTAAAAGAATTGAGCCTATCAATCCACAAATAATATTTAGAGAATGATCCTATGTAATTACTCAATTCTACTCACTGTAGAAAATTTACTTGACACGGGGATGGCAACTATTCAGTGGCTGGGTGATGAAATTAACATTTTAAAGGAAAGACAAGGTTCATAGATGGTGGAGCCATGCCATACACAGGGGAGGTGCTGGAATTCTCTCCCCCCACACACACACTTTAACTTTCCCCCTTTTAAAAGAGGAAATTCTACTTCTGATGTTTGACCACTGTGTTTTGAAGGGTCTGAGCGTTATAACATGGTGCCCATAAGCAGTCCAGAATCCTGAGCTTGCCCAGCCCTGATCTACAACATGGGGATTTGGAACAAGGGAAGAGTTCTCAACAAAAATTTGATCTGGTTTCTCCTTTGCTTGGCAGGCGGAATGGATCCAGCAAGACATCAGTAGTGCCCTGCTGGACTTCAACACAGGAGGAAATACCCAACGGACGGAAGCCTTAAGGTACATGCACCGCCTAAGACCCATGGCTGTGATCAGGTAGCTTCAAAGGGCGAAAGGTCACACTCATAAACATGAAGTCACATCTGAGAGTATCTTTATCAAAAACAAGGGTGGGGAACTATGGCCCCTTTATGACCTGTGGACTTCAACTCCCAGAATTCCTGAGCCAGCCCTTGCTGTAAAAAAAGTTGATTCCCAGAAGAGCGGCATGGTGGGTGAAAGCCCATAACTTCTTCCTTACCAGCTGCTTTTCCAGTGTAGTTTTCTCTGTGTAGTCACATCACCATTACAAGTTCACCCTCCCTCAACCATCTCCACCATACAATTTGGACTCAGAGAGAAAGTAGCTATAGGTAGTTCTCGACTTACGATCAAAAGCTGGAACCAAAATTTCCATTGCTCAGCAAGGCAGATGTTACATGTGCCACGCCCAATTTTATGACCTTTTTTGCCACAGATGTTAAGCAAATCACTGCAGTTGTTCAGTGAATCATTCAGTCCTTAAGTGAATCTGGCTTCTCCTCTTGACTTTGCTTGTTGGAAGCCAGCTGTGAAGGTCACAAGTGGTGATCCTGGACACTGCAACTGTCACAAATACATGCTAGTTGCCACCACCTGAATTTTGATCATGTGACCTTGGGGGGAGTGCGGCGATGGTTGTAAATGTGAGGATTGGTCATGTCACTTTTTTTAGTGCCATTGGCACTTCAAATGGTCGCTAAACAAATGTTGTAAGTCGAGGATTACCTGTATCCAGACTAGCCATGCCATTTTTCTTTCTACAGCAGCTTGCTATGCAGATTTTGAGAGGTTATTTTATCACGTTACCTTCATGCCAAGAAAAGCTTCATGTACCATATTTCTGACTGGAGGCTGCTATAGAATACGTAGCAATACTTTGATTTGAAAGAAAGAAAGAAAAACTTCCTGGAATTACAGGAGGGAAGATGGAAACTTAGAAATAAGGAGAAATTTCCTGATAGTGAGAACAATTAATCAGTGGAACCTGATTGCCTTCAGAAGCTGTGGACGCTCCAACACTGGAGGTTTTTAAGAAGAGATTGGTTGCCTATTTGTCTAAAATGGTACAGTGTTTCCTGCTTGAGCAGGGGGTTGGACTAGAAGACCTCCAAGGTCCCTTCCAACTCTGTTATTCTGTTAATTGGTCATGGGTTGTCTAGATACCTATTACAGATTCTTATGTTGCTGACTGAATGGTGTGGTATGTATTTCCTTCTCATTGTTTTGACCAGGAAAAGCTTGATCCCCACATACAATACAATACATAAGATACAAAGATCCCCACCCTCAAGCTCTAAAGCAGGTTTCTTCAAACTTGGCAACTTTATGACTTGTAGACTTCAACTCCCAAAATTCCCCAGCCAGCATAGCTTTACGACTTGCAGACTTCAAGTTTAAGTCACAGCTTTAAGACTTGTGGACTTCAATTTTAAGCTTTGTGAACTTCAACTCCCAGAATTCCCCAGCTAGCTAGGCTATGGGATTCAACCACGGGAAGTTATACGGGTCAAACTTTAAAGTTGCCAAGTTTGGAGACCCCTATTCTAGAGGGTAAAAGATCCCAACCCTACTTACATTGTTTTACCCAAGTTGCAGTATTGCCCCATTCACTATGTCCCTGAGGTCCCTTCAACATGCTTGATCCTCAGCCAACAAAATATTGCCTACCCCCAGCCTGGAAGTTACACAGGTCACGTGTAAGATGGAAGGAGGTTGCGTTATCCACTGGATATCAGTCTTTCCCTTTGGATCGCAGACTCTATGTTGTTGTTTTTTTTGTTTACAGAGCTGCCCAAAACATGCTTGATAATCAGGAGATCTCTCAGCCTCCTACGCAGGCTCCTTCTAGGTCTAGAACAAAGATTGTTGCACCAGGGCCAAGAGAAGACGGTAAGAACCTTGAAGACTAAAACCCACAACCTTTTATGGAGGAGGACGTTTGGAGAAGAATCATAACTCCTTGGTAAAATGTATGCCATCCATCCAGGTCACTGGAGGCCACTTTCTGGCATTTCCAGTTAAGTGGATATGCCCTAAAAAAAGGCTATTGCAGCTTAGAAGAGATTACAGGCTACATCAACCAAGGTTCTGACATAGTATTAAGGAGTTTCCTGGCTTCCTATATTAATTGACTTTAGTGGGAACCTTCTTCTAGAACAGCTTACAAGATGTCATGTTGCACTTCTATATAACTTACTTTCCGTTTGAGTTGCAGGGAACGATCCAGGAATCCTTCCCATCAAGAGCATTTCAGCCACAAATAGGCCTGTCTACATCTTTGTCTGGTCCCTTCACAATTTGTCTGGTTTTCCCCCACTTTGACTAAAATAAGCATGGTATACAAGATCCACACACACACACACACACCCCAAAGCTGAAAGCGTTGGCCTCATTCTTAAGGCTGTTGCCATGGCACTGTTGTACACCCTAGTCATCAGAGATCAAAGACCAAGAAAGTGAGGTTCCTCATATAGGCCATGTGGTTGTGGGAGTCACAGAAGAAGACACAGCTGCAGAGTTTTTTCCCTGCCACTGAGCTCTTCAAGACAGATTCATCCTCTTTGCATCCCAGCAAAGTTTATTAGCACTAGAGTCCTAAACTCTTCATTTTTCCCCCCTATTTCCAGCCATCTTGGTAGGGGAACCTGATCTGGCCTTCATCCAAATAGAGCAAAATGTGGTGAGTTAAATGGGAAATTAATTCTTACTGTTGGGTTTTTATATAAATGAGATTTGGAGAAAGGGGATAGGAAAGCAGAGATGGTCATTGTAAGATTGGGCTAGTCATGTGATTGACCTGCTTTATGACTGTCACGAGTGATGACCATGATGGGACGGTTCCATTATAGTCATAACTCAAGGACTCCCCGTAACAGGTTTAAAAAAGTGTGACAACGAAGCTTGCCATCACAGTACGACAATCAACAAGTGACCCTACTCAAAGAGCATCCAAATTCACTTTATTTCCCAAAGACCTTTCAGAAGAGCCACGCTCTCATGTCACTTGTTCCTTGCTCAGTACAAAAAAAATATTTCTTTTTTCATTCTCTTCATTGCCTGTGTGTCTCTGGCAGGAACTGCTAAACCATGTTTTTGACGATGTGGAAGCCTTTGTGAAAAAGCTGCAGAAGTCTGCCGAAGCTTTCCGTGTTCTGAATCAAAGCAGGCGCTCTGCAAGAGGGCGTCTTCGAGAGCCAGGAGGTGAGAGAATTGGCTGGGAATGCAGAAGGTCGCTAGGGAAATAGGAAATGCTTCTGAAGTCTGTCCCAGTCAGAATCTTTCTGTGAGTTCTAACTCCGTTTTCAGAATGAGTCTAGAACTTACATATCCCGTCAATTAGAGATGCACATCTGATGAGATCAGGAAAAGGTCCTTTTCAGTGGTGGCCCCTTCCATATGGAACATCTCCCCAGCCCCAGCCCCACCCCAGTGTATGAAGGGGCCCCGTCCTATTGCTTTTCCAAAAGGTGCTAAAAGTGTGGGTGTCCATGCTGCTAACATCAGATGTTCCTGCTTTGACAACATTTGGAGAGGCAGCTTTGCTTCTTTAAAACTAGATGGAAACTAGTCAAGGAAAGAAGCAACCTAGAACTAAGGAGAAACTTCCTGACAGTTAGAACAATTAACCAGTGGAACAACCTGCCTCCAGAAGTGGTGAATGCTCCAACACTGGAAGTTTTTAAGAAGAGACTGGACAGCCATTTGCCTGAAATGGTATAGGGTTTCCTGCCTGAGCAGGGGGTTGGACTAGATGACCTCCAAGGTCCCTTCCAACTAATTATTATTATTATTATTATTATTATTATTATTATTATTATTATTATTATTATTATTATTATTTATCTTGTGTGTTATTTTTAGAATTAGAATTAGTTGATGCTGGGGGGAGTAGGAAGAAGGTCTCTCAAGGCTGTTTTGAAATAAGAGAAGATAAGAATTTGGCTGGTTGTTTAACAGGAGGGAAAGCTTAGAATTCAAACTAATTGGAGAATGTGATTTAGGACAGTTAATTAGAGGGAGGAACTGCAATTTGATACTGTGTACTTAAGGGAGGGGAATCCAGATTTCGGCTTGACCATGTACATGCCGAAGCTATGCTCTTTTGATTAAAGACTCCTTAAGATAAACAATGTTTCGAGGTTTTTTTAACAATTGCATCTGTCGGAACCATGACAGTGGGTTTGTTAGCTGGGTCTGGGGACCCCTAAAAGAGATGGGCCAATCAACTTGCTGATTTGATTGTGTTATTGCTGCCGTGTGTGTGTGTGTGTGTGTGTGTGTGTGTGATTTTTTTTAAAAAAATATTTTCATTATACAATGCAAAATGTTGTAGGCCCACTGGAGTCATCTCTGTGCGAGTTGGATGGCAATATAAATTTGTTTAATAAATAAACAAAACAAATAATTTCATCAGACTCCGCAAAATTCCACTGTGGCTTTGAAACTTTTCCCTTCCACCATGGGCCTCTGCAATGGATCTCCCGACAATTTCAGAAGTGCCTCACGTAGATGCATTATTCTTTCTTTTGGCACATGTCACGTGAGCTTCTTTGCCAAGAAATTTTTAGAGACACTAGTTCTAAAATACAGAGCTGAGGCCTACAAACATAATTAGACTATTATAATGGCGTGTTATTTCTGCATCAATATGGTTGAGTTGCTCTGTGTAGATTTCTAGAACCAGGAGCCTTGGTTTTCTCAATCAAAAAAAAAAGGATTTGAGTCTTAGGGGTGGGAGTTCACCAGCCCCCCAAATAGATAAAGTTGCAGGGAGATTTTTTACTGTTTTTTTTTCTTCTTTACCACAACCATAGAGGGACTCTTGACCATCAGAGCCAAACCCCCATCTCAAGAGGAGTTTGAAGACACTCTGTCCAAGATCAAATATTCCTTCAGCCTTCTGGTGAGTTTTGTGTATAGTTTGTTTTTTTCTCCCAAAGAAATGGAAGGTATCTCCTTGGGTTATGCTTACAACGAAATTATTATATTTTCTTTTCCACCACTTAGGCAAGGCTGAAATCTAACATCACTAGCCCTACTTCAGAGGAGCTACTATGTATTCTTTTCAAGCCCTTGAAGATGGTAAGTGCTGAAGAAGAGGAGGAAATGAGGTATTTGGTAGCTGAATTAGTAATAGTGTATTTCTCAGTCTTGCATCTCCCAAATTGTGGACTTCAACTCCCAGAATTCTGCAGCCTATATGGACGTGACATAGAATTCTGGGAGTATCCAAGACTGGGAAACAATATATTTGTAAATATACATGGGCAGTTGGATTGTAAAAGCAGTAGAAGAATATGAAATTGTGTTAAGGGACAATAATATTTAAATAGCACATGTGAAATGCGAAGCTGAATTCCACAGGAATAGGGGAGAATTCCTACAGAGCAAGAAGCAAGAAGGCTAATACAGTACGTACACTTCCTCTGAATTGCTTGGCTTCTGTATCCTTTTTTTTTTAATAAAATACTTTGGGCCTCAGTTCCGTTAGTTGCAGAATTGTGTAATACTTTATAATCCATGAAAAGCTTTATCATGGGATTACGTTGCACGTACCAATGATTCCTAGATGAGCGTATTAGTAAATTTCTCTGGGAGAAGATCGGGTCTCCAGGGGAACAGATAATATGGATTCTGATTCTCATTTCCCATTTCAGATTGTGGACGCTTCTGGGGGCGTGGAATTTGCTTCTGAACTGCGCAATCCCATGATAACTCTGGAGGCAGTGACTTTGATGCGAAGCTGCTTAGGAGAACAGGAAACAGAATTGTGGCATTCTCTGGGTGAAAACTGGACTAAGCCCAGGTAAGGGGATTTGGGTTTGCTTCCCCTTGTTATTACTTTTGCCCTCTTAATTTTTTTTTTCCCCTATGGGATGCAGTTTAATCTACCCATTTCCCCTTCTTCCTTCTGCAGTCTTCTAAATATTGCAACTTCTGTGTCCCTATTGGCTATTTAATTTTGGTGAAATAACCCCCTCTGAAGTGATGTCACAGATGACCTGGACCTTGATCTGTTAGTTACTTAACAAGTAATTGCAAACTTTGGAATTTGGATTCAAAATCTTCTCAAAGATGTCGAGAAGATTTTGGTGGATTAGACCAAATCATTTATGACACAATGTGGTGGGTTTGTTCTAAATTGGTTGACACCTGTTGCCTGGGTGGTTTACTTATCTTGCAGTGATTGAAAATGTCATGACTTTGGCTCCTTCCTTCCAATTCATATTGTTCCTATTATTTGCTTTGTTCATCAAGGGTGGATTTCCCTAGAGGCTATGCAGCTCCCTACAACCTAACTTTCTGCAGTGACTGGGAACTTCCTGTCCGGGATGCTTTTGGGAAACCTTGGGAAGACCCAGTAGAGATGCAACACCGTCATGAAGAACGACGCACCCAGGTCAGTTTGGTGACGAGAAGCAGGTAGGAGAGCATAAGTGTTCTGTACCAGCCTGCTACCGGCCCTGCAGAAAAGGCAGGGACAACCCCTTTTACAAGAAGGCAAGAGGCTGGAACTAAACCTGCCAAATTTATTAACATAAAACAGAGCAAAACAAGACACGAACCATGAAACAGGAGCTATTCAATGCCCTCCCACACATTCCCCTTTTATACAGTTTAGGGCGTGGCTTCTCTCTGCCTCCTTCCGAGGTGCCCCATTGCCTTCCTCTGTTTACTCCTGATTGACTGCCTCCTGCGTCAGGCGTCCTTGAACAGGGCCAGCTGTGGGTCATCTTCATCCACGCTGTCAGGCTCACACAGCTGGGTCTCCGTCATGACCAGGTGGGAGGGGCCTGGCTGAGGGCTCTCATCAGCAAGCTCTTCAACACCCCCCTCCTCCTCCTCTGAGTCGTCCGACCCAACTGCCGAACCCACAGGCTGACCCTGAATCACAACAATAAGCTTGAATTCTGAGCAAGAGGACAACTATGAAAGGTCCACTGTAGAGCTGAGGCAACAGTTGAACAGTTGGAACAGTTGAAGAAGTAGTTTATCTTTGCCTACATATATGCTGCAGGTTTCAATTGATTGTGTGCCAACAAGATGTATCTTTTCCAGGAGGATCAATCTCCAACTTGGTCCTTCGAGTCTTCTAATAGCATACCCATTACCACTGTAGCTGAGTCCATCCACGTTGGTGCTGGTCACCCTCTCCTTGTCTTTCCCTTTCCCAACTTTGGTGTATCCATTGCACTGAATTTCAGACCAAAAGATCATTGTTGTGCATTTTGATCTTTTCAAGCAGCTCGTTGCTTTAGTAGCAAATGCCTGGAGTAATGCTGCAATGGATCTGTTGCTTTTACTTGTGGAATCTTTTTTTTTCCTCAGACAAGCAACTTCCATTTTATTTGCACCATTGAATGACTTTGGAGCTTAAACTGGCAGAAGGACTTTTCACAGATTGTAGCATATTTGCAGTATTGCACTTGTGGCTGTCCAAGTGCCCTCCTTGCCTCAGCTCTGCTGCTTACTGTTGGAGGACACGTTCACACAATAAAATGTCCATCTCGGGGTCAGAAGAACAAAGAGATCCAGCAGGAAAGCAGTGTTTTCTAGGATGAAATGGAACTAAAGCTTCTATGCTGAAAGGAGGAAAAACCCAAAGCAAGCTGGCCAATTGCAGGGCTCCAGTTTGGAGGACTATCTCACCCCCTCTGGCATTATGTTTTGGCTGCTGGAGAAAACTAAGCCTAAGCAGCCTACATAAGCCTTCCCAGGTCGATAGTCTAATGTGTTTACTATTTCTCTGTTTATTTAAATTTATAAGTTTGCCCAACTCCATGATGACTCTTGGCTTACAACAATAAAAAACAGTACAAACACCATATAACAAAGAACACCTCCGCCCTGCATATCCCCCTACATAAAAAGTCCAGCCCAACAGACATTATCCTTTTTAAAAAATATGTCACCCACTCTAAGACTTGGGGGGAAAGCTATGATTGCATGATCTTTCAAATGAGGGAAGAGTAGGAGTCCTAGGATGTCCAGAGGGAAGCTATTCCAGAGGCAAGTGGTGTGTCAGAGGAGGCCCACTTCCTGAGTCCCATCACATAATATTGTTAAATTGGGAGGTCTCGGAACATCCCAAATTAACTTTCCCTGCTTACTATATGTTTAATTGTAGACCCATCCAACTGGATGAGGCCAAAGGTTCACGTAGCCGGCCTGTGCTTTCTCTTTAGCCAATCATATGCTTCTAGGAAGCGTGCGTATTTACTAGGCTGCTCATTTTTCCAGAAAAGGGATAGGCTAAGGCAATAACACTTAGACTAATATACCGCTTCATAATGCTTTACAGTCCTCTCTCGGCAGTTTCAGCCTATTTCCCCCAAGAATCTGGGTCCTCATTTTACCAACCTCGGAAGGATGGAAGGTTGAGTCAACCTTGAGCCACTCAGGATTGAACTCCTGGCTGTGGGCAAAATCAGCCTGCAATACTGCATTCTAACCACTGTGCCACCACTGCTTCCTGAATGTTTCAGGAACAAGCATGATGGTATGTGGGAAAGTCCTTGGGTGACAAGAGGAAGATTTGCAACCTAGGCAATGGATCTTCCTCCTGTTTTCCAAGGTTATTCAAAACTGAGACTCTGGGAAGAGTGCAGAAAAGAGCAACAAAAATGATCAAGGGACTGGAGACTAAAACATACAAAGAACGGTTGCAGGAATTGGGTATGTCTGGTCTAATGGAAAGAAGGACTAGGGGTGACATGATAGCAATATTTCAATATTTTAGGGGGTCAACCTATTTTCCAAAGCACCAGAAGGGAAGACAAGAAGCAAAGGATGGAAACTAATGAAGGAGAGAGGCAACCTAGAACTAAAGAGAAATTTCCAGATAGTTAGAACAATTCATCAGTGGAACAACTTGCCTTCAGAAGTTGTGAGTGCTCCATCACTGGAGGCTCTTAAGAAGAGACTGGACAGTCATTTGTCTGAGGTATACGGTCTCCTGCTTGAGCAGAGAGTTGGACTAGAAGACCTCCAAGGTCCCTTCCAACTCTGTTACTCTGTTCTGTTCATTCCCACATACTACCACAGAGTGCTTGAGGAAGTATCTTTGTAACTAGTTATGTCACTCATGCTAACAATTTGTCCCTCACCCTAACAATTTTATGAACAGAAAAGTCCTCCAATCTTGAAAGAGTAGCCACAGAACATTCTTAAAAATTAGCTGTTTTTCTAGCCCAAACAAGTGGAAGTTCTTAGTTCACTTAAAAACTAGCTCCAATTACATTCAGTATTATTCCTGTCCATGAACTGGAGGGAGAGAATTTCAGAAAGAGTCACTTGAGATGGACCTAAACTAACTTTACTCTCCTTCTTTCTCTGTGTTGCAGCAATCGGCACCCACAATTGCAGCCAACGGGTAAGATATTGGTGAACATTTTGAGAAAGGATTGGTTATTTGGGGAATATAAACAGGGAGTTTGGAAGAGAGGAATAGCATTTAGGATTTTTAAAAAAGCTAAAAGGGAAGGTTGGGAAAGACAAGGATTTTAATGATTAGGGTGGAAAGGGCCATTTCTAATTCCTGGTGCATGAAATCTTTTAAAGAGGAAGTAAAGAAATTGAATATTTGGAACATGCAGAATGCGTGCAATGTTGGAGATTTTAGACCTTTCCACTTTATTGGATGAAGAAGTCGCCAAGCCTGGCTTCCTCAGTCATGGTCATCACCCCCCAGTATAATCACCACTGTAGCATTAACAAAACTCAGTGTGAATAGAGGAGACTATCTTGCTGGGGACATGATTCCAGTCCCTACCCTGATCCTACTGGGAAGAGAAACTTCAAAGAGAAATGAAGAGTTGGAGGTGTGGTGGTGGTGGGGAGATTAACATTTTAGGAGTTAGGGTTAGGTGTGCAAGAATTTGTCATGGGCCCTTTGGGGCAGGGGTCTCCAACCTTGTCATCTTTAAGACTGGTGGACTTCAATTCCCAAGAATTCCTCAGCCAGCTTTGCTGGCTGAGGAATTCTGGGAGTTGAAGCCCACCAGTCTTAAAGATGCCAAGGTTGAGGACCCCTGCTTTAGAGGATGGTGATCAGATTGGATAAATTTAGGAGGTTTTCTGAGATTGAAAATTGTGAGCCGTTTATGAAATGCTTAGGTCAATTCTACATTGCTTTTTTCCCCCTCTTCTCTTTCTTCTTTTTTCTAAAAATCTATTTTTTCTATTTTTCTCTATCCATCTATCTATCTATCTTTGCTCTGGGAATAGCTGGGTCCGGTGGTAAAACCAAGGATAGGAGCCAGCTAGGGAGGTGGAGGGCGTTAAGAAGCTTAGCTTAGGGCAGGTGATGGTGTGTTGCAGTTAATAATTGCAGGTTCTTACCAGGGTGAGGGCGCTTTTGGTGATCAGCAACCCTTGGATGTTGAGCAAGGACTTCAAATTGTTGTCCTTAATCTGAACTTACAAGTACTGGTGGCTAGGAATCCAGTTGGCCCACCATGCCTTAAAAGAATGAGGGCCTCTGAACACAGAATTTGACAAGCGACATAAAATTCCCCATCGTGACTTTTGTATTTCAGTCCTATTTAAATTCTCTGTCCTCTTTTTAAGAAATGCTTTAATTATCTATTTATTATTGGATAGTAAGAAATAACTGAGAAGTAATCAGAATGGAGACTTCTGGTATAACTTCCAGAACTTGTAAGTTTTTCTCTCTCGTGGTTCTCTAAATTCATTTATCCCAAAATCTCCGGAGTCTTGATTCTTGCCCAGATCAAAAAGAACCAAAATATTGGCATGTCAATCTTCACTCAATTTATTGACATTTAACCTGTTGAATTGGGTTATGCTGACAAAAAAAATTGTATTCCAAATGCTATTTTAACTATCTTTCAAACAATCCTTACATCATGATTAGGATACCAAGGATTAGTTGTCTAGGGAAACAGGATTAGCTGTTAAAATTAATTTTTAAAGTTCATAGCATAGATAAGCACATAATGAGATAAGAATAAATAAACTAACAAAAGATGTACCAACTACAAAGGCCTCGAATTAAACTAGATAAACATCCAATATAATTTCTTTCCTACTCTTTACATGCACATTTTCATATATTCTGATTAATTTATTCATACACGTACATATGCAGATATGAGGAAGCACCTAATAATCAGTTCATCATAGATAAGCATAGATAAGCACATAATGAACTAAGAATAAATAAGCTAACAAAAGATGTACCAACTATAGAGGCTTTGAATTAAACTAGATAAGCACCCAATGGAATTTCCTTCCTACTCTTTACATGCACATATTCATGTATTCTGATTAATTTATTCAAACACGTACATATGCAGACATGAGGAAGCACCTAATAATCAGTTCATAATGTTGCAGGGAGGAAGGGGAATCTCTCATAGTTCTCAAAATAAATTAAAATCAAATTACTGTTTTGCAGTGGTACTAGAAATTCTGGATTTGACCAGCACTGCTTGAATGCAAAGATAAAACTAGACAAAGTCTCAATGTAACACTGAAATAATCCTTGTAGGTAACTTCTCCCTCTTTTTATTTTTGCTTAGAATGGAGAGGACTATGTGTTTTTTTTACAACCTGGAAAATGAGCTAAAGCACATCCATGCTAAATATAAACAAGTTTAAGGCCAATGTCATGGGTTTCCCAAAAGATAACTGGGAAACATAACATCATCACAGATTTGGAGAAAATGTTTAGGTAAATTCTGGGCCATGTAACGTGTTTGCCATGCGGGAGAACTTTGGGATTATGCCATGGAGTAAAGGAAGAGGAAGCAGCTAGTAAAAAATGAACTGGTGTAAGAAGGCAGAATGCTTGCTTCCCCTTATAACAGGTCCCTTTTTATTGCCGTGCTCAACTGCCAGGACAGCTTAAGAGGAGAGAAGAACCACAGAAGAATGGGAAGACAATCAACAGTTTCTCCTCTGTTAGAAGTGTGTGTATGTATGTGTGTGTGCATGCACACATACACAAGCATGAGTATTTCCCCGTTCTTTTTCTCCGCGTCATGGTGGAGAAAGCATCATTCTCAATAAGCAATGTTGTTATATGGTGGGAATAGACCCCTCTCACAAAGTAAGTAACAGATACCTGATACCTTCAAATATGATATAAAAGGATCACCTAGGGTTCATACTAGTCCCCAGCTACCCATATATTTACAGTGTAATTTGTCCATTCTTTTTCAAATCATGAAAGTGGATTGTGAAGACAAAGGCAGTTTGGTCTAGTGGTGAAGGCACCAGGCTAAAATCCAGGAGACTGTGAGTTCTAGTCTTGCCTTAGGCATGAAAGCTGGCTGGGTGCCTAAGGCCAGTTACTCTGTCTCTCAACTCAACTTACCTCACAGGTTTTTGTGAGCAAAATAGGAGGGGGAAGCAGTTTTAGGTATGTTCACAACCTTTAGTTATGAAAATAATAAAGGCAGAGTATAATAAAACTTCTTGCAAATCTTTTCATGACATCTCTGCACTAAGTTTCATGCTGCAAAACCTAATCGAATTCAGTTTCTAGAATGTTCCCAGCATGTGCTTTATAGTCTAAAAATAACAACAACAAAAAACAAAGAGTAGTTATGTGGAGATTAGAAAGGGTGAGCCCAGTTATGCAACTGTAGACCACAAGTTTCGCCTAGTAAACATTGCAGGATTTCCAGTTATTTTGCAAAGAACATAAAATGAGATAAGGATAAAGAGTTCTTTTAAACCAATACCCTAATTACGTAATCTTGTTTGGTCCAACTCTTATGGAAGTGAGGCGCACTTGACTCCCTCACCGTTGGTGAGGATTACTTTACAACAGTCACGTCTTAGGTTCCTTTACGGACGTAAGTCGAAGGCTACCTGTACCTAGGGCAGGGGTCGGCAACCTTGGCTCTTTTATGACTCGTAGAGTTCAACTCCCAGAATTCCTGAGCCAGAAGGCTGGCTCAGGAATTCTGGGAGTTGAAGTCCACAAGTCATAAAAGAGCCAAGGTTGCCGACCCCTGACCTAGGGCTTTCCCCTCCATTTTGTCCCACAACAGCAATCCAAGGAAGAAGGTTTGGCTGAGGGAGAATTATTGGCAGAAAAGTAAAGTAGAACTTGGGCCTTCTCACGCCAAGTCGTACTACTTTACCACGCCCTCGTGCTATCTGTGATGCACATCGCCTTCCCAATAGTTCTCTGGAAAATGTCCCCTTTCTCCCTTGTGTTAATACACACATGGCTGTGGTTAAAAGCACACTTCGTTATTGGCCAAGCTACAACCTAATTCTTTTTGCAGTCAGAGTAAGTTTGGAATGTACAGGAGCAGAGAACAAAAGAACAAAGCAGTAGCCCAAGGAGGAGCTCAGAAGAACTTAGGGAATCCTTCAGGCCTTGGGGACTTGGGAGGGGACCAACGAACAAAAGACCAAGCCCAGCCCTTTCCCTGGATAGAAAAAGAAAGGAAGGAGACTTGGGTCTCCCAAGAAGTCCAGGAGAATAAAGTAGAGCCCAGATTAGCTCAAAAGAAAACAGAGTGTGTTCAAGCAGAACAAGAAAGGAAGTGAACAAGAATTCCGTTCTTTTCTTCTCTGCTGCCTTATGATTTGGATGAGACCCTGGTGCATGGGGGTAAAGCAGTTAGGGCAATGAGGGCGAACCTTTTAGAGACCGAGTGCCCAAACTGCAACCCAAAACCCACTTATGTATCATCATCAGGTGCCGGGTGGGTGTTGCCCTTTGGGTGGGCGTGGCCCATTGGGTGGGCGTGGCCCATTGGGTGGGCGTGGCCCATTGGGTGGGCGTGGCCCATTGGGTGGGCGTGGCTGCGGTGGTAACGGCAGACTGGGTGGGACTAAAAAGTTCAATCAATCAATTCCAACTTTGCGAGATCTCTTTTTTTTTCCCTGAGAGAAGTTGAAATGGATTGATTGATTGAACCTTTTTTTTTTTTTTGCCCACGGTGGCGGAGGCCTAAAGCGAAAAGGTTTTATAAAACCCAGCTGAAGGCCTGGGACTGAGGTGACGGCGCGCGTGCCCACAGAGAGGGCTCTGCGTGCCGCCTATGGCACGCGTGCCATAGGTTCGCCACCACGGAGTTAGGGGAACTCAGCTCTGAAAGCAGGAAGAAGATTGGAGGAGAGAGACAGAGAGATGAGACTCTTCCAGATGGCAAGAAGCCAGAGTCAGGGACCAGGTGCTTTGGGCACAGAAGGGAAACGTAACAAGATGAAAACAAGAGGACAGCGGTTTAAAGAAAGATGGCGCCCAGAAGAGAACCCAAGAGGGGGACACTAGACAGCCAGTGAAGGTAGGATTGGAGCAAGGTGGGAATTGGGCTGTCTCCTTTTTCTTTTTCTTCTTGAATTCCTATCCTTCTCAGAACCAGTTTGCAAGATGGGTGTCCCAGCCAGTCCAGCTCTGATCCTCATAAAATCTAGCTGGAAGAAGGATTGCAGTTACTGTACTGTAAATGGTTCAGGGTGTCTTTTCTGGTAGGAAATGCCACCTATTACAAAAAAAAAAGAGGCAACTGGTGTAAGCTAATATCTCATTTTGCCCTTTCCTGGTCATTATCCATTCCTTCCTTCTATATCATGTTGTTGTTGTTTTTGTTCTGTAATTGGGCAATCTTTGTGAATATGAGAGTGGCCAGAGTGGGTCACGTTGCTATTGTGGTTAATGCTAATTAATGATAACACCTATACCATCTTGCAATCTTCTCTGCTACCATTTTTTACCGGCAGGATGCATGAAAGTTGGGATATTAGAAATACACTTGCATTACCCCCTAAACCCAGTATATATTAAATAAAATCTGCATAAAACAAGAGACATCTAGAGTTGAAATAAATGTCATCAATCAATCTGTTTAAAACTACCCAGATGCATGGTGATGCCCAAATCCAGGATCAATTCCACTTTAAGATATTGAAGGAAGCGCTGGATATTTATATTCAGTTCAATAAACAGGACTTAACACTAATAACTCTGTATTTGGAAGTTACCCTTTCATTCTCTATCATACTTACACCTCTAGATTAAGATGACATGAAGTAAATAATATTTCACAATTCATTTACTAACCCTCAACTATTAACTAGAACAGGGGTGTCAAACTCAATTTCATTGAGGGCCACATCAGCATTGCGGTTGCCCTCAAGGGGCCGGGTGGGTATGGCCAGGGTGGGCGTGGCCTACTGAGTGGGTGTGGCTAGACTGTGTATGGCCTACTGGGTGGGCATGGCCAGCTCTACATCGTTCGCATCGAGGGTGCCTATGGGGGCCTGGGCAGGAGTGGGACAGATCTGAGGGTCTCTGGCAGAAGGAGGGTCTCTGGACCAGGGCCAAGGCAGTGGGGGCCGTTCCCTCACTGTTTCCAGGATGGCTTCGCGGGCCACATGAAACCACTTCGCCGGCTGGATCCGGCCCCCGGGCCTTGTGTTTGACATGTCTGAACTAGATTAATCCTTACTTATTAACATTTAAAACGTTTTGTAGCTTAATTTGTTGATGACCCAAGGGTTGTCAGTCATCCCACTGACCAAACTTCTTTTGCGCACTTCTGTATCTCATCCTTGTCTTTGCTGTGATGCAGACTAAGCTCTACTGAAATTTTCAGGACTTCTGGGACTTTAATTAGAAGTTTCCTTCTTTTGGGTTTTCTTTAATGGATCGGCTTTGTTACCTGTCAAGAGAAAAATTGGTTAACTTTTTATTACTAGTTTTCACTCTTTGTAGTTTTCTTGTTCAATAGAATAGTTTTTTAAAATTTAATTAATTAATTTATTTATTTTATAAATGCACTATTTTAATTATGCTGACAGTTGTAGAAGTACAGAAAACTTAATGTGGACCCAACAATTGTTGTAGTCAATTATATGATGAAATTTGCATATATTTGTAAGTAAAGAAGTCGTCAGGGGAAAGTGAAGGGAAAGTGTTTAAAAAAATCAAGATGGTTGCTACAGGCTTCAGGTAGTCCTCGACTTACAACAGTTCATTTAGTGACTATTCAAACTTACAAGGGCATTGAAAAAAGTGAGTTATGACCGTTTTTCACAGTTAGGACCTCTGCAGAATCCCCGTGATCACGTGATCAAAATGCTTGGCAACTGGTTCATATTCATGACCGTTGCTGTGTCCCAAGGTCATGTGATCACTTTTTGTGACCTTTCGACAGGCAAAGTCAATGGGGAAACCAGATTCACTTAACAACGGGTTACTAACTTATCAACTGCAGCGATTTGCTTAACAACAGTGGCAAGAAAGATCATAAAATGGGGCAAAAAAATCGCTTAACAAATGTCTCCCTTAACAACAGAAATTTTGGGCTCAATTGTGGTTGTATGTCGAGGATTACCTGTATGTGATCAAAGCTTGGACCTTTCTATGTGCACCATAATGCACATAAAAAGGAGGGAGGGTTTTGGTCACATAGCTGCGGCCACCATTTTGACTTTTCCAGACTTCCCTGGAAACAGCAGGTTCCAAAGAAGAAAGCATGTGGCTTGTTTTTAATACATTGCAAGAGCAGCATCTTAGTAATCCCCCCATTTTTTTCTGTTGAGCGTTCATATTTCTGTGAACATGGGCTGGGCCACTTGCAGATTTAGACCCCCCCCCCAAAAATTGCGTGTTTAATTAGAGGCAGTTTTCTTTTAAAAAAAACCCAATAATAATAAAAACTAAGTGAATGAATAACTTGTGTGGCTGTAGAGTAAACTAAAGGAAAGCCACATCTCTGTATAAAGGTCTAGAACAGAGAATGTTTCTGTGAAGTGAAAGTGAAAGTGAAAGGAATGGAAGACGAGATAGATATAAACCTTGGGAGTGGTCATCTCTAAAACTTTCAGTAAAACATGATGATCCCACCCCCAGCAGCATCTAAATCTCTGTTCTTATTGGTTACTGATCAGGAACAGTGGAAAACGGATAGCAAATTCGCAGAAAAGAGGCCAAGACTTTCTGATTCTCAGAAAATACGAAATGGAAAAAAATAAAGTTTTCTGGGTCTAAATCGGATGGCTAGCAGGGAGGAAAAGCCGGAAAGCCACCCTAATAGGATATGCATATACCGTGGTGCCTTGGTACTCAACTGTTTTTAAACTCAGCGAATTTGGTACTCAACAAATTTGACGTAAAAAATTTGTCCCGGTACTCATTGTTTGTTTGGTACTCAACGCCCAAGCTAGAACTTATCCATGTCGGCTGCCTTATGACTCACTACATTATCCCTTATGGAAAAAATCTGTTTGGTATTGATCACGTCTCTTGAAACCATTTAATGATAAGTACCAAGGTACCACACTAACTGAAGGATGAGCTCAGCTAAAATTTCTTGACTTGTGATAAGAGGCAACCTTGTTCCTTAATCCTAAATCAACTTGCTACCTTCATTCATTTGTCTCCAGTCAGTAGATCTTGTAAAAAAAAAGTGAATTAACTTAGATGTGGAGTCTGATCTACACAGATCATAGGTATTCTTGCATTAAACCCAGTGTATCTTCCTTCTCGCTCACAGGTGCAAACATCCAGAGAAACCAGTGATCTGCACCCACAGCTTCACAGCCAGAAACAGCAATGAACTGTCGGTGCTTCAAGGAGAGATATTAGAGGTGAATTTATGACCCAGGGTATCAACCATGTCAAAAATAGGGCAGTGGAAACCTTAATATAAAGAAGATAATTGCATTTGGGAATCCCAAAATTTGGAAACACACTATTGTTTGCCACTTTGAAATTTTAACATGAAAATTGGCTGGGTGATTTTGGGCCAGTCACTCTCAGTTCAACTCCCCCCACATTGTTGCTGTGGTGGAGAAAATTGGAAGAGGAAGAGTATTACTCATGAATTACTTATAAAGTATGTATTTCTTTAAATGTGTGTTATGTATGTGTACACTTTTGAGCAACAAAAATTCACTTTTAAGGTATGCCACTCTTCCAACAGTAAAAAAATTGATAATAAAGGTTATCTATCTATCTATCTATCTATCTATCTATCTATCTATCTATCTATC
Organism: Vipera berus; assembly: GCF_964194415.1. Taxonomy (NCBI): domain Eukaryota; kingdom Metazoa; phylum Chordata; class Lepidosauria; order Squamata; family Viperidae; genus Vipera; species Vipera berus. The sequence continues at coordinate 18,623,677 of NC_138205.1, forward strand.
TATCTATCTATCATCCATCTATCTATCATCTATCTATCATCCATCCATCCATCCATCCATCTTTCTTTAGCGTATGGCATGAAATACATGGATAGCAGTAGTAAAGATATATGGGAAAAACAAATAATATCTTACATGTAAGATGAAGACGTATAGTGAATTTTTAAGCTATAAGGAATTCAAGAAATTATATATTCAGTTACAAATATATATTTTATTTTAAGATATGTTGGTTCATATAAAATACATTGGTTCATAAAGTAAAATAAGTGTTCTATATATTAACACATATGTTATATATTAATACTATAATATGTGTGTGTGTGTGTGTGTATGTATATGACAGGTAGTCCTTGACTTATGACTACAATTGAGCCCAAAATTTCTGTTGCTAACTGAGACATTTGTTAAGTGAGTTTTGCCCCATTTTATGACCTTTCTAGCCCAAGTTGTTAAGTGAATCACTGCAGTTGTTAAATTAGTGACACAGGTGTTAAGTGAATCTGGCTTCCCCATTGACTTTGCTTGTCAGAAGGTCACAAAAGGTGATCACATGACCCCAGGATGCTGCAACCATCATAACTATGAACCACTTGCCAAGTGGCTGAATTTTCATCATGTGACTATGGGGATGCCGCAATAGTCGTAAGTGTGAAAAATGGTCATCAGTCACTTTTTTTCAGTGTAACCTTGAACGGTCACTAAATCAACTGTTGTAAGTTGAGGACTGTTGGTATCTATGCCATTTATCCAATTAAGCACAGTGTTTGTTAATTGGAGGAATTCTACTTTTCTTCCTGTGTAAGCTCTGTTATAGCACTTATAATGTAAGAGCGGTGGGATAAAAGACAAACAAACCAACAAATACAGAATTTCTGCAAGGTTAGCTAAATAATTGTGAAGTGCTTTCAGACCTCTTCGGCAGAGGCCATATGCCTTAAATCAGGGGTCTTCAAACTTGGCCCTTTTATGACTTGTGGACTTCAACTCCCAGAATTCCTCCGCCAGGCATGCTGGCTGAGGAATTCTGGGAGTTGAAGTCCACAAGTCATAAAAGGGCCAAGTTTGAAGATCCCTGCCTTAAATGAAAAGCATCACTATGCATAAACAGGCTGTTTACTAAACAAGTTGTACATTGCTAGCAGGAATGGAATTATTCACAAGGCTGAAATTAGGACAGTTGTGAGAGTCACAAAAACTGGCTGGAACGTTGTCTCTGCTTATATGGAAATATTTGGTTTGTTGCTAGGTTCTCGATGATAGTAAGAAGTGGTGGAAAGTCAAGAACTGTTATGGTCAAGTTGGTTACGTCCCTTATAATATTCTTGCTCCAGTGCTGAATGGAGATAATTCCAGTATCCAGAATGGCAAGGAAATGCTTCTAATTCATGAAATCACCCCTGTAATGACAAAGGTGAGTTAATTACATGAATTAGGGCTTTGTTTATTTGTTTCTGGTTTTTTTTAACCTTCTGTATCCTATGGGATTGAAGATTAAAAACCAATATTTTAAAAACGGCAAAGAACACAAATGTCTATGGAGATTCTCTGTCATCCAGGTAATAGTTGGCCCAAAGGTGCTTTTTCAAGAGGCAACTGGACTTTCTTAGTTTCCCTTTGAAGATGTTTCACTTCTCATCCAAGAAGCTTCTTCAGCTCTGACTGGATGGCAGGGCTGAATTCTTCAGTCAGAGCTGAAGAAGCTTCTTGGATGAGAAGTGAAACGACTTCAAAGGAAAACAAGAAAGTCCAGTTGCCTTGTGAAAAAGCACCTTTGGGGCAAGGAAAACCCTTGAACCAGCAAAGCAACCAATCTAAACATCGGGGGCGAGGGGGAAACTAATGAAATGTATTCATTAATTTGATGTATTTATATGGCCACCCATGTCACAGATCAGGGCTCTGGATGGCATACGATACAAAACGTGATTGGGTAGAACAGCCTTAATCTTCTCCAGATATGTTAAGTTATAACTTGATGATCCACACCTGACACAGCTAGTCCTCAGCTTAGGATCACACTTGGGACTAGAATTGCCATTTCTTTGTGAGGTGATTGTTAATTGAATCACACCTAATTTTACAGACTTTTTTTGGCCCCAATTAACCAAATCAAAAGGGACGCGGTGGCTCAGTGGGTTAGGACGCTGAGCTTGTTGATCAGAAGGTCAGCAGTTTGGCGGGTCAAATCCCGAGTGCCGTGTAACAAAGTGAGCACCTGTTACTCGTCCCAGCTTCTGCCAACCTAGCAGTTCAAAAGCACGTAAAAATGCAAGTAGAAAAATAGGGACCACTACGGTGGGAAGGTAACAGCGTTCCGTGCGCCTTTGGCGTCTAGTCATGCTGGCCACATGACCAGGGAGATGTCCTCAGACAAGCGCTGGCTCTTCGGCTTTGAAATGGAGATGAGCACCGGCCCCTAGAGTTGGAAACGACTAGCACGCATCTGCGGGGGAACCTTTACCTTTACCTTTTAACCAAATCACTAGAGTTGTTAAGTGGATCAGTCACAAGGTTATTAAACAAACCAGGCTTCCCCCATTGACTTTGCTTGCCAGAAGCCAGATGGGAAGGTCACAAATGATCACAGGGTCATGGGATACTGTAATGGTCATAAATACATGCTGGTTACCAAATGCCTGAGTTTTGATCACGTGCTACAAGGAACATCATGCAGGTTTCACTGGTAAGATGGTACCAGATGATGAATATCAGGCAGGAGAAGCAGAACGGAAACTGGAGAGGAAGGTAAGGCTAGTGAAAAGGATTACTGCATGTGGCAATATGGTTTTGCAAGTCCCAACTCTATCTCTAAGTATGAAAAGCTGAGGACATGAAATGTAATATGCTTAGGGATGTCCTGGGAGAATCTATTGGTGATTATTAGAAACCAAATACTGGACTAGATGGATCTTTGGGGTGATCCAACGTTGCAGCACATTGGTCAGAGAGACCTGATAAAGCCTGGTGAGATTTAGGGAAAGCAATCAAAGCTTTCCCTCTTTGAGGTCTAGAAAATGCTAAAAATATCAAAAACGGAAGAGTATGAAATCAGAACTGCATTCCACATTCCGTTCTAAAAGGGGAAACCAATTATCATGGCTCCATTGGATCCTGGTTTGGAGGAGGAGGAGGAGGAGGAACCAGGACCATCTGATGGGGATGGCACGGTCCCCTCAGAATGAGTGGCAAGTCCAGGGGCTGAGTGTGAGGCAGTCTCAGGGTCACTGGGCAATGGGGGGAGGCAGCCAACTGGATGGAGAGGTGCCTGCAGGAGAGGATCAGTTGCAGAGGGCCAGTGGAGATGACAAGCTCCAGACCACTTCTGACAAAGAACAGCTGCCTCCCCCCCCCACAATCCGCAGGCATGGAGAGCAGAGCAGAGGGAGGCACAGAGGAGGTCGGTGAGGTTGCTCGCAAGGAAGCAGCGCCACTCCTCCTCACAAGGAACTGGGCATGATTTAACTAGACACTGGAGGAAGATGTGTTATCTGGAACACCTGTTTATTCTGATGCACACCTTCCTGGCTTTCATGGATCTTGGCTCACGTGTGTTGGCTCCAAACTGACTTCAGACTCTTGGACCATGCTTTGGTTCTTGGAACCCTGGATTTTTGTTGCAGACTTGGTACTTATGGGTGTTGTGACTTCCATCTTGGCCTCATGGGTTGTCTAGAATTTAATTTGTGGAACCAGGGAATTCAGACGGAGGGAAAACTGAGGGCTGAGATGGAGCTACACTGGCACCATTGGTGGGTCATTTGGTGCTGTGTTAAATGTGTAATAAATGGACTCTACTTAACCTCTTCCTTGCCAGCATAACTTGGGTCCGAACACCAACAGACAAAACTAGCCAAATGAATTGGGATCTTACATATTAAAACTCAGTTACTTTAGAGGACTAATGGCTTGTAGATAATTAATGTAGCCTTGTCACCACAATTTCTTGTAACATCTCTCCCAATCAGAAATAAACTTCTACCATTCTTTGTTCTTCCTTTCTTTCTCCACATAGATAACACCACCTCAGCCACCAGCAAAGACCACAAATCTGCAGTCCAATGGTGTAAAATGGGCCACCACAGAGGAGCTTAACAAGAACCACAGTAAGAAAGGTGAGACCCCTCTTTCATTTGGAACTGAAGACCCAGCAAACAAGCAATTCTTCTTTTTTGTTTTGCCTGAGCACATGGTCCACATTATCTGTGAGAAATCTCGGGTTGACCTCTGACCTACGTAGTAAGAGCACAGAACTGGAATTATGTTAGGTGGAGTTGACTTGTCTACTAAAATATGCTTTGGACAATCTGAACTCTGAGTCTAGGATAGCGAGGGAGACCTTGTGGTCCTTCAGAAGTTGCTGAATTACATTCCAATCATCTCCCTCACCGATGTTCATGGTTGACTAGAACTCTCGGACAGTTCAGTAGCATTTAGAAACCACGATGCTCCCCATCCTTGCTCTAGAACAGGGGTCCCCAACCAGGGGTGCGAGACGACATTCCAGGGAGTGCGAAAACTTGGATTTAGAAGTTTCAAATTTATAGCGTATGTGCATAATTTCTTGCCGTTATTTCGGACTTTTGTAAGGGGTGAGAGAATATATCAGAAGCATTCTAGGGGTGTGGGTTATAGAAAAGGTTGGGAACCACTGCTCTAGAAGAAAGCAACGTGATCTATATATTTTCAAACAACTAAACTAGCTTCTCAATGGTTTCCTAAAATGGTGGATCATGTAATATTGGAAGGAATATTGCTCTTGTGACCTGCCAAAACCTGAGCCTTTATCCCAAATCCCGAATGTCCTTTCTACAGCACTTAGTACCCTACCCTCATAACTGAAGAATTACTTGCTCTGAGAATAATTTCATTTTCTTTTTACCTCCTGGCTACTTCTTTCAATTAAAGGAATTCTTTCAATTAAACCATTTGCTGGTTTGCTTTCCCAAATGTACTCCCTGTTAATGATACAGCAAAAAACGTTACCGAAAGCTTTGGCATGTGGTCCCTGAAAACAATGGACCTGGTTTTCCAAATCCTTGGTGCAACCTGTTGTAGATAACCTAATCTTCTAGAATCTAGATGTCTGGGCTTCAACATTCTGAATTCTCAGAAGTTAACATGATGCTGGCTGATGATATGAATGGTTAACCATTGGATGCCCAGATCTAGGAAGATTGCAGTTATGGTCTCATACTACTAGGAAATACTAGGTAGACCTCGACTTACGAACACAACTGATCCCAAACAGTTATGTTGCTGAATGAGAAAATTTGCTAAGTGAGTTTTGCCCCATTTTACGACCTTTCTTGCCACTGTTGTTACGCGAACCATTGCAGTTGTTAAGCTAGCGACACAGTTGTTAAGTGAATCTGGTTTCCGCATTGACTTTGCTTGTCAGAAAGTCACGAAAACTGATCACGTGACCCTGGGACACTGCAACCCTCAGAGATACAAACCGGTTGCCAAGCGTTTGAATTTTGACCACGTGACTAAGGGGATGCTGCAACAGTCCTAAGTGTGAAAAATGGTCACAGGTCGCTTTTTCCAGTGCTGTTGTAGCTGTCGTAAGTCGAGGACTACCTGTACCCTTATCCACATTATTTGAAGCACTCTAGAGCGATCAAATCCATAATTTAATCCTGCAAAATTCTACAGCATCTACAGCATTTTAGTTTACTGCAGGACACTGTAGAAGGGACAGGACTACCACTTGAAGTATGGGATACAAATGGAGATGTGCAAAATTGGGCAGTCCATCCTTCCTCCCCCTTCCTCCCCCCCATCCCACCAACACAGGAATGGCTCATCCATTTTCAGAAGTGGATGTTTTGGAATAGCAAGTGATATATTTTCTTCTGGATACGATCTGCCCCTAAGTACACAAACAACTCTGAAATACCTGTATTTCCACATCTGGAGAAAAAAACAAACAAACACAAAGTTCTTGGAAGAGAACACATAGTTCTTGCACTTAGCTAGATATAAGGACAAATCCTTTCATTTCCGATGAATCCTTGCATGACATCTCTTTCTGCTTTGGTAGAACACTTCAGTGTGGTCAATGAGGAGCTCATCTTGAAGCTGGCCAACGGAACAGGTGGCTGTGGTAAAGCCCTTCATATCCCACGTACTTTGGATACTGACGTCCCTTTAGACTACAATTCAAATTCTGATCAAGTCCGGACCTGGTTGGAGGCCAAAGGGTTCAATCCATTGTGAGTTGGCCTCCGTTTCTCTTTGAGAAAATATATGGGTTGATAATGAAATACAGGACTTAGATTGCCTATTTCTCTCTTTAAATCGTATTAGATTCAAGATCAGAGATGCTAGGCATGTCAGCTGTGATGTACTGGGATCATAGTAATACCACATGGGTTGCTGAAGCAGCTAAAGGCTCTCCAGCAGCCCAGACTACAAGTCTCCAGCACTACAATTGGCTATCCCTAGGCGGCAATGGTTGCTTCAAATCTATTGGCTGCCGCCTAGGGACTAGACCAGGGTCAGCAACCTGAAACAGTGAAAGAGCCACTCGGAACCGGTTCCCTCACAAAAGGAGGGAAAAATGGGAGCCGCAAAAAATGTGTGCACATGTGCATACATGCGCGCATGGGCAGAAGAGGGTTTGACTGAAGAGTGGAGCCAAGGCGAGATATGCACCTACCCTGCATATTTGAATTGATTGGTTGAACTTTTTTAGTCCCACTTTTTTTGGGGGGACTGCACATGGCAGAGGACTGGGAGCCGCAGGAGATGGCTGAAAGAGCCGCATGCGGCTCCGGAGCTGTGGGTTGCAGACCTGTAGACTAGACTATATATTGCGGCTAATTGCAGCCATTTGCTCAGTACAGAGTCTGCACGAAATAAATATGAGTTTTCCTGTACTCAGCTGTCTCGTCTTCATTCCTGTGCCAAAGAACCCTCTATTTAACATCAGCCATCTTCCTAGTTGATAAACACCTAATAATTTAGAGAATGACTTCTGCAATAGCCACAATATAAACCAGCAGCAACAGCTTTCCTGAATTTGTTGGTGGGCTTCTAAAGTTTGCCGCTGAGCTATGATCAACTATGGATTTTAGTTATATACCCCTAATAGATCCTAACTAAAGTTAAGAGTAAAACTGCGCTAAATAAGATTTCTGTTTGGTTGGGGGGGTGGGGGTGGGGCAAGAGTCCCTCTCATCTCTTGGCCCACCTAGAAGTTTGAAAGCACGTTCTATGTGAGCAGATAAATAGGAACCACTTTGTGGGCAAGACGAGCCAGCACCTCATACGATTAGGATCCTTCTGGCGCTGGAGCTTCCCAATTGCAATGCAGGCTTGTGAGGGAGCTTCGGCGGAGGGAGACGCCTGAGATGCTGCTGCAGGAAACCATTTGTCTTTCTTTCTGGTATGGAGCTAGCTCGCCCCCTGTGGCGGATCTTGGAAAAAACGTATGAGCGTGAATCCAAGAGGGCTAGCAATCTTAGGCAGCCAAACTATTACTCTGCATTAGAATTGTAGCTTCCTAGCAGATGTACCTTTGCCTTACGCTGAGTAAATAAAGTAGACCCCATGGAGATGGGGTTTTTTTTAGACATTCTGCTATTTGGTCAAAAGAGGTGCCAGAGTTTGACCTAGTTAGAGGTCACTTTCAAATTGGTTTCATTTTGAGAGTTTAAACGGAATAACTCCTTTTTCCCATCACGGCCTATTTATTTTACCTACCCTTTTCCCTTCCTTTCTGCAGGATTGTCAATGCCTTGGGAATTCTGAATGGCGCTCAGCTCCTTTCCTTGCAAAAGGATGAGTTCAGAGCTATCAGCCCAGAAGAAGGACCTCGAGTCTACAGCCAGGTTACCATCCAGAAAGCCCTCCTAAAGGTACCAGGGATTTTGAAGTCACTTCTAAGGGTTGAGAAAAGTGTGGTGAGCTGAGACCATTCTTGACCATCAAGACCTCAAGCAACGAAGTAATCTAGCCAGATTCAGCAAAGATATAAGGATTGGAGGGGGAAGGCTGAGTGGGATGAGACTGCCAAAGTTTCAAAGATGTAGATAACATAAGGAGAGTTTTGTGCTTGAGGATCAGAATCAGAATAACAGAGCTGGAAGGGACCTTGTAGGTCATTTAGTCCAACCCCTCACCCAAGCAGGAGATCCTACAGCATTTCTGACAGATGGCAGTCCAGTCTCTTCTTGAAAGCTTCCAGTGATGAAGCTCCCACAACTTCTGAAGCCAAACTGCTCCATTGCTTGATTGTTCTCACTGTCAGAAAGTTTCTCCTTATCTCTAGCTTGAATCTCTCCTTGATCAGCTTCCATCCCTTTTTCCTTGTCTGGCCTTCAGATGCTTTGGAAAAAAGGTTGATCCCCTCCTCTCTGTGACAGCCCCTCAAATATAGGAACACTGCTATCATGTCTCCCCTGGTCCTCCTCTTCACTAGACTAGCCATGCCCGGTTCCTGTAACCGTTCTTCATATGTTTTAGCCTCCAGTCCCCTAATCATCTTTGCTGCTCTTCTCTGCACCTTTTCTAGAGTCTCAACATCTTTTTTATTGTGTGGTGACCAAAACTGGATGCCGTATTCCAGGTGTGGTCTTCCTAAGGCTTTATAGCAGGGGTGTCAAACTGCCGACCCGCAGGCCGGATGCATCATAGCGAAACCACGCCCTCCCCCCAATTGCTGGCAATGGCAAAAAAGTCACAATACATCACGACACGCCATGTGATGTTGCGAGTTTGACATCCCTGCTTTATAGAGTGGCATTAGTACCTCACACGATCTTGATTGAATCCCTCTGTTAGTGCAACTTAGAATTGCGTTGGCTTTTTCGGCTGCTGCCACACACTGTTGGCTCATATTTCATTGATTGTCCACTAAGACTCCAAGATCCCTCTCACAGTTGCTGCTATTAAGCCTGGTTTCACCCAATCTATATGTGTATTTTTGGTTTTTCTTGCCTAAGTTTAAGACTTTACTTTTCTCTACACTGAATTTCATTTTGTTAGATAGGGCCCAGATGAGCACTCCCTCCTTGATTTTCTCCTTTTTCTTCTAGGATTCTGGGAAAATGTCAGAGCTAGAGGCTGTGATGGCAAGACAAAAGATAAAAGCAGAAGGATTGGACTAATAGAGCTCTCTTTTTGTGTGGTGGTGTGACTTTGCTAAAGAAATGTGGAAATTCAGATTCCTCTCTCTACAGGATCAGAATTTAGCCTGTGTAGGATCAGTGTTGTAATTGTTACTGTGGGTTTGTTTTATATTCCTGATTTGCCATCAAACAAGAGAAACTTCCTGGTATTCCCAGTTTCTTAAATCTCTGTTTTTAACATAGACGTCATGGAACAATATTCACTCTCCCCCTTCCTTAATTCCCATTTTTTTTTTAAAAAAAAGGAAATAATTGTGTCCTATAAGATCTACGCTTTCTCCATTTTGGAACAATTGCTTATCTCCTTGTAGAATCAGCTCTCAATCTCTCAGTAGTATACTAATATGGTATAGTATGCACTACCACATCATCTGTTTAGTTCCTTCATTAAACATCAGTCGGGATATTATTGAACAAATTTTTTTCCAGATGTATGGTCTCATGAACTATGCATGTAAATCTACATAAAATTAATGATTTTATACACAGTTTATTTAATCCAGTTCACAGATCAGCACAGGAAATGTAATCAGCATTCTACCTGCATGTTCAGTGAATAACATTTACAACTCTATGAACTTTTAAGGCAAATCATCCTGTCTAGCCACAATGACTCCACCTGTTTTTTTAAAATAGATTGGTTCCTGTGAAATAATAGCTCAGCATTAAAAAAAAAGTTAAATAATCTAAGGAAGTATGTGTCATGAAAAGTGATGAAGTACTATTGTAAGAGTTAATTGCTTTAAATTCAGAGGCCTTTGTCACAGAACAATACAATTTGTGGTCACTAGATGGCAGTGGGCAGCCTCTCTATGCTGTTTAGCTACAGATAATTTCCCTGTAAATCAAAAAGATTTAGCCGGATTTTTAACAGCTTGTTCCTATTGTCCTGAAAGCATTTTTTATGGGGAAAATGAATTGAATCAGCTGCTTTGAAGGAATCTTATTCAAGAAAATGTGATGTTTCAACTTAAAAAAACCCAAAAGCCTTTATGATAAAATGGGGCTATTTGCTGTGCTTCGGTTTCATGGTGTGTGTTTGTGTATGTGTGTGTTAGCTAGTTATTTAATTAGTTCTTTTTTTCCAATAGCTTTCTCACAATTTGATGAACATATGTTGAACAATGCACCATAATTGTGATTGCTATGCTGCTAAAACAGTTTTCCTTAGAGGTTTCTTGAGTTCAGTTTTACCTCTAAATCTACTAGCAGTTCTCCACAGATTGTTTACTCACAAGCTGCTGTAAATTTTTATGGAAGCAAAAGATCTGGATGGTAAAAATCACTGTGAGCTGCTTTCCCCATAATTAATGCAGGGAATATTTATTTTAAGCATATTTATATGAAATTGTTGTTGTCAATATTTGTTTTAAAAAGCTTGATTTTTAAAACTTCTTTTTTTTGGGGGGGGGGAAATGAAATTGATTTTGAAAATTCTCTAGAACAGGGTCCCTAGTTAAGTTGCCCATTAAGCAAACTGGGTTTCTGAGCAGCCTATAAAATCTCCCAGGAAATAAGATTTCAAATAACATTTTTAAGGCCAGAAATTCTGTTCTGTGGCTGCTTTGCATGGAAGCATTGTTGCAGAAGGACTAAGAATCAATTCCATGATCATCTATTCCTTATGGTGGCATTGGTGAATTCAAAATGCAGGTAGTCCTTGACTGGCAACAATTCATTTAGTGACCATTCAAAGATAAAACTGCACTGGGGAAAAAGGTCACCTACAATTGTTTTTCACCCTTATAACCATTGCAGCATCTCCATGGTCACATGATCAAAATTCAAATGCTTGGTAACTGATTCATACTTACGACAGTGTCCCCTTTTCCAACCCTCTGACAAGCAAAGGCAATGGGGAAGCCAGATTCACTTAACAACCGTGTTTCTAATCTAACATGTGTAGTGATTCAATTAACAAATGTGGCAAGAAAGGTCATAAAATGGGGCAAAGCTCACTTAACAAATGTCTCGCTTAGCAGCAGAACTTTTGAGCTCGATGGTGGTCGTAAAGCGAGGACTGCCTGCAAGGGATTACAGTTTAATTTGCACCTGGCAAATTTACTGCAATCCAAAAAAAAAACAAAAAAAAGCCCCATCACACAGGGGACCATCTCTCATTGATAATTAGTTAAAATTTGCACATGTTATGTTTGTGGTTTATTTTCTCCAAACTTCCTGAGACGCCCAGCTGCTTGTTTGTTGTAGTGGGACATGATGGAAATGCGGTATCTCTTATTGTCTCAGGACTTGGGGAGATTTTGTGGAAGACATTGTTAATTATATTAAAATCTGTAAATAAATGTTTCGAACAATAACCTGCCTCGTGGTTCATTTCCAGTGATGCACGCAAGCAGTGAATAATATGGCAACTGATGCAAGTTCACCGATCTGTTAATCTCATGAGGATTTTTCATTGACCATTTATTGACATACCAATGTTTTCATTTCACCCAGTAGAAATAGCCCTCTGGATTGATCTGTTTTAGTGGCAGAGCTTCAGCTGTATTCTTCCATGTTAAACCGTTATATAACTTCATGGCTGTTTCTCCTAAAACTCGTTATTCTTATTTATTCTGTTTTTATAAACTGGGGTCCTGTTAAAATTATCCCAAGCTAATTCACATTAGAATGAGGTCAAATTATTTCAAGAGGCTAGCAGTAGCATTATAGGGCTAAAAAAATGTTAGTAGGTTTACCTTCTTCTTAGTTTTGTGGTATGAAATGGGATTATCGAGGTGTGATGTAAGGAACCACGAAGTGAAAAGAGGAGAGAGATAAGAGAAACGTTGGAGAAATGGCAAAAAATATTTTACATTTACTGTAGAAGGGCAAAACATCAAAATAATATTTCCCTCATTTTTTTCTACCGGTTCAGTTTCTGCATCAGCTTTCCACTTCAAGTCTGGTCTAAGTTCCCAAGATTTTTCTCCACCCCATGATGGACTGATTCCTTGTTCTTCTGGCTTTTTTCTTGAGAGCTCAAGATTGTGTCTATAATGTGTCAAATGTAAAACATAGAATAATGGATGGGACCTTGGAGATCTTCTAGTCCAACTCAAGGCATGAGTCCCTATATCATTCCAGACAAATAGCTATCCAATCTCTTTTTGAAAACATGGAGCACCCACAACTTCTGGAGGCAAGCCATCCCACTGATTGTTTTCACTGTCAAGAAAATTCTCCTTAATTCTAGGTTGAATCTCTGATAATGTTCCATCCATTACTTTTTGTCCTGCTCTCAGGTACTTTCAGAATAGGTCAACACACACACACACACACACCCATTCTCTTTGATAGCCCCTCAAATACTGTCTATGGAGATTCTCAATCACCCAGGTCATAGTTATCCCAAAGCTGCTTTTTCATGAGGCAACTGGACTTTGTTGTTTTTCTTTGAAGACCTTTTGCTTCTCATCCAAGAAGCTTCTTCAGCTCTGAGCTCTGAGCTGAAGAAGCTTCTTGGATAAGAAGCAAAACGTCTTCAAAGAAAAAAGAACAAAGTCCAGTTGCCTCGTGAAAATGCAGCTTTAGGACCCCTCAAATACTGGAAGACTGCTACCATGTCATGCCTAGTCTTTCTCTTCATTAGACTAGACCAGGGGTAGGGAATCTTGGCTCTTTTATGACTTGTGGACTTCAACTCCTAGATTTCCTGAGTCAGCATGGCTGGTTCAGGAATTCTGGGTATTGGAAGTCCACATCGTTATGTTTAGCTTCCAGTTCCCTAATTATCTTTGCTGTTCTTTTCTGCATTCTTTCTAGAATCAGAATAGAGCTGGAAGGGACATTGGAAGTCCCCTAGTCCAACCCCCTATTCAAGCAGGAGATCCTGTATCCTTTCAGATAGATAGCTGTCCAATCTTTTCTTTAAAACCTCCAGTGATGAAGCAACCACAAGTTCTGAAGGCAAGCTGTTCCACTGGTTAATTGTCCTTACTATTAGGAAGTTTTTCTCCTTAGTTCTAGGTTGTTTCTCTCCTTGATTAGTTCCCATCCATTCTTTCTTGTCTTGAATTCTGGTGCTTTGGAAAATAAGTGGACCCCCTCTTCTTTCTGGTAGCCCCTCAAATGCTGGAATACTGCTATTATGTCATAGTGACCAGAACTGGATGCCGTCTCACCATTTTATTCTAACAGCAACAACGCTTTGAACTAGTTAGGCTAAAAGAAAAAGGCGGTGAGCTCCATGATCTGATGAGAACTTAACTTGGATTTTCTCCATACCTATCCAATACCTCCATTGCCATTTCTGCACAGCTCTTTACTAAGATCAAGGCTCCTTCTCTGCTGGCCTCCCACTGCTGGGTAGAAACCACAATGCCGCTTATTTGGGCTCGTTTGGAGGAAAGCCGGTCCAAGCAGCTTGTTTTGAGGAAAGTGTCTGGATTTTGCAACTTGAATGTTGTGGTAAGCACTGTTTATGGAGCAGATTCTTCTAATTCCTGACAGAGAAGCCCAGACCCTTTCAGAGCGGGTCTGAACTTGCTTTGGAGGGTGGATCCCAACATAGGCTTGGCCTGCCAACTTCGATCGGCCAGGCAGAATGGAGTGGGGGGGGAAATGTTGACTCCGTCTTGCCTGGCATGTTGGGTCCATGGGGCAGTGGTTGATCCCACAAACTCATAATAGCTCAGCGAGGTATCCAGAAGTCTCAAGATAAGCAGTGGCATGTGCTGAAGATGGAATGCGAGTTCTGGTTTGACAAGGATGTTTAGGACTGGGTTGGGAGCTACTGAGAGGATGACTCAGTCCTGGCGAGAAATATCACTTCAGTTGCCAAATTCCATATATTGCCACATCTACACACACACACACACACACACACACACACACACACAACCCTTCAGGGATCTTCCCCTTGCTATATATTTCCTAACCAGCAGCAATCTCCATTAGGGAAGCAGTCATAGAAGATGCTGGGAATAGGGTAGAGCTGGAGGAACACCCAGAATTTTCTTATGGGTTATTCAGCTAAGTAGTTATGTGGGTCTTGGGCTTTCTTTTCAATGAGTTGGCAAACCAGGATGTATCTTTGTGGACAGCAGGCAAGAGACCCACAGGAAGACTAGCAACTGGTTGAACAGTCACACCCAGTGCTTTTTTTTGTAAAAGAAAAAGGTGCCGGAACTCACACATGTCATACAACCCACCTTGCCTACCCTACAAGGTTCCATCCAAAAAAGGTGCTGGAACTCCGTTCTGAGCGTTCTATGAGGAAAAAAAAGCCCTGGTCACACCCATCAGAAGATCATAAATAGTTCTCAATCATCCTGGAGAGAAGTTTCAAATAGGGTTCAGTAGAGCTCCAGCTCTGCTTCTGTGTTATTCAACATCTTTACAAGTATCTAGAAAGTGGAATAGATGAAAGCGATGCTTATCAGATTTGCAGATAATAGATTAGACTCTGAACAACAAAATCACTGGACATTTTTTTTGACTTCGAACGTTGTGTCAAATCCAACTTGATGATGTTCAGTGGTGACCAGTGTGAAGTCTTCCATCTGAATAGAGGGGAAGAAAAATATATATAAACATTGGACTAGGGAGATCTGGTTTGGCAGAAGTAAACATGAGAAGGATCTATCCAACTGAATATGATCAAGCAGTGAGATGCAGCAGTTAAAAAGATTGATACAGGATTTTTGCAATACCAATTGCAAAACTAATTGTCCCATTGTACTCTTTGCTGGTTAGATTTCATTTGGAGTTGTGGTGGGTTCAGGATACTGCATTTTAAAAGAGACACAGAAAAGCTGAAGCGGGTTCAGAGAATAGAATCAGGATTAAGGGGTCTAGACCCAGATTGTTGGGGGCAATTAAGCTGACTTTGTAATAATGCCGCTTGGGGGGTGTATGAAAGCCCTAATAAGCAGGCATATACATAGAATGAAGGCTACTGCTAAGCTTGTAAGCCGCCTTGAGTCTTCGGAGAAGGGCGGGATATAAATGGAATTAAAATAAAATAAAATAAAATAAAAAATAGAAACCAAGTCCCATGAGGAACAATTAAAGTCCCTGGTCATATTTAACTTGCAAAGTGACAATTGGTATAATAATGACTACATAACTCTTTAAGAGCGTAACATACCTAAAGGGGAGCAGTCTGTCGATACCATGAGGACCAAGGATTAAAATGAAAAGAACAAAGATTCAGGCTGAGTATTAGGAGGAATTTAAACTTGCTACAGTTTCCAGAAATACTCCTAGTTTTCCCTTTAGTGGAATTTTGTAAATGGAGTCTTGGGTGACCACTCATCATGGAGACTTGAGTAGATCCCTACAAAAGTGAAAGGTTGGATTATATGGTGAATAAGCTGTCTATCAGTGGATCCCTACAAAAGTGAAAGGTTGGATTATATGGTGAATAAGACAGACAGCTCATACATTCCACATACATTTCTTTCCTACCTCATCTGACCACAGAAAATTAAGTATTAAAGATAATTGGATTGACGTAGTCTCCTCTTTAACACTATGGAGAGGAATTCTTTATCTGTTCTGCTCTCTATGGAGAGTGATTCTCTATTATTTGTAGGAAGCAGCTTTCAATCATGTAAGCCCCTAGCCCAGGGGTAGGCAACCTTGGCTCTTTTATGACTGGTGGACTTCAACTCCCAGAATTACTGAGCCAGCCATTCTGAGCGAAAAGGGAGAGGTTTCCAAGCTGAGCCATGCTGGCTCAGGAATTCTGGGAGTTGAAGTCCATGAGTCATAAAAGAGCCAAGGTTGCCTACCCCTGCCCTAGCCATACTCCAGAAAGATCCAGATACAAGTTGATCATCTCAGTGGGGAAGAATTAGAAAACCAAGATTACAAAAGCAACAGCTGTGAAAAACTTAGGAAGAATTTTTCTGCCTGGGCTGCTACCCCTCTAAATGGTAGCCTTGTGAAATGAAACTCCCTCACTATTATATCGTGGGCTCTGATGAGCAGGAACGAGAACACGCAGATGAGTACAGACAAACTCATACTTTGTTTAAGCAGAAACTGTACTGAGAGATTGGAGTCACCCTGCCTCAATATATAGCCAGGCCGTACGGTATTAACCAATCGGATTGAAGCTATACTTGCCACCCAAAGTTGACCAATGGCAGGACCAGAGACGTCCTGTCTGGGTTGCTGGAGAACCGTTAGTTCTCCAGCAATGCACATGGTGATATTCCAAAAGCCCAGTACATAACACTCACCATCCCTTAAAATTGGAGGACAACATCCGATGGACAATTATGAATTTATTTGATGTTGTCCCATTACCAATCTCACATCTAATGACCAGTTTAGACAAACCACCAATCAAGCAGTGAGGTTTTTCCTGATTCCCGGAGTTGGCTACAGAGGGATATCAATTTTATTATCTATGTGGACATTTGTGCATTCATATATATTGTTTTTGACTATGAGCCACAGCTCAGTGTTAGGATGGGCTCCAGTTCATTCCATGTAGGGCTGAAGTTTTTAAAAACAAGGATAGCAGACAATACAATTAGAATGATCTGATGTAATAGAAGATTGCACCCTTTTTCTTCATTTGGGCCTTGTGTTTGCTATGGTCATTACTTTCCTCTATGCATCAAATGAGTCTGTGCTGTTTCTGCTCATTCCTCTTTTCTCCCTCGCCTGAAGCTTTCCTCAGCTGGTCTTTGAAGAACAGTTGTTTTAAGAAGCCAACTCCAGCCATTTCCTCTTTGGGCAGTGGCTCACAGGTTGTCTTATAGTCCTAGCAGAGCTTGGATTGGCAATTAAACCCAGGCCTACGATTGCCCTACTCTTTTCTAGATGTGTGTGCCATGTAGAGGCATATGTCTTTGGCTCCTTTCGCAATACCCCTGACCCACATGCTTGCCTGCCCCTCTGCCTTTCCCCCACTTAAAGCCCCAGTGCTCATTGCATTCAGCACAACTCCCCTGGGGAACTGCAGCAGAAACAGCTGGTTTTCAGTCAAGAAGCTTGTGTTTAACCAAAAGCATTTGGACTGGCTGTTTTCGTTCTGAAACAGGATCCGGCCAGCTCAGCCCTGACCCCAGAGCGCCGGGCTAAAGAAACTGGGGAGGCACACCGTGGGGCCGTGCGTTACCCTCGGCCAATCCGTGTGCCCACTCATTTTTGGAGCTGTTCTGAATTGTTCCCCATCCACCCGGTCGGCCGTTTCTTCTTTGCTAGTCATTAATCCTGTCAGAAAATCCACTTCCTGCCCTCATAAAATGCACTCCTTTTATGTCTTCCTCATCTCCAGCCTGAGCATTTTTATGCAGAGCATGTTTGGCTTGCAGCGTGCAAGACTATATTTACTGGCAAAGGCTCCCATTAAGTCTCACGAGGAATGTCATTAGTCAATTTTATAACCAATAAACTGAGGCATTCTTGAAAATAAATGAGGATACTTTGCTTTGGGAGATCTAAAGGAATGGCCCATTTCCCTTTCTTCCTTTACCAAGATCTGAGAAACGGGGCTCTATGGGTGACAGACTGCAAGTCCCATCATCCCTGCTGGGTGGAGATGACTAGAACAGGAATCAAACAATGTCTGTAGGGTTTACTGCAGATGGTAAAATGGTGAGGTAAGGGAAAAGTTTACTCAACTGAGCATCTTGAATTCATCTCTTCTTTGGATGGTACCATCCAGTGCGCCTTCTTTGTCCCCTTTTTCCTAGGCCAATTTATATGCGCAGTCCCAATGGCCTTTCTAGATCTGACCTTGTAATGTCTCCTCACGACTGTGGGGAGTAAAATCTGGCCTGTGTCTTACTCCAAGCTGGGAGAGAGGTGCTGGAAAAATGAATTGGAGGCACGTTGCAATTTTAGGCCTCTATTTATTTGGTAGCCAGAAACAACCGTGACAGCAGCATGCTTCTGGGGTGGCTGACTAAAAAGTAACCTGATGAGTACACGAATTTTTTATACAGTTTTAGGGCTTTGAAATTGAAATATTTTCAGTTAGTTGAGAAACGTTTCTTGAACATGTGTGAGGCTGTGTCCTTTAATTTTCAGATTGTCTGAGGTGTTTTGTCGTGTCCCCAG
The DNA here is from genome assembly GCF_964194415.1 of Vipera berus. NCBI lineage: Eukaryota > Metazoa > Chordata > Lepidosauria > Squamata > Viperidae > Vipera > Vipera berus. Next base: position 18,641,835 of record NC_138205.1, read on the forward strand.
AGTCTTTTATATTCCCGTAGCCCCGTAAGTGGTATGTGTTCTTCTGCAACTCCAATAACGGCCAATTGAATTTTCTACCCCAGTTTATCAGTTTTCTCAGCAGTGTTCAGTAGTTCAAACCAATTTTTCACCTCTATTGTATATGCACTTGGGATTTTGGTGACATCTTTGGAGCCATTGCTTTTTTGATGGTGTATAATTTGACTTTAATCTTTGCCACCAAGTCATGATCTGATCTGCAATCAGCAATTGGATATGTATGTATGTATGTATGTATGTATGTATGTATGTATGTATGATGTATGTATGTATGTATGTATGTGTGTGTGTCTTAGCAACAAGGACTGAGCTAGTCCAGGGGTAGGCAACCTCAGCTCTTTTATGACTCATGGACTTCAACTCCCAGAATTCCTGGGTCAGCTGACTCAGGAATTCTGGGAGTTGAAGTCCATGAGTCATAAAAGAGCCGAGGTTGCCTACCCATCCATTGATGACTGCATAGGACACAGTCAATCTGATTATGGTGAAGTCTATTTGTGAGGTCCAGGCGGCCCTTGTGCTGCTTGAACTATGTATTCATGATCCTGAATCTGTTTTCTTGTACCAAAAGATCACCTGCATCGTTCCTTGCACCTAGTTCAAAACAACCGGTGATGCCAAGGTGACTAATAAGCAAGTATGGGAACCCGTAACGGCAGACATATCACTAGAAGGCAAAATCACAAAAGCGTGTCTCACTTACTTTGGCCACGTCATGCAGGGGAATTCACTGGTGAAAGCATTTATGTTTGAAAGAGCTTGCAGTAAAAGGAAACCAGGCCGTCAACAAACACGGCGGCTGGACACCATCAAAGCTGACACCAGCCGGAGCATAGAAAAACTCAAAGAAATACTGCAAGTTTGGAAGATGTAGAGAGAGACCCAGCCCATAGAAATGCCAAGAGTCGGACTCGGCTGAATGGATAACATCATCATCATTAGCCCCACGTGTACATTGAGTGATTAGTCAATCTGGAGATCAGTGAGGAGAGCAAATAGCTAAGTCAACCCTGCAGGCCATCTTCCGATGCAAGTGATGTGCCTTGCTGCCAATCTACAGGCAGTCCTTGACTTGCAACCATTCATTTAGTGACTGTCTGAAGTTACAATAGCACTGGAAAAAGAGACTTGTGATCGGTCCTCGCACTTACAACCATTGCAGCATCCCCACAGTCACATGATCCAATTTTGGGTGCTTGGCAACCAGCATGTATTTACAAAACAGTTGCAGCATCCCAGGGTCCCTTCCCAGCTGACGTCCGACAAGCAAAGTCAGTATGGGGGGAAAGCTGGATTCGCTTAATGACCGCATGATTCACTTATCAACTGCAGTGATTTGCTTAACAAGGGTGGCAAAAACATTTGTAAAATTGGGCGCAGATCACCTAATAGCTGCCTTGCTTAGCAACAGAAATTCTGCTCCCAATTGTGATCGTAAGTCAAGGACTAACTGCGTTTGTGGACACAGAGGGAGCTCAATATTTATTTTTATATTTTTTTTTTGGTGATGGAACCAATTATTGTGATGGAACCATCCTTAATTCCTTTGCAACCCAGCGGGATACGTTTCACCAGATAAATTAATCTAAAAGAAGGAGAGAGAATGTTTGAAAAACACTAGCAGGATTTTGATTTGATACTAAATCAGATCTGGCAACTGGTTGAATAGTCCTCACAACGACAAGGTTTGGGAGTTAATTCATATGATTTGCTGAGGGAAAACATCACAGAGATCTGCCTCTCCAAAGGCAGCTAAATGGCTTTTTCTTCAAGTGGTAAGGAAAGTTTCCAAAATTGTTCAGTCATAATGTGTCATCCTACTGGACCTCCCAGGGTGAAATGGGCCTCTATTGTTCCTTATTGACTGTCCGCAGGCTGGAGTTACATGGAGGCTATTGTGTAGTGGGTCCGACGCAAGGAAGAGACGCCAGCCGGAGTACATGTTCAGCTCTTTATTGGAAGGGGGGGTAGCGTACTGAGGGATGAGGGTTACCTGGCCTCCTTAAATACCTAGCCAGGTAAGCGGACAGCCAATGGGGTTGGCCCTAGGTTTCCCGCCAAAACTGGGTTTCCCGCCAAAACCGTTCAGGCCAACGCCCCCTGGTGGCTGTTGCTATGCAGGTGCCTGCATACATAACACCCCTCCCCCCTTAGAGAAGAACCACATAACAACGATAACAATTGGCAACTAGCTACAACTATGTACACTGTATGTCAAAACAACAAAAAAACAATGCAACTGTGTGGAGGTCACTTGCACACATAGTCCGCCAGGTAGGCAGGTGTCCTGTGGGGCTGGGTGGACCGTCTGGGTGTGGCTTGGCCCTGGGCTTGGACAGCTGGTTCTTGGGGCCTTTGTGCTGGGTTGAACAGAGCTGGGTTCAGGAGGCCCTCCTCCTCTGGTTCCTGCTCTGTGTTGTTTCTGGTTGGGCTAACCTCTCCTGGGGTGTGGCTCTCCTGTTGGGCGTGTGTGGTGCACTCAGGGACCCTTCCTCTGAGCTGGTCGATGTGTCGCCTTATGTGTCTGTCCCCCTCCACCCCCACGATGTAAGAGAGGGGTCCAGTTTTCTCAACCACTGTCCCTGGAACCCATGGATGCCCTGCCCCATAGTTCCTCGCCCAGACCAGGTCCCCCACGTTGAGGACTCTGTGTGCAGGTGATGATTGCGATGAAGATGATGATGGTGGTGGTGGCCTAACCGCCTCGGCTGCTACTCGGTCTGGGTGTAAACAGTCCAGCTTGGTGATGAGACGCCGTCCCCACTGCAGTTCTGCTGGGCTCTTCCCGGTAGCAACGCATGGTGTAGTGTGTTGGGCGAGTAGGAATTTCGCCAGTCTGTGATGCCAGTCCCCGCTAATGATGCGCCGGAGTGCATCTTTGGTCGTCCTTACCATCCGTTCAGCTTGCCCGTTGGTCGATGGATGAAAGGGCGCGGAGGTGGCGTGCCTAATCCAGTTCACCTTCAAGAACGCCTGGAAATCATTAGTGGTAAACTGAGGCCCGTTATCAGACACAATTAGGTCAGGGAGGCCGTGTGTGGCAAAGAGAGCTCTGAGCACCTGGATTGTCCTCCCCGAGGTCATGTTGGGAACCGGGACTACCTCCAACCACTTGGAGTGGCTGTCCACTACTACTAAGAACAGTTGGCCCTGGAATGGCCCTGCATAGTCAATGTAGATGCGGGACCAGTGTGTGTGTGTGGCCTCCCACCGGGGCACGGGTGCGTGTGGCATCTCAGGCCTGGATCTCTGGCATGTGTAACAGGCCTTGACCCGTTCCTCAATGTCCTTGTCCAACCCTGGCCAACAGAGGTAGCTTCTGGCCAGAGCCTTCATCCTAACCACCCCCGGGTGTCCCTCACGTAAGGAGTCCAAGACCCTGCCCCTTACTGCGGTGGGAATGATGACCCTGCTTCCCCAGAGGAGGCAACCCCTGTGCGTGGAGATCTCATTGCGCCTGGTGAAATAGGCCTGGAACTCAGGCCCCGGGGACTTGTCCTGCCACCCTGTGCAAACCCATGAGTGTACCCTGCTCATGATGTTGTCAGTGGCTGTGTTACTGGCAATGTCCTTGGCATGGAGAGGGCATTCTGGTAACTCCTGCAGGGCTAAGATCTGTGTTGCTGGTGCTGGGTCTGGTTCGGGGGTGTCAATGGGTAACCTACTTAAGCCGTCTGCGTGGCCCATCTCCTTCCCTGGCTTGTGCACCAGCTTGCAATTGTAGGCTGCAAGGAAGATGGACCACCGGAGCATTCTGGGGGACAGGATTTGGGGTGTCTGCCTGTCCGTTGTGAACAGGCCTAGGAGTGGTTTGTGGTCCGTGTAGACAGTGAATTCCCTGCCATACAGATAATCGTGGAATTTTTTGATTCCTGCCATGATTGCCAGGGCTTCTCTGTCTATTTGGGCGTAGTTTCTTTCTGCTCCAGACAGCGTCCTAGAATAGTATGCTATGGGAATTTGCGCCCCATTGGGCTCGAGGTGACTGAGTACTGCGCCCACACCGTAAGGGGATGCATCGCATGCGATGCATATGGGCTTTGTCTCGATGAAATGGGTTACTGTGGACTTATCCGACAGTAGTGCTTTTAAAGCCCTGAAGCTTTGGTCGTGGGCGGGAGTCCAGACCCATGCTGCCTGTTTGTCCAGTAGCCTGTGGAGTGGCTCTGCAATGGCTGCCTTGTGTGGGGGGGAATGTGTGGTAGAAGTTCAGCAGGCCCAGGAATGCCTGTAGCTCTGCCTTGTTCTTGGGTGTGGGTGCTAGTTTGATGGCCCTCACCTTGGACTCTGTGGGGTGGATTCTCTTGGCATCTACCCTGAATCCCAATAATTCTGTGGAGGGAACACCCATGCTGCATTTCTCCCTCTTGAGTTTGAGGCCAGCTGAACGCAGCCTGGACAGTACCTCCCTGAGCCTACCTGCCAGCTCTTCTGCTGATGCTCCTGCAATCAGGATGTCATCAAAATAGGGGCAGACTCCTGGGATGCCCCTGAGTGTCTTCTCCATAACTTCCTGGAAAATGCCAGGAGCAACGCTGACCCCAAACTGCAGCCTGTTCACCTGGAACGCTCCCCTGTGTGTTACTATGGTTTGAATGTCAGCTGTTGCCCTAGTAACCGTGAGTTGCTGGTACGCCTGCGCAAGATCGAGCCTTGCAAAGATGGCGCCGCCTTGGAGGGAAGCGAGAACGTGGCTGACCGTGGGGACCGGGTAAGCGTGCGGGTTTAGGGCGCGGTTCACCGAACACTTGTAGCCGGCGCAGATCCTTATTTCCCCGTTGGATTTGAGGGGGGTGACGATTGGGGTTTCCCACTCCCCCCCATCTACAGGCTCTAGGATTCCCTGGGCCACCAGCTTATCCAGTTCGCGCTCAATTTTGTGTTTGAGCGCGAAGGGGACTCGCCGCGGCCGGAGCCTAATGGGGGGGGAACATTCGAGTTGAGCTTGAATGATTTGGGGGGCCCTGTGTACCTGCCCAGAGTCCGGTCGAAGACGTCTGCGAACTCCTTGCAGACGGCCTCGACGGAATCCCCCTGGATCCGGTGGATCCCGGAGACCGTGATTCCCAGGGCCACGAACCAGTCTAGGCCGACCAGGCTGGCCCTCCGGCCCTCTACCGCTACAACCTCCAGGTGCTCTTCGCGGCCCTTAAACCCCACCGAGACGGTAGCCTCCCCCTTTACCTTGACCGGTGAGTTCTGAAAATTGGTCAGGGTTAAATTTGTAGGCCGTAATTTAATCCGCTGCTTGCTCCGGCTATTTATGTAGTTAAGGGTCTCGTCCGAAATGATCGAGACCACTGGTCCGGAGTCAAGCTCCATGCTGCAAGGGACGCCTTGCAAGCGGATTGTTAGTCTAATTTTGGGTTTGAGCAGCCGGCGGCTACCCGTGTGGTTAATGGCCCGCCGGCTCTCAACATAGCCAATTTGCGTTTTGGACGGGGCCCCAGTACCTTAGAATGGCGATTCCTCCGGTTGCAGCTCGTGGATCTCCTCTCTGGGGGGGCGGCTACGACAGACCGCAGCTATGTGGCCTGTTTTCTTGCAGGCCCGACACGTGGCCGCCCGGAACTTACAGAGGCTGCGCACGTGGTTCCCACCACACCCTGCGCACTTCTGAGGGTTGGTGGCGTTGCTGGGAGGCCTGGGCTTGTCTGGACATCTGGCTCGCTGGTCGGGGGTCGACTTCCGCTGGAGGAGGTCGATGTTCAGCTCATCCTCGGCTGTGGCGACCTGTCGGTGGACGCTGACCGCCTGGCTGCCGGTCCGGGTCTCCTGGACTGGTTGGACGGCCCCGCAGGCCGCTTCGTGGGCCAGGATGGCATCTTCGGTAAGTACCAGCACCCTAGGCCCTTTCTACCTCTATAGCAGAGATCTTCAAACTGGCTGGCTGAGGAATTCTGGGAGTTGAAGTCCACAAGTCTTAAAGTTGCCAAGTTTGAAGACCCCTGCTCTATAGTCTAGTAACGTCTGTAGTGAGGGGTGCTTGGTGCTCTCTGAGCTCGGTTGTTTTCTTGCAGACATTTCATTACCCAAACTAGGTAACATCACCAGTGCATCATGAGCACTGATGATGTTACCTATAGTAGTCTGAGTAATGAAATGTTTGCAAGAAAACAACCAAGCCCAGAGAGCACCAAGGACCCCTCATTTCAACCCTGAGCTGCAAATATTCTCCTTTATTGGCTAACGTCTGCAGTCTAAACTTACACTTCAGGTGTAAGATCCATCTCCCTGGGAAATTTGCAAGTACCCTGTAATCAACAAGTAGTTACTCTGTGGTTCCTCCAATCTACCTCATCTGTTCTTTATTTCTTTGAGCAATTAGAAGTTTTAGCCCCAGCTTGCAGGTTTTCCCAACTCTCATTACACCACTATAACTTTCCAGACTGGCAGAAGTTTCTTTAAGTTAAATTTTGCCTGCTCTGTATATCTGTATACCTTCAGATTCTCATGTTCGAGCCTCCCACACAGGCCAGGGCCCAGCACAGGAAATCTGCAGCCTTGGGCCCAGGAGGGGGAATTAGCAGTGCATTTCCTGCCCTCTACTTTGCTTGGAACCAATTGATTAACTGGGGAAATGAAAAACTTATTCCCTCCCCAGCTCAGCTGATAATATCTCAGCTGAAAATCTACTATTTACCAAACAAACAAATAAAAAATCCATTAACTGGATGTTGGGTTTTTTCTGGGAAAGAAATGCATTACAGAGATGGTTCAAAGCCAGGGGTCTACTGCCTCATATGGTTGCAGCACTAGAAAAATAATAATAATAATGATTTGATTCTTCTTTCTCTCGGAGACAAGCTCAGAAATCGGCAGAATGTGATGTTTGGAGCAAATCTGACTTCTGATGCAGAGTCTTCTCTTCCCACATGGCAATTCAGAGATGTTTGTGGCCAGAAAATCTGCCTGCCAGGCTGCTTTGGACACTCACAACTTTTGTTAGCTGCGAAGTCGTGTCCGACCCATCGCGACCCCATGGACAACGTTCCTCCAGGCCTTCCTGTCCTCTACCATCTTCTGGAGTCCATTTAGGCTCACGCCTACTGCTTCAGTGACTCCATCCAGCCACCTCATTCTCTGTCGTCCCGTTCTTCTCTTGTCCTCAATCTTTCCCAGCATTAGGCTCTTCTCCAGTGAGTCCTTCCTTCTCATTAGGTGGCCAAAGTATTTGAGCTTCAACTTCAGGATCTGGCCTTCTAAAGAGCAGTCAGGGTTGATCTCTAGGACTGACCAGTTTGATCGCCTTGCAGTCCAAGGGACTCGCAGGAGTCTTCTCCAGCACCATAGTTCAAAGGCCTCGATTCTTTGCGCTCAGCCTTTCTTTCCAACTTTCACAGACATACATTGCAACTGGGAAGACCATAGCCTTGACTATACGCACTTTTGTTGGCAGGGTGATGTCTCTGCTTTTTAGTATGGTGTCTAAATTTGCCATGGCTTTCCTCCCCAGGAGCAAGCGTCTTTTAATTTCTTGGCAGTAGTCCCCATCTGCGGTGATCTTGGAGCCCAGGAAAATAAAATCTGTCACTACCTCCATTTCTTCCCCATCTATTTGCCAGGAATTGAGAGGGCCGGATGTCATGATCTTGGTTTTCTTAATGTTAAGTTTCAACCCAACTTTTGCACTCTCCTTCTTCACCCGCAACCTCAAAACTTTAATTCACATTAATTCCTGGAGTTTCTCCGCAGGCCTGGCAAGGGACCAATTTAAAGGAGATGCCCAGGAAGAACCACCCAGCCAATCTTAAAACAACCAAACAATTATCTATGGAGAGTCTCAGTCATCCAAGTCTTGGTTGTCCCAAAGGTGCTTTTTCAGGAGGCAACGGGACTTTCATTCCTTCCACAATCCTTCCATTCTCTACCATCCATTCAGAACTGAAGAAGATTCTTGGATGAGAAGTGAAACATCTTCAAGGAGAAACAAAGTAAGTCCTGTTGCCTCTTGGAAAAGAACCTTTGGGGCAACCAAACAAATAATTAGATGTACACAGTGCTTTTTTTCTCATAGAATGCTCAGAACGGAGTTCCGGCACCTTTTTTGGATGGAACCTTGTAGGGTAGGCAAGGTGGGTTGTATGACATGTGTGAGTTCCGGCACCTTTTTCTTTTACAAAAAAAGCACTGGATGTACATTTCATCCACATAGAACCTGTGCTTTATATCCATCCATTGCAAAAACTGGTGACTTATTTCTTGCGCTCTGCTTTTTTAAGACAATTTGCAATTGCCTTTCCTCCAATTTCTAGAAAATCCCAATTATAGTTGGTAACCTTCATATATTTTGCTGTCACTACAAGTCCTCGTCTTGTGACCACAACTGAGCCCAAAATTTCTGTTGTTAAGTGAAAAATGTATTGTTTTGCGTTTTACAACCTTTGTTGCCACAGATGTTAAGTGAATCACTACAACTGTTAAGTTAGTAACACGGCTGTTAAGTGAATCTGGCTTCCCCATTGACTTTGCTTGTCAGAAGGTCGCAAAAGGGGATCACCTGACCTCGGGACTCTGCAATCGTCATAAATACGAGTCAGATGCCAAGCATCTAAATTTTGATCACATGACCGTGGGACTGCTGCAACGGTTGTAAATATGAAAAATAGTCATAAGTCGCTTTTTCAGTGCTGTTGTAACTTTGAACGGTCAATAAATGAACTGTTTAAGTCAAGGACTACCTGCCTTTGATTTTCTTCTAAAAAGGGAAGGGTGCTCTGTTCTTTAATGGGTTGCTGATTTTTAAGAGGACCTGCCCTCTTATCACTTTTTATTTCAAGAGCTTTTAAAAGGATTTTGTCAAAAACCTTCTCTAATGTAATCTATCTGTTGCTCTTTTCCACCAACTTTTAAAAACCTCAGATAGAAATTCATTCTGCTTGATCAAGGCTTGTCTTTTTTTTATCAACTGCTTTAATAATACATTATTAAGTATGCAAAAGCAGTGTTTTTCAAACATGGCAACTTTTAAGGTATGTGGGCTTCAACTCCCAGAATTCTTGAAGTTTAAGACACATCTTAAGAGTTGTCAAGTTTGGAAAACACTGTTTTCCATAATTAACATCAACTTCAACAGAATAAACTGGCTGATTATAATTTCCTGGATTTTTTCTGAAACAGGAAAGAATTGAGGTCAAAATGTAACTTCAAACTCACCGAAAAAAGCAGAGACCATTGTTTTGAGAGAGAAGGAGAATTTGTCCGTAATCTTGAAAGGACGGAACTGTGAAACATTTTAATACTAATTAGCTATAAATTCTGACATTATAAAGTCTTTCTATTCCCTTTTGTCTCACATGCAATTCTAATTAACCTTATCTATGGATTCTCCTGGGAAGAAGTAATCGTTTATATTAATTGGATGTTAAGACAGATTTTAATATGTTCGGACCACTACTTTATTTTCAGCTATATATCTGTTACATGGAAACTGAAGGCCACTCAACGGAGATAGATTCTCCACCCTTCTTAAGATTAACATTAAGAGAATAGCCCAACAGAGGAAAGATAAATTTATGGCCCCAATTATTCTGTGGATAGAAAAACCTGATGACTTGTGATATGAACAAGTTATTTACAAAGGTAGATTATGCTTAATTACAGTGAAATGGAATTGTCACATTTCACTGAAACAGCTGTGTAAAACTATATTGTATGTATCTATCACCTAGCTATGTCATCTATCATCTATATCATCTATCACCTCTATTATCTATTATTTGTTACCTCTACCTTATCATCTATATCAGTGGTTCTCAACCTGTGGTCCACAGGTCATCACAGAGGATCTACAAAGGTTTGAAGAAATGTTATGATTTAAATCTTAAGTCTTGATCCATGGCCACAGTCTGTGGCCACAAAAGGTATTTAAAAGAGGTCCCTTGTGAAGAAAAGGTTGAGAACCACTGATCTACAATATATCATCTATCAGTCAATTTATGTACTGTATCTGTACCTGTATGAGAATTCACCCACCTATGTATGTATATGTGTATAATTTTTTATTTGCTTTTATTTTTTTCTTTGTTTTGATTAACTATAAAGAGAAAATAAAGGGAAAAAATACCTCATGAACTCTTGGGCTATCATCAATTCTGAGTTGGAATTTACTTATGGTGAGAAGCAACAGCTCTCCACAACATACCCAAAATGGTAGGACTTAAAACATTCCCATTTCAGTTCTGGGATGCCAGCCAATACATTGGCATGGAAGTTGCTTAGCCCACAGATCCCTGGAACACTACCCTAGGCAACCCGATGTATATGAATTGTCTGGTGTGCAGAAACCACAATGACCCAATTCCAATCCTCATAGATTGATCACCTCATCACACTATATATAAAGCAGGCTTGATGAGGTTGTCGCTTGGTTATCAAAATTACCATTCAAGTCCATTTTCCATTCTTCAGACTCTCCAAGACAAAGGGATTCAACTTTTTCTGAGGGTTGAACAAAATGATCACATGTCTTTAGCTTTAATTTACAGCAGTCTTCCGATATTTGAGGGGCTGTCACGTAGAAGAGGAAGGGGATCAACCTATTCTCCAAAGCACTTGAGGGCAGGACATGTAACAGATGGAAACTTACCAAGGAGAGAAGCAATCTAGAACTAAGGAGAAATTTCCTGACAATAAGAATAATTAACCAGTGGAACAGCTTGTCTTCCAAAGTTGTGGGTGCTCCATCATTGGAGGTTTTTAGGAAGAGATTGGACAGCCATTTATCCGGAATGAGGTAGGGCAGGGGTGTCAAAGTGCTGGCCCATGGGCCGGATGCATCATAACAAAACCGCGCCCACCTCACTGCCGGCAATGGAAAAAAGTCACAATACGTCACGACACGTCACATGAAGTTTCGAGTTTGACACCCCTGGTGTAGGGTATCCTGCTTGAGTAGGAGATTGGACCAGAAAACCTCTAACAACCTTCCAACTCTGTTATTCTATATAATACATTTGAAAAAACCCACAAAATTCTATGGTGCCTTGTAGGTCAAGATTAGTGATTTTTCTCTGCTGTAGAAAAATCCAAGCCATTTCTGCACACTGCCCCCCTTTTAAACTTACTCTGAGGAGGAAATTACTGTTTATATCCATAGGAGTTTGGGGAAATCAATTCTTCAGAAAAGGTTAAACTTTCCTTATGCTCTCATCCGAATACATAGCAGGCTCCAAACTCGATTGCTATTTTTTTTAATGTAAACATTATTTCCAGTTTGATGTTTTTGGGAAGTCAGGAGGGGAAGAGGAGAAGAAGGAAGGAGAAACAATTGTGAGGAAGAAAGAGGAAGGCTGAAGGACAGATAGTTAAGCACACATTGTAAAATGCAGATTTCTGAGTTGTAAAGAAGCTGTGATTTCTCCTCTAAATTGCTTTAAAAAATTGTGGATTGGCCACAGGACGGAAAAGCCTTGCCGTTTGCGAGCTGGCTGAAGGTCTGAGTCCACTTCAAAAGTTGATTTTATCTGCCTCAGGACTCAGAAGGGGTAAGAGGCAAATCTAATCAAGCATTTCAAAAGTCATGCCTAAACACTGCTCAGGATTTGTATTGGCTCTGGACATGAGAAAGAATTTACTCGAAGGGTGTAATGTTATTGGAAGCTTCTGATCTTAAGGCAACCAATTCCTGAAGCAATTATTTACTGACAGGGAAATGGCGGGCCTCTAGATATTACAGAGTTGTAAGCATCCCCCACCTTTGTTCATGCTGGCAATGGCTGATGGGCCCTGGAATTCTGTCATGTGTATAGGCTACATCTTGCCAATCTGGTTTTGTGCCATGATGGAGGTGAGTGAGTTGAACCAGGACTTGTCACAGTTTTAATCTGATTTAGTAGTTCAGCATTATCCTATTTATGTACTTTCAACTGTCAATCAACTTAGCATAATATATGTTTTTTTTTCCGTTTGAGATAACATCAGAAAAAATTACTCTGTTCCATACTGCTTACCCTTTTTTGGGGTTTTTTTTGTACAGTAAGAAGGCCAGAAACTCAGTTTAGTTAGGAATACAGAGGGATTTGTCTAGCCCAGGGGTAGGCAACCTCGGCTCTTTTATGACTTATGGACTTCAACTCCCAGAATTCCTGAGCCAGCCACGCTGGCTCAGGAATTCTGGGAATTGAAGTCCATGAGTCATAAAAGAGCCGAGGTTGCCTACCCCTGGTCTAGCCATTACCATTCTTAATTGACTTTGATTGCTTTAATGTTAGGTTGATTCAATTTATTGGATTTTTTCTTGGAATTTGAAATAGTTAGATAATGTCTTTAGTGGTACATATGTGGATGTTAGGTGATAGATAGATAGATAGATAGATAGATAGATAGATAGATAGATAGATAGATAGACAGACAGACAGACAGACAGAAAGATAGGCAACTGCAACTGGTAAAAGAACTAAACGGTTAACAATTCTCAGCTATTGAAAGACAATATAATATATCTAAGTTTAGAATGCATTTTTCCATATTTTTGTTATAAGAGTTTTTCAAAAGCTGGTCTTTTAACAGTTGTGTTTGAATTATGTTGATTGTTTACCTTTGTCTTTTAAATGTGTATGCCATCCAGAGTCATATGCATGAGAGATGGGCAGCTATATAAAGCTATATAAATTTAATTAATAAATGACAACAGGTTATGGCAGTCTGATAAATCAACATCACCATGCCCCAGATTAATGAGTTCAAAAATTATGTTGAGTTAGAGAGTCAACTAAGAATTTCCAGACTGTTTCTAATAAATTTTTGACTGAATTTATGGCTGTTACAGCACAGTCACAGGGCATCTTCTGGCACGTTAAGTGCCTGGCAGGCCCATAAAGATTTAGGGTTTCATCAAATACATACAGAAAAGGGTGCATCTCAAGTAAACTACGAGGTTGGGCTTCTCTACCTCTTGCACTGTAGGGGAGGGAAGATAACCCACTGAATGCAGCAGGATTTGGCCATAAGTAAACAAGTCGCATAGGGCTAAATTTAAACCTTCAGTAAAATAGTCCTTTCATGGAATCTGCAGGTTTGATTTTGATCACATTCAAAAACCGATTCAGGGTTGGAAAGGCGCAAAGACCAAAAGAAGACAATCATAATCACGAGAAGAGGACGGCAGCATTTGAAATGCCCACAATTGGCCAAGAGACCATGTCTATAAAATTATGAGCAGCATTCTGAAAGGGGACAGGAATTTTCCTATTCTTACTGGCTCTTATGGAAGTTGATTGGATAGCGCATACTCAGGCAGACAAACAGAAATTAATCTATGGATGTTGTTTCTACAGTATATGCTGGGATGACCTCTGATAAGGAGATGACTAAAGTTTCTATTTGCCAGAGGAGGGACACTGATTTGCATTCATCCCTGGACAAACAGCAATGTTGGCACAGGAGAAAGAATTATTTCCTTGCTTTGTAGCTGTTTGGGTTACAACAGGAATGCAGCTTCTTTCTTGTTATAAGAAGGAGTAGACCAGAAGTCCCCAACCTTTTGGGCACCAGGGATCGGTTCCACGGAGAGAGATTCTTCTACGGACTGGAGGGTGTGTGGTTTTGTGTGCTGCCTGCATCTTGCGGATGGGGCTTTGCTTGTTTGTGTGGCCCAGTTGTTGGCATGCTGCAGTCTGGTACTGGTCCACAGACTGGGGGTTGGGGACCCCTGGCGTAGACCACCTGTGACAGGTTGGGTCATTGTTTCAGAGTTGTTTCCATACCAAAGAAATAGATGCCATGGGGAGAGTGGGAGTGGGAGGGACTTTTGACATCCTGTCGGCTTCCCCAGTGCCAAGAGGACCAAATTTTTATCACATGACCATGAGGATGCTGTGACGTTCCTAAGTGCAAGGACTGGTTCCAGTGCCGTTGTAACTTTGAATGGTCGCTGATCAAATGGTTTTAAGTCAAGGACTACTTACGCAGGATGTAACATCGCTTACACAGTGGGACCTTATACGTTTACACATTTCAGCTTAATATTGTTATTTGTATTTTTTTTCTCATTACATGATTGGAAGGTGCTTTTTTATTTGTCGACTTTTTCTGAATCGTGATTTTATTTATTTTGTTCTTGGAAATGAATGGGGGCAAAGATAAGAGAATGTGAAAGCAGAGAAAAGAAAAGAAAGAGAATGGAAAAGCGAGAGGATAGAAAAAAAACGAGAATGAGAAAAGAATGGGAGAGAAAAAGAAAAGAAAAAGAAAAGAACGAGAAAGAGGGGAAAAAAATAAAATGAAACAAAAATGGGAGAGAAAGAGGGGGGGGGAAGCATGGGAACACGGCAAAAAAAAAGCGTGCTGATCGACCCCACCCAGCCACAGCTCTCCGATGCTGCCGTGGAGTCCCCAAGATATTTCCCCGGAAAATGCGATCTCCCCCCCCCCAAAAAAAAGGCTTCATAAGGGCGGCGGAGGACCCCAATTGCAAACTTCCCCCTTCGCCGTTCCCACCCACCCACCCACCAGTCCTCGGCCACGGAGATCGGCCCTGCGGGAAGAGAGCAGCAGAGGCCGGACGTGCTGGCGGCGGAGGGGTCGGAGCAGGAGGCTAGAGCAGCCGGCTGTTCCCGAATCAACCCCCCCCCTCCACAACTCCCCAAAACTCCTAGACCCGGGAAGTGAGCGGTGCGCGAAGCTGCGTTTCGCTTGTTTTTTTTTTTTTTCTTTTCCCTTCTTCTTCTTAGATCCAGCGGCCCCGAAGCCTCGTATCACCTGAACGCGGGATCCTTCCTCTCCCGCCTGCTTGCTCTCTGCATTCACACGCGCTGGAAAGAGGCAGACGGGACCACGCTTTTATTGCGCGTGCATAGAACAAGCGTGCTCTACTCTGTTCGTACGAAGCTGCCTCCTCCTCCTCCTCTCGTTCAGTCCTTCAGTCGCCCGGCGCCTGCTAGCCACCCGACTCTCGCCCGCCCTTCTCTTGCAGAAAAGCGTGTCTCGCCCGTGGAGGCGATCAGACAGACGGCAACCTTCCCGTCTGGAGGGCGCCAGTTTGGGAAAGGCCGTCCTTTCCATACCTACCATTGTCTTTCTCCTCCGCTCTCCAGTATTCCAACAATCCTCCTGTTTTTCCTCTTCCCCCACCCACCCACCCGCTTTTACCCCCTTCCATCTGGAACGAATTATTCTCCCTGGGAAAGAAACTTTCAGGAAATTCCATCCTCGGGCTGGGTAAACCTTGGGATGGGCGGGAAGGGGGGCGGGGGCGGGGATAGAGCGAGAGTCCCTTTCTCAGCAATGCGCTTTCTCTTCTGCCTCTTCCTCCTCCTCCTCCTCCTCCTCCTCCTCCTCTTCCTCCTTTCCACGATCTACACATTCTTACTCTGGGTCTCCTGGAAAAGCGTTTCTCTCCCCGCAGCCCCCTTTCCGTTTCGCCAACCGTTGGGGTTGGTTCGATCGCCTCGGGCGCTTCCAATTACTCGCCCAAATCTCGGCCTGGCCGGGAGTGGAGAGAGGGGTGGGGATGGAGAAGAAGTGGGGTGGGGTGGGGGTGGCCCTGCTCCTTTAAGAAAAAAGACAGCTAGGGCAAAGCCCCGGGAAAGTGGGCGTGGCTTGCGAGACACACCCCCCTCCCTTTTAACTGCTGGCTTGCCGGAGCTGCCTGCTTGGAAAGGCGGTCAAGCGGATCAGAGAGGCTGGGAGTGACGCTCCAGGTAAAGAGAGCGCGTCGCCGGTAGAAAAGACCGGGATTACTTGCTCCGGTTTGGGGCGGTGGGGATGGGGTGGGGGAAAGGAAAAGGGAATGATAAGAAAGCCGAGCAAGAGGTCAAGGAAATATCCTGGGCTGGGTAAAAGAAATGAGCCTTGCTGAGACCTCGCCAGATTTAACGGGATTCTTGGTTGGGTTGGTTGGGGGGGGGGTTTAGTGGATTAGCAGCAACAAGCTTGGGATCGCTCCAAGGTGATTGCGGATTGGGGTGGGGTGGGGTGGGGTGGGGTGGGTGGAAGCAGCGGCAGAGCCCGAAATGATCCCAGCGCGGACTAGTGGATCGCAACCGAACAAAAGGCAGCCCGGGGCGGAAAGGGAGTGGAGCTTTAAGCAGCGAGTTCCAGCGGGTAACTGAGAAATCGTGGTGGGTTTTTTTTTTCCTTTTTTTCCCTGGGAAAAGGCGTAGCTCTGCAAGAATCCCTGGGCTTTGCCGCTTTGGCGGTGTCCCCCCTCGGGGAGAGAGAGAGAGAGAGGTGAGGTCCAAGTGGGGTGGGGTGGGGTGGGTTCGCGGTGGAGAAACGGGGCGTCTGAATACCGCGGGAGGATGAACCGGGAGCCACCGGGGGTTGAGCAATGCAAACGCCAGGCGATGAAATCGAGAATCAATCCCAAAGGAGTGACAGAAGGCTTGTACAAGAAAGGCGAAACAAAAGAGTGGAGGGCGTAAAACTGCAGGGGCGCCAGAGCCTTTCACACACACCCCCGCGCCCCGTCTCTTTGGGCTCGTTCGCCACCAGCCCCCCCCCTCCATTTCCTTGGACCTTCCAAAGGTGTGATAGCTCGAATCGCCTTTCTTCTGCATGCTCTTGGCCCTGCTGGGTAAAGGACGATGGGAGCTGTAGTCCCTCGAGGCTCGAGGTCGTTTGGGTTAAGAAGCGAGGACGGAGGTGTTTGGGAAGATCTTGCCCCTGGTGCAAAGCTTCTGCTTCCACACACACACACACACCAAGAACTTGAACACTGTACCATATTGGGGCGTTATTTCCAGTGGCATTGGGTTGGGTGTGGGGGGGGCAGGACTGAGAGGAAGCATTGGAAAAATTAAGCTGGGGGAAAAAATATACGGCATTAGGGCTCAGAGTATTTGGGAACCAGGGGCTGTTTTATTAGAGGGCGGGGAAGTATATTTCTGCATTTAGAGACCAGAAACTCAGGGCAGCTCGGCCGCTGGGCTTATGTGATTATTGGGGTGCAGAATTCCGGATTTTCCAGTGAACTTTAGTAACAATATGGTACCCTTGAGCTGCATGAAGCAAGGCTAGCCTCTATCCCCAGGTAAAATCTGCCCACTTTGGGCTGAGGTCTCTATACCCAGCCACACCTTTAAAGATCACATGGTAGGAAGGCATGTTTGAAGCATGTTCCTGATCTCTAGTCTAGGGCAGTGGGAGGGGGGCAGGGCACCATGGATTTCCCGCTTGTTACATAAATTGGGTTTCTTTTATTGAACGGCACCATGTGATTCATTTACACACACCCCCCTTGCATATAAGGGATTGATTTTTTTTTCCTTCCCCCTGCTCTGTTTTAATGCTGTTGCCTGTTAGGTCACTTTCACATGAAAATTGGCTTAGCCACGTTAGGCATACTGGTCTTGCTTTGTGGCTTCTATTTTTGCCCTAGCCTGACCTACCTCACCGGGTTGTTGTGGGAAAAAGCGGAAGGAAGAAGCACTGCGTAACTCACCTTGAGCTCCTGAAGGGGAGGTGGAATATAAGTTTAATATATAAATAAATAAATATTAAGACTCTTGCTGGATTGTTACGGTTAGGCCAGGGGTAGGCCATCTCGGCTCTTTTATGACTCATGGACTTCAACTCCCAGAATTCCTGAGTCAGTTATGCTGACTCAGGAATTCTGGGAATTGAAGTCCATAAGTCATAAAAGAGCCCAGGTTTCCAACCCCTGGGTTAGGCCAACTGCTTTCAGCCGCCAGAACTGTCAGAGGCCCGAGGAAGTCCATAGATAGCGTCAGCCACAGTGGCAACAATTTCTCAGCAGAATCTGAATTTGAAGAGCTACTTCTCTTGTATAGGAAGATTCTATTTAAACTACAGCTCGTCCTCAACTTACAGCCACAACTGAGGCCAAAATTTCTGTTGCTACGTTTTGCCCCATTTTATGATCTTTCTTGCCACAGTGAAGCGACTCTCTTCGTTTGTTAAGTTAGTCACATGGTTGTTAAGCGAATCTGGCTTCCCCTTTGACTTTGCTTGTCAGAAGGTTGCAAAAGGGGATCACACTCAACTGTCATAAATACATGCCAGTTGCCAAGCATCTGGATTTTGATCATGTGACCATGGAATGTTGCAAAGGTTGTAAGTGTGGAAACGATCATACAGTAAGTCACTTTTTAGTGCTGTTGTGATTTCAGTCGGTCACCAAACAAATGGCTGTATGTTGAGGAAGACCTGTATTCTAATAATCTGTGGTTTATAGGCAGTCCTCAGGTTACGACTATTAATTTAGTAACCGTTTAAAGTTACAACAGCATTGAAAAAAGGGACTTACGATCGGTCCTCACGGTTGTGGCCGTTGCAGCATCCCCACAGTCATGTGATCAGAATTTGGGCACCTGGCATGTATTTAGGATGGTTGCAGTGTCCTGGGATCATGTGATCGCTATTTGCAACTATTGCAGCTGGCGTCTGATGAGCAAAGCTCATGGAGACCTGTTGGATTTGCTTAACGGCGTGATTCATTTAACAACTGCGGTGATTTGGCATGACTCATTTAACAACCACCTGCCTTAGCAATGGACATTCTATATATTTTTTTATAAAGTTTTGTTAATTTTTTTAACAGAATTCAATAGTAATCATTCAACAAAATGTGTTGTCTGAGTATCTTATTCACTAATACAAATTAAATTCCTAATCCCTAACTCTTTTCTCTAACGATGGATAAAATAGGTCCCAAGTTTGAAAATATTCTGTTTCTTCCTTTTCTTTCAACCTTAAAGTAAGCCTGTCCATTTCCACACAGTCTAGTTTTTTTAAAAAATTATTTCTTCTTCTGGTGGTGTTTCTTCATTCTTCCAGTATTTTTCTTCCAGTATTTACATGTTATCACATGTAAAATCAAATATGTACTTTGCTTATCAAGTTTTTCTGGCATTATATCTAGTAAAAAAAAATCAGGTTTATAGTCTATGTGTTTCTCTAACATTTTTTCTAACCAAGCGTGAATTTTTGTCCAATATCTCCTTGCTTTAACGCATGTCCACCACATACAATAAGTACTTGGCTTATGCTTACATTTCCAGCACTTCTCTGACATATTTTTAAACATTTTTGCTAATCTTGTTGGTGGCAAGTGCCATCTGTAAAACACTTTGTGTAGGTTTTCTTGATAGGCTCCTATAAAGCAATGGACATTCTAGTGCCAATTGTGATTGTAAGTCGAGGACTATTGGTATATCTCAATGTGTAGCACATCCTGTGCTGTCCTCTTGGCCAACACTAGCATAGTCGTCTTATGTTTTTGGTTGGAGTAATTGGGACCAAGTGAAATTGAGTTCTCAAGAGTAACATGGCGAAATAGGCCATGTAGTTTGCTGCTCATAAAAGGCCATCTCAGGGCAGGCTTTGTAAACTGCACGGAGTGTGGAGCTGAATTTCAATATACTGACTGCTCCACCAGATTCTCGCCCTGGCTTACTACCAATGTCATTCATAGGCAGAACGTTTCAGGAGAAAATCTTTAGCTAACCCAAATTCAGCCTTTAGCTTTTAATTAGAGATGTCAAACCACTTTCAGAAAAGTGTTGCTGTTTAGTACCCTAGCAGGGAAAAAGAAACAAGACATTAACCTTTGGCACAAACCAAGAGCAATAAACAAAATTTGAAAACCTTTACTTGCCGCAGCAAAGGGTTTCTGTAGTGTAGGATGGATAGCACCTTAAAAATAATGCTGGCTGGGATCTTGGTGGATTAACTGTGGTTGCCTAGACGAAAAAGCTCCTCGGTTCTGTATCCTCAGTTCAGTCCAAAATGATCCAATCCCAGGACCTATTGGATGAAATTCTGTACCTGGTCTTGTAATATTGCTGTTGTATTTTTTTTTTACACAATCAGTTTGGTTTGTGAACATCCAATACAATATCTGTGATCTCTTCTGTGTGTATAGATGGAAACCAGATGGCCCATAACTTTCCTGCATATCTACAAGGGCAGGTACAGGGAAGTCCTCGACTTATAATAGTTCTTTTAATGACTGTTCAAAGTTACAGTGACACTTATGACCATTTTCCCGCACTTAAAACCATTGCAGCATCCCTACGGTCACGTGTTCCAAATACAGATGCTTGACGCCTGACTCATATTTATGACTCACACGTATGACAGCTGCGGTGTCCTGGTGTGAGGGGATCCCCTTTTGCAAACTTCTGACAAGCAAAGTCAATGGGGGAAGCCAGATTCATTGAACAGCCGTGTTATTAACTTAACAACTGCAGTGATCCACTTAACAACTGTGACAAGAAAGGTGGTAAAATGGGGCAAATTTAGTTAACAAATGCCTCCTTTAGCAACGTAAGTGTTGGGCTCCGTTATGGTCATACGGCGAGGACTTCCTGTGGAGTTCCTGTTAATTTTGGATTCCTATTATCCCGTGTTTGCAACTGCAGCTGATCAGCTCATTATGATCGTGCACCCCAAAATGAGCTTAGTTAGGATGATTCTGTTTTATACATTTGGTGAGTAGGAAAATGGCTATTTTGGCAAATAAATCAAAGCTACAGCCTTTCTTTCACTTAGAACCATTACTTTAGTGACCATCCGAAGTTACAGTAGTAGTGAAAAAAGTGCCTTACAACTGGTCATTGCACTTACAACCATTAGAGCAGAGTTCTCTAACATTTCTGGCTTTGTCGACTGGCCGGGGGGCTGCCATCAAGCATGCATGCGTGGCTCCATTTACACAAGCGGTGTGAATGCGCACCTGCCGCTCACTTAAATGGAGTGTGCGCCCGCTGGCTCCTGCAACTGAAGATGCGCATGGCCCAGTTACAATCCCCTCACGGCCCACAGGTTGGGGGCCCCTGCATTAGACTAGAGCAGTGGTGGCAAACCTATGGCACGGGTGCCAGAGGCGGCACTCAGAGCCCTCTCTGTGGGCACGCACGCCATTGCCCCAGACCCGCCTCCCCCCACGGCCCCTTCCTCACCAGCAGCCCCCCCTCAGAGGAGAGTCGCCCCCAAGTACAGCCCGTGTGGAGCAGCACAGCCAAGGACATGGCAGCCGAGCAGCGGGGACAAGACTTCGCCCTCATACCCATCGCACGCAGTTGATGCTGCAGGGCGCGGGCAGAGGGCGCGGCTGCCATGGTACTGCTGGGCCACATGGGTGATCTGCGGTGGGCCGTGGAGGCAGTGGGTGGCTCCACAGGCAGGTGGGGGGCAGTTTTGGGGCACTCAGTCTCTAAAAGGTTCGCCATCACTGGTCTAGAGCATCCTCACAGTGACGTGATCAAAATTCAAGCACTTGGCAACACGCAAGTATTTATGACATTGCAGCATCCTGGGGGCATATAATTGCCATTTGTGACTGTCCCAGCAGGATTCCAACAAGCAAAGTCAATAAAGAAGCCATATTTGCTTAATGACTATGTGATTCACTTAACAACTGCAGTGATTAGCTTGACAATCATTGGGGAAAAAAGGTCTAAAATCAGGCCCAACTCGTTTAATAACTGCTTTGCTTAGCCACAGAAATCCTGGTCCCAATTGTGATCATGAGGACTACCTATGCATTCAGCTTCTGCGTCTGCAAAGACATTTTAATTACAGGCTTTGCTTTTTTTTACTCAAAAGTAACATCTTGGTAAGATGTCAGTGAAGTGGTCCTGAATTTCCACCCACCAGACTTAGTTCCTTTTCCAAAGAATGTAGGGCTCCTGTGGTCCACCAGGAGACCAAATTTGACGCCACGATTTATGGACAAAGCTTTGAAACCTTTGTCTTACTGGCCTATGCCTGGTACCTCATTACCACAGCCTTGTCCAACATGGTACTCTCTAGACCAGCAGTCCTCAAACTCTCTGGCTCTGTGGACTGGCAGTGGAGGGGGAGGGGAGGGGATGGTTTTGCGCGTGCACCACTGCTTGCGCAAATGGAGCTTTGTGTGCTAGTCTGCCGTTTGCACAGACTGCTTCCCAATGGGCCACAGACTGGGGGTTGGGGATCCCTACTCTAGACCTCAATATGTATCACCCAGGCTTGCTACAAGGGATTTGTAGTTCCGCAATCTGGAATGGTCCAGACTGGGAAAGCCTATTCAATTTTACTCTTAATTAAAGCGGGAGTGTCCAACATTGGCAACTTTAAGAACTCCCAGAATTCCCCAGCAGCCTTGGCTGGCTGGGGAATTCTGGAGTTGAAGTCCACAGGTCTTAATAATTGCATCTCTGTGTAGGTAAACCTTTCATATGACAGCAGAAGCAAAACTCAGATTCTGATAAGTAGTAATACGCAGTGGAACAAATCCCATTGGTTTATGAAGAGAGAACCACAGGGGATTTTTAATATACTGTCGAACAAAGATTTCATTTCTCGTTTGGGGTGGATCAGCTGTTCTTAACTGACATAGGCAACCTGGAAGTATCTGGGTCTTTTGGCTTGTATTTTCTCAATACCTGACTGTTGGTTGGACAAAGATGATGGATCTCAAACTCCAGAACATCTCAAGGACACCAATTTGTTAGTGTCTAAAGGCATAAAAAAGTAGAAACAGCTTTCCAATTAAATAAACCATTAGTCATATGGTTGATCTCCTATAGTTAAATCAATATTCTATTTTTCTCACTCTCCCCCAAAGGTCCCATATTTTGCTTATTTTTAAATAGGTTTGCATATATTCCATGATAGCTGCTTTTGCTCTTCACTTGAGAATCGTTTCACATTTTTAATATGATACACTGCTACTGTCATGCGTTGATGAGACAACTCCTAATTCTTTCTTTAGTCTAATCAGAATAATACAGGAGTCTAAGACAATAGCTGATGCATTTAACCTGAATTGTGTTTCTTGAGCCAAATTTACTTCCAGGAGGCTGAGTTAAGGACCATCACTGTATGGTTGTATGAGACCATAATCGAGGAGTGTGGGGCAACCTGAAGCTTAGTTAGGGTCTCTGAACCACAGTTCCCAGCATCCCTTGCTGCACAGGTGATGCTCACTATGATTTGAACTGATGCTTTGCCAATCTCTGTATGCTTTCTTGATGGCTTTTTAAAAAGACTGTTGAGATTGTGTGACAAGGTACTCTCACAGAAAGACAGTTTTCTTGCTCACTAAATAGGAATCATCCTAACTGAGAGCCAGTTTGGTTTAGTCCAGAGATGGGCAACATGGCAGCTTTATGACCTGGGGACTTCAACTCCCAGAATTCTTGAGCCAACCATGCAAAGGTGAGACTCGAACTTATGGTCTTGCTCTTTCTAGCTTGGTGCCTTAATCACTACACCAGGGGTGGACCTGTGGACTTCAACTTCCAGAATTCTTGAGCTAGCCACGCTGCTCAGGAATTCTGGGAGTTGAACTCCACAGGCCATGAAGGCGCCATAGTTGCCCACCCCTGGTCTAGTGATTAAGGCACCAGTCTAGAAAGTGTGATACCATGAGTTCAAGTCTCACCTTAGCTTCATTGCACCTCACAGGTTGTTGTTGTGGGGAAAATAGGAGGAGAAAGGTGTGTTGGATTTGTTCATTTGCCTTGAGTTATTTGTAAAAATAATAAAGGTGGGATATTAATAAATCAAAATCAGATTCAAGGCATGGTTAATCCTGACATTTTCCCTAAAGAGAAATAGTTTTAATTCGTTTTCCTTACTAACTTTCCCAATATCTCAGGTTTTCTCCCTTCTTTTTTGAGCAGGTAGGGCATTTCAAAATAACCAACTGGGGTTTCAACGTTTTAATTCTCTGCAGAGATATTTGAGGCCCAAGGCCTTCTCGTTAAGAAAGTTGATGTTAAAAACAGAACACTTGCCCTACCGCAATGCCGTTTCTTTTAAAATGAAAGGAAACTCAAGCTAGGCAGGCCTCAAAGGTGCCATAGGCGATATATTCCATTAGGCTAACCATAGTTGTTGTTTTTTTTTTATCATAGATTTGCCTCTTCCAAACTGCATGATGGTATCCATTTTTATAGGGCTAATAAAACAGGGAAAAAGTCACAATTTAGACATACAATAAAATGGGAAGGATTGAGATCAAGTATGCCAGTTCATATGACCGGTGAGTTTAAAGTGCCCCCTTCGGCTTGCAAGAGCTTCTTAAATGAAACCAAGTTGAGCATGCAGAAATGAAGACCCTCCTCAACACTCTTCTCTGGGGGGGAAAATGCTATAAGTCAGGGGTCCTCAACCTTGGGAACTTGAAGACTTGTGGACGTCAACTCTCAGAATTCTGGGAGTTGACGTCCACAAGTCTTAACGCTGCCAAGGTTGAGGATTCCTGCTAGAAGTAAATGAAGACCAAGAAAAGATGCTGAGATGGGGGAGGGATGTGGTGGAAGGGGGTTACAGAGACCCATAGCTGTCTCTTGCTCGCCCTTTGATCTCTTTACCCATTTCTTGTTTTGTCCATTCTGAAATATAAGCTTTGAACCTGATGTTCACAGAGATAAAAAGTCCTCAGCGCTGAGATTTATGGCTATTTGCACTAACCTCTTTCACCCCTGTGTTCCACACACCAGCCCAGATCTGTCTTCCCATTTTTTTTTAAAAAAAGAAAAATATAACTGATCTTCAGGGCAATCACTCTTCCCCTCTTGAGCCATTCATCTTTCAGTTTTTTTCCCTTGCCTTAATTTCACCCTCTTTCTATCTCCAACAGTACATCAATCCATTGAAATGCAAGGACAGTGGGCCCACTATGTTTTTCAACCCTGATTTGACCCAATTGCTCAATATAAAAAAAAACCCCAACAACAGACAGGGATATCCTGAAATCCAGGCTGATTCAAGAACCCTTTCCCTCATTCCTCTTGTGTTACTCTTTTATAACAAAGGAATCATTTATCTGTGGGTCTCTTCACCCACTCTCCAAAGGAGAAAATGAGCTTCTTAAGTCAGAGGCAAAATACCAATGGCAGAAAATGTTGTATCAGGATTTTATTTCTGCTCTGGTCAATTCAAGGATTACTTCAGGCAAGGAGGAAAGGTGTCTTCAAACATGTGCAGAGTACACTGTATTATATAGTAACTGCTGTTGCCATAAACCATGTATCTGTTTGTTTGGTTTCTTAATCTTTCTACTAAAAGTAAAAATTCAAACAGCTAATGATGATATTATAAGAAAGCTATAGTTAAAAACCTGGATAAAAGCAATCTATTAAACCACTCTGGTTTTCTTGCTGCTGTAGATCTGTATTTATGAAGAGTTTCACATAGAAAGTTTATTACTGATAACTATTTCCCTCTGATTACTCACCATTATTGGGTTCTTTAAAATGCATATGAGATGCTAAAAAAGCATGAATTATGTTTTATACTGATCAACAGACTGTGTCTGCTTGGCAAAACAGGTTTTAAACCAGGATATGTTCTAAATGCTGATCTATACAACATCTCACGTACTGTGATTAATGTGTTTATTGCATTCTATTGGAATGGTGCTTTAAATGTTGCTCTTTGTCTCTGTGATTTATGTATAAATATGTGCACATGTACATGAATACTGCATTTTTCTTTTTTTAAAAAGCCAGACTTGAAGCTTCTGTTACTTTAAACACTTCAGAAGATATTCTTAAATTAAGAAATATTTGAAATATAAATTGTCTTTAGAAGGGGGGTTGTCAAAATTGCTGCTGTTGCCACCACACCCAAAAACTGAAATTATCTGGGAAAGATGTAGAATGATGTAGCACAATGCAAATTTTTGTGCAGTCATACTGTATCTTCAGAACCAGTTCTAAGGACTAGAAAGTTAAGGAGGGGGACACAAAGTGGAGATACGTTGTGTGTTTTGTATGTTTCAGTTGTAGAGGACTAGGGAGCTTGACTCTTATCTTTAAGGGTATGTCCCCTCAGCCAGCCACTTCTTAAATTTCTGACTGTGTTAGTGGTTCTATATTGCTGATCTCCTTCAGGGATGTAACTCTACAGGTAAATCCTTGACATACAGCCATTTGTTTAGCAACCATTCAAAGTTACATCATAAAAAAAGTGACTTAGGTCTTCATGCCAATCAAAATTTGGGTGTTTGACAACCGGCATGTATTTAAAATAGTTTCAGCATCCTACCTTTTGTTTTTCAGTAATATTTTTCACTAACATTTTTGTTTTATCTTTATTTCAAAATTATTTTATTTAGCCCCTCAAAATATTTCTTTTTCCAATCTTATTGGTATTGTTGAAAACAAAAACAACAAATGTGGTAATATATTCATTTTGATTATTGCAAATAGCCAAAATAATGATAAATGGAGATATGACTGAAAAGACTAACATTATGAAGGGAACAAGGCAGGGTTGCCCTTTATCCCCATTATTGTTTGTATTGACACTAGAGATACTAACTAGAACTATAAGACAGAATAAGGATATAAAAGGTATGAAAGTTAAGAGAGAAGAATATAAGCTACAAGCTTTCGCAGATGATTTAGTATTTATCTTGGAGGAGCTTAACAACCATGGCAAAAAGATTGCAAAATTGGGTGTGATTCACTTAACAACTGCTTTTATTTAGAATGGAAATTCTGCTCCCAATTGTGGTCGTAAGTCAAGGACTGCCCGTACTTCAAAGGAAGGCAGTTCTAATCCTCTTTCCATGGGGCCGATCCTTTTTTTCTTCCCATACAACTGCAAAAGTGAAGGTGAAGGTGTGAGGCTAGCTCAGCCATCCTTGTCTAACTAGTCTCTCTGTGTGTGTGTGTGTGTGTGTGTGTGTGTGTGTCAGTCACACAGGCCAGTGCGTCAGTTCACTTGCCACTTCACTTTTGAAGCCTCACAATTACAGAGGCTCCTTTCAGATCCCTGCGTTTTTTGCTACTCGTCCTTAGTTGTGTTTCCAAATATGCCAACCAAACTCCAGAATTCAGGAATGTGCTGAACTTTATACAAAATTGGAGATTGTTTTTTTCTTCTTTCCTCTAATGTGTGGGTATGTGTTTAAATTTACTGCCCAGGGATAATATTTGTCTTGGCTTCTGGCTCCTAGTTTTCCTCTTACATATCCTCTGTGGCGCAGTTTGGATTTTTCTTGGTGCTTCTGACATTATTTTCTTTCTTCTTCAGGTATAAATAAATAACCTTCTGGGCCACCACCCAAGAGGGGGTGGAGTGAAAGCCGGTGAAGAAGAAGGGAAAGAAAGAGAGAGCAGGAAAGGTGGACAAATGAAAGGAGGAAAAAAGGAAATTTTACGGGGATTTCTGAGAACTTGAAGCCAACTTCCCGGACGTTGCTGGACAAAAGTGGAACAGGATCCAACTCCGAACGCTGGGAGGATATTGAGTGGTTGTTTTTCTTTTTTTTCTTTTTTCTTTTTTGTGGGTTGCTTTGGCACTGCCCCTTGGCGGAGGCAGCGGATTGGGGCGACTACAAAAGCAGGAAGAGAGTCGGGGACGTTCCTCTGAGTCACTTGAGCTGTGGGAAAAAGGCAGTTGCAGCGCTTTTTTTTTTTAAGCAAAGGTGAGTTTGCTAGACTTAATGCCGCTTTTCTCTCCCCCCACCCCCTTTATCTTTCGGCACCTGGGCGCTCTGACTGGGCCGTCGGAGAAAGAGATGTGTTGAATCATCTGACATTTCTCCTGGCTGCAGGGAATCGGGGTTGCGGCCGGGGTGAGGAGGGGTTGTGGTGGTGGTGGTGGTGGTGGCTGCGACTGTAGGTTTTGCTGTAGTAAAAGAAGCCAGCCCAGGAATTGGGGCTCATTAAGTCCCCCCCCCTTCTATGGAGTGAGATTTAACACGGCCAGCTGATTGGGCTGGAAACCGAGGTGCCGCTTCTATAGCAGAGGATTGTAGTGTCAAAAGGAGATACAGGATTCCCGGAGAGCCGAAAAAGGAAGCTAAAGTATGTGTCTCATTTTACCTGGGGAACGGCTAACCTAGCCAGGTGGCCAGCAGAAGCATGGGGAAAGGACGATCTCTTTGGATAGCCTTCTTCTCTAAAGGGGGGGGGGAATGCAGGGTGTGAGCTGACTTAATCTCGCACAAGGATTAAAAGGAAACTTGGGGGGGGTAGCACAAAGTCTTGTCGGTGTGTGTGTGTCTGGAGGGGAAGGAATAAGTGAGTGGTCATAAATCAAACCGCAGCCAGGTTGAAAGCAAGATGCAGAGGGGGGGCATGTGTGGCTAGGTCAAATCACACACACAGAGAGAGAGAGAGAGAGAGAGAGAGAGAGAGAGAGAGAGAGAGAGAGAGAGAGAGAGAGAGAGAGAGAGAGAGAGATCTGCCTGGGCGTCTTGGGATATTTCTCCTGGCATCTCAAAACTTCCAACGCAACCACCTTCCAGCTCCCCCTTACCCACTGTTTTGAGGTTCTCCTCTTGCAGAGCCTAGTTCTCGGAGAACTCCTGCTACAAAATGTCCTCTTTTTCCTTCTAGATCAGGGGTGTCAAACTCAATTTCATAGAGGGCCACATCAGCATTGTGGTTGTCCTCAGGGGGTCGGGTGGGTATGGCCTGGGTGGGCGTGGCTAGAGTGCGTATGGCCTACTGGGTGGGCGTGGCCAGCTCTACATCGTTGTCATCAAGGGTGCCTATGGGGGCCTGGGCGGGAGTGGGACAGATCTGAGGGTCTCTGGCAGGAGGAGGGTCTCTGGGCCAGGGCCAAGGCAGTGGAGGCCATTCCCTCACTGTTTCCAGGTTGGCTTCGCAGGCCACATGAAACCACTTCGCGGGCTGGATCCGGCCCCCATGCCTTGTGTTTGACATGTCTGTTCTAGATCCTTTGTTCTGGGGTTCCCTAGATTTTTCCCCTGGTCCACCAACCCTTCCCTTGAATTACCAATTCTATTTTTTTTTGGCCCAATAGCCCATTAGATCTCCTTTTTTTTCCTGTAGGACCCCAGGATACCTGTTTCTAACTCATTCTCCACCTCCTACTTGCTAGTTCTAGTCCCTTTCCTAGATAAATCCATAATATGGGCCCCTTTCTCCACACAGATGTAGTTTCTCCGCTCCACCAGAGCTAGGCAATTCCACCAGATCCCACCCCTGTCCAGTGCCCAACTGTTTCCTTTAATCCCAGCTGTACACAAGCATTTCCAAAGAGTTTGTGTCGATGTTTTTTGAAGGAAATTTCGTCATTGTCCTCTGGGGCTAGTAACCATATCTGTCATCCACAGACAGAGAGGGGAAGGATGGAAGGAAAAGGAATAGATATATTTTCCCGAGAGACTTTTTAGAATTAGCCTGCTTGGCACCATGCCAAGATCATGTCAGATCCAGTGGTTCTGATTTTCAGCTGTTCCCCGTCTTACGTTTTTGCATGCCCTCCTGATGTGTTTTTGTGGTAGACAGCCAACGTGCCATTCCTGAAGGCTGGGATTCTGCTGAAAAGCATTTTTTTTTAAAAAAAACAAAAAACAAAACAAAACCCCACACCAAATGAAAGTGAGCCTTGGTGGAGCAGTGGGCTAATGCCTCCTTAAGTAACACCAGCTGCCTGCAATTAGTGCAGGTTTGAGTCCCACCAGGCTCAAGGTTGACTCAGCCTTCCATCCTTCCGAGGTAGGTAAAATGAGGACCCAGATTGTTGGGGGCAATTAAGCTGACTTTGTAATAATGCTGCTTGGGGGGGGGGGGCGAAAGCCCTAATAAGCAGGCATATACATAGAATGAAGGCTATTGCTAAGCACATTGATTTGTGCTTAGATTGTAAGCCGCCCTGAGTCTTTGGAGAAAAGCGGGATATAAATGGGATTAAAAATAAAAAAAAATAAGTGTCTCATCCAGAAGCTGCACAAACCGTCTCTGCAGGCAGCCCTCAAGTTGGGAGCTTCAAGCAAAAAGTCTTGATGGAAAAAATAGACTTATTTGATAAAAAGCTTATTTGATCAGACGAGTAGCTTAGGACAGGGTTTGACAGCTTGAAAATATGTGGACTTCAACTCCCAGAATTCCCCAGCCACCTAGCATAATTCCCCAGCCAGATTGTCCTAAGCCAGAAACACTGGTTTAAGGGTCTGTGGAGACCCTCAGTCCTCCAGGTCATGGTTTGTCCCAAAGGTGCTTTTTTTCAAGAGGCAACTGGACTACCTTTGTTTTTCCTTGAAGAAGTTTCGCTTCTCATCCAAGAAGCTTCCTCAGTTCGGTTCTGAAGAAGTTTCTTGGATGACAAGCAAAACTTCTTCAAGGAAAAACAAAGGAGGATTTAAGGAGGATTCATTTTTTCCTATCGGCCGATAGGTGAGTTACCCTTCCCCCAAACACGTGCATAATGGCTTTCCCAGGATAGTTCCTTCACCCCACCCCATCGTCCCAACGCTAGGGCATTTCCCATAGAAACCAGTGAATTCATTTTCATTTTTAAAAAGCAAGAAGCCTTCCTTATCCCTCGGGATATTCCGGTTTAAACTTCACCTGAGAAGAGACACACCTGCCTGTCTTTCCTCCCTCCTGTCTCTTTGCTCCTTCCGTTCCTAAGCTTCAGCAGGCTTAAGCTCATCGTAAAGTGGGCAGTTATGCCACTTTGTGGCCCGTTATCTCCAAAAGAAGAGTCAAGGACTCCGGCTTTAAAAGGATTGCATTTAAGAGCCTGCCTCCAAATAGGAGTCCTCGTGGGATACGTTGTCCCTGTGCCTCACGTTTCAGGCAGAAATCAAAGCAAGCTTGGATCTCTTCCTTGGCTTGCCTAGGAAACTACTTAACAGTCCTGTCAGAGTCCTCCACTTATGACCAGGATTGGGACCAGAATTTCCATTGCTAAGCAAGGTGGTTGTAGGATGAGGCACACCTGATTTTACGCCCCCCCCTTTTTTTGCCACGACTGTTAAGTGAATTGTAGCCCTTCTTAAGTGAATCACGTCATTCAGCAAATCCTGCTCCCCCCCCCCCCGCCCCTCCATTCACTTTGCTCATCGGAAGCCAGGCTGGGAAGGTTACAAATGACCATCGCACGATCCCAGGATTCTGCAACCGTTGTAAATGCCTGCCAGTTGCCAAGCACCCAACTTTTGATCGTGTGACTGCAACGGTTGTAAACCCGAGGACTGATCGTCAGATGCTTTTTCCAGTGCCGTTGTGATTTCAAACGGTTGCTAAAAAAATGGTTGTAAGTCGAGGACTGCCTGTAATGGCTGGATTATTCCAGTGTAGAAGAACTCTTTAATACGTTCTCATGGTTGGGCTACTGTAATGTGCTGAAAGGTGGGGCTGCCCTTGAAGTGGATCTGGAAGCTTCAGCTGCTGCAAAATGTTTCAGCTGTTACGGGCTGTTGCAGTTAGTCCTCGACTTATAACGGTTCATTCAGTGACCGTTTAAGGTTACAACAGAGCTGGAAAAAATGGACTTATGGCCATTTTTCACTCTTACGACTGTAGCAGCATCCCCATGACCACATCATCCAAATCTAGACGCTTGGCAACTGGTTCATATGTAGGACAGTTCATATGTATCCTGGGATCACGTGATCCACCTTCAGACGAGCAAAGTCCAGGGCAAAGCTGGATTCGCTTAATGCCTGTCAGTAATTTAACAAGTGCAATGATTCCCTTAACAGCTGGGGCAAGAAAGGTTGTTAAATGGGACAAAACTCACTTAACAAATGTCTCACTTAGCAACGGAAATTTTGGGCTCAGTTGTGGTCATGCAGAGCATCGCAACTTTTTTGTCTTTCTGGAACACATGTTGCACCTCCTGTTCTGTTCTGGTCTGTGAGCTGCATTGGTTTCCAGTTTGTTTCTGGGTCCAATTCAAGGGGACAGTTTTGCCCTTTAAAACCCCACAGGGCACGGGACCAGATTCTCTGAGGGACTGACTGCCTTTCCCCAATTACATCTGCCCGTCCCACCAGACCCAGGAGAGAGGATATGGATCCCATCGGCTACAACACAGGTCCGGAGGCGTGCTTTTGTGTGCTGCCTGCATCTCAGCTTTGATTGTTTGTGTGGACCAGTTGCTGGCATGCTGTATGTTGGGGAACCCCTGGGCTAGAGAGCTGTATTTGGTGGGTCCTAAGCAGCGGGCCTTTTCTTTGGGGGTGCCCTCTTTATGGAGTAGCCTTTCCCCTGAAAGTGAGGTTGGCCTCATCCTTTTTGTCTTTCCCTAAGGCAACAAAACCTTGTTGCGCCATCAGGCCTGGGGACCCCAAAGGACTGGGGAAATGAATATTGTCCGTGAAACTAGAGTCCTGTTTCAAGGACTTCGCAAAGAGAGATGGTGGGTGGCAGAAAGAAAGAGTAGCACGGCATGAATCAAGGAAGATGGGAGGATGGTGGTTCTTGTGGAAAGGTTGACGAGGTCTTTTCATTTAGGCCCGTGGTGGCGAACCTATGGTACACGTGCCACAGGTGGCACACAGACCCCTCTCTGTGGGCACATGCGCCGTCGCCCCAGTCCTAGGCCTTTAGCTGGCTTTTATAAAACCTTTTTGCTTTCGGCCTACGCCCCCGTGTGCAAAAAAAAAAAAAGGTTCAATCAATCAATCAATTTCAACTTCTCCCCAGAAAAAAAAAAGATCACACAAAGTTGGAATTGATTGATTGAACTTTTTAGTCCCACCGCAGCCACGCCCCCCAGCCAATGGGCCACGCGCACCCGGCACCCGGCAATACGTAAGTGGGTTTTGGGTTGCAGTTTGGGCACTCGGTCTCTAAAAGGTTTGCCATCACTGATTTAGGCCATGAAATGCTGGCTGGGGAATTCTGGGAACTACACATCTTAGGCAGTTTTCACATCACTACTGGCTGTGACACACAGGTCTTCAGCCTGTCCACCCTTTGGGTTTAGTTCCAAAAAGTTCTTTAAAGCGGTTGCATCTTTTGTGCAACTGCCCTCCGTAGCTGCATTGCAATCTTGAGCAAAAATGTTGGTGGTTTTGGATAGGTCAGATGTTTTTTTTGTCCCTGCATGTTTTAAAATAACTTTATGGAACTGAATCCAGAGAACTGGCTTTATTTCTACCAAACTGCTACTAGCACCCACTAACAGGTAGTTCTATTTGGTAGGATAGTCAGAAGCATTGTTGGGCTGATGTAATGCCAACTCCCCCCCTTATACGTGTTTCATGGCGTTGCTCTTGCGTGTGAAAGGGGGGAGAAGCTTGCGGGGTAATGCTGAATTCTGCCCTGGTCATTTTGGATCTCATGGACACCTAGAGCATGCTCCTAAAGAGATTCCCCACGAGGAAATGACATCTTTGAAGGGGGAGGTCCCTCTCACTAGCTCTGGACACTGTTGGGCTATTTTTCCTTGGGTGCTTCTAATATTTTCCAGTAAAAAAGGAATACAGTCAAAAAGATAGTATGACCGCAACTGAGCTCGAAATTTCTCTGGCTAAGTGAGACATTTGTTAAGTGAGTTTTGACCCATTTTGCGACCCTCCTTGCTACAGTTGTTAAGTAAATCACTGCAGTGGTTAAGTTAGTGATCTGGTTGTTAAGCGAATCAAGCTGATCGCATGACCCCCCCGGGACATTGTAACCGTTATCAATATGAGCCACTTGCCAAGAGTCTGAATTTTGATCACGTGACTGTGGGGATGCTGCAAAGATTGTAAGTGTGAAAAACAGTCATCAGTGACCTTTTTTTTAGAGCTGTTGTAACTTCGAACGGCCACTAAATGAACTGTTGTAAGTGGAGGAGTACTTGTAATGCCCTTTATTCCTCTTCCCTTCTCAACCACAAAGGAAATGGCTCCCATCCATGCATCCATCCATCCGTCCGTCCGTCCATTTTCTGCCAACTCCTGAAATTGCTATCAGCATAAAAAGGGGTTCATAATCAAGTGGGAGATCTTTTTCCTGGATTCCAAGGAAAGGGAATAGTGAAGCTCAGGAGACAAGGCAAAGGAATCAGGACTTCTGAGGGTTTTTTTTCCCCCTGACTCCTGATACCTAGGCTGGGTTTATTTACCACCCACAGCTGAGTCAACTCTTAGGCCGTTTTCCACGCCTGTCAGCACTTTCTCATCTCAGGAGGGAAGGAGAAGCCTTGGTTGACTCTCCCCTCCTCTGCCTCCCTCGTCTACACTTGTCCAGACAATGTCTCCCTTCCACCCCCAGTGCAGCTCCATTGTTCCCATTCAACATGAATCATCTCTATTAGATCATCACACCTCCAACAAGAACATTGCAATGTAGGGCAGGTACAAGGAGAGACAAGAAACGCCAGCGTCTGTAGGCCTGGTCCACCTGGTGTTTGTGTGTGTGTGTGTGTGTGTGTGTGTGTGTGTGTGTGTGTGTAGGGGCAGCGATGCCATGAGGGCAATACTTGGGGGCAAACATCCAAAACTTTGAAGGAGGGAGATCTTCCTTGCAACCTGACTTTCTGCCTTTGAGTGCATGGGAGGAAAAATCTTTCCCACTTTAACAGCCACTTCCTTCCACGCCTCAAATTCCATACCAAAGTGCCCCATATTTCTGATTTGATTACCAAGAGTGTCCACCACGTTGTATTGAAAGAAACTCCCCGTTTCTTAGATAATGCGTCCATTCCAGTTACCCGTGGATAGATCTAGTTTGGATTCCTACAACAAGCTACACCATTGCAGCTTAAATGTGCTGAGTGAACCTATTTGGGCTTCCGAACCATGGGTTAATGTGTTAAAACTGGGCAATTGTGGGTTGTTTAATCAATCACAATTAAGTAAATAATGTCTTAGTGTCTTGTGCCAATTCAAGCATAGATCCTCTAGAAGATCTGTGACATTTTGAATATATTATCTTCTGCTATGAAGACAGCTAATTTCTGCTCCTGTCGCAGAAGTAACCAAAGATATTTTAGTTTGATCTTTTCCTCTTGGGCGTCCTTAACATCTTCTTCTGTCCTCTATCCTTGAGTTTTCCAGAGCAGCCTAAGTGTTCCTCAATCAACGAACTGGTTGGACAAGTTATAAGGGGGTGGCCAGTAGGTAGAAAAATATCCTAAGCTGGGTCAGGAGGGAGCAATGCTCCTGCAACTCTTTCATTTATCCCAGGCTCTGCCTGCCACAAAATCGAAACTCTTTGACCCCTCAGACTGAAAGGAAGGCAAGGCCAGATCAGGCTCCATGAAAACTCTTGCGTCAGCCTTGTGAGTTTTAGCAGGTTTTATGTGAATTCAGTAGAATGAGCAAAAATCAAGAGAGAACCTTGGTCTAAGGAATTATTTTTTTCCTTTTGTCTG
This sequence comes from Vipera berus, assembly GCF_964194415.1. Taxonomy (NCBI): domain Eukaryota; kingdom Metazoa; phylum Chordata; class Lepidosauria; order Squamata; family Viperidae; genus Vipera; species Vipera berus. The sequence continues at coordinate 18,676,845 of NC_138205.1, forward strand.
TTCTATCTCAGAGGAGCTCAAACACGATAGCTTCATGGTCACCATAATCAGCACCATGGAAGAAAATACATCCAGACAGGGTAAACTGTCTTTGAAAACTGTCTTCTGGAAATTATTATTCTTTCATATCATTGGTTCCTGGGCTAAATCTCCTAGAAGAAAGCCACAACAGTCTCTTAGCTGCCTCCAAGTTGAACAAATTTATCACGGCAGAAGATTTTGTGATGAGTCACGTGCCCAAAGTGTTAGCTGCGTTGCAGATAAACTCAAGAATTGGAGGGACAGTAAGTGTGAGGTCAAGGAAACTGCAAGATTTGGGAAGACAAGGACTGCTACAGTGGAGGGCTATCGCAAATTAAAGGCAAACATCCTGCCATTGGTAAAGTAATTACTGTATGGTGTGATTAAGAATGGATTAAGTTCAGTTAGGGCAAAAATGACAGGCTTAATTCAGTGGGAGTTGATTGGGAGCCGCCCAGAATTGGCTTTAAGGTAGGCGGCTATATAAATGTTTTAAACCAATAAACAAACAAGTAAATAACTCATGCTTTGGTTTCATGCTTCGGCTATATAAATGTTTCTAAATAAATAAATAGCTCGCGCTTTGGTTTCGTGCTTTGGTCTCCCAACTTGCAATGGGATGTGGAATCTTTTATTTGTCCTCGGCATAGCACTTTGTTCTCGTGGGCCTCACAAAAGGTGAGACCTAGGCTGTGCATGGGGGTCGGTGGGGGATTGTGTGGCAGAATTTGTGATTCTGATCTGGGTTTTTTTTTAGGAAAGTCATTTAACCTGGAGGCTGTGCTGGTTCCAGTGGGAATGCTTTGGATCCTAATGTTATGTCTCTCTTTTCAGATGCCCATCCTCAAGCAGTCCCCCGTTTCTCATTCCAAAAAGAGGCCCCGTCTGGATCGAGCCATGATTAGCGCCCCTTTGGGGGACTTTCGACATACGATGCACATTGGCCGTGGGGGCGATGCTTTTGGAGATACATCATTCCTCAGCAACCATGGGGGCACCAAGACCAATGGGTTGCCTCACGATGTAGCAGTGTCTCCTGGGTCTCTTGGTTCTCCTGGAGATGTTTCTGGTTGCTTTGAACTGCTCTCCCCTCCTGGGAGTGGGAATGGAGTAGTCCAGAGTCCAGCAACATCGACCCCTGATGGCAGCTTTGTGGTACTGCAGAGCCCAGAGAAGGCTGATTGGAAGCCCCCTAATGGAGAAGGTTGGGACCTGCAACAGAAGTTCTCCCTGGAGAGTTCCACACTGGACCACGCTGAATCCCTTCTCTCTTTCCAGCTGGACTTGGGGCCTTCCATCTTGGAGGATGTGCTGGGAGTGATGGATAAAGACTGGGACAATATTAAAGGGCAGGATCAGGATGCACTGAGGGATGAGAGCTCAAGCCCACTGGGATGCTCCAAGCAGGAGGACGAAAAAGAAGAGGAAGAAGAAGAGGAGGAGGAGGAAGAAGAAGAAGAAGAGGAGGAGGAGGAGGAGGGACAGGGCTACAGTTTTGAAGATGAACAAGATGAAGAGATTGGGTTATAGGAGGAGGAACATCTTGGTTTTGCTCTTTCTTTTCCCCACCTTAAGATTTCGGCCAGCCCGCTCTTGCAGAGTTTTCCAGCCTCTGCTACAGTAGTCAGTAGCTGGCAGCCCTTTGGCCAAATATGGCCAGCAAATGACTATTAGCTAATCCACCAATTTATCCCTGCCTCCTCCCCTAGAGAAGACTTTTTACCTTCAGATTTCTTATTGTGGGGTTCAGACAGGAAAACGGCAATCAGAATCCTATGGCACATTCCATGATGCTACTTCTGAAAAATAAGTTCCAGAAGGTGCTTAATAATAATCCTTGTTCTTTCCCCACTTCTTGTATCCCTTCCAAGGCCTGAGACAGTGCAACTTCTCTGCACTGGAAAAACATGTCTTGGCTTTCAGCCCCTCTCTCTATCTGGAATCAAAGTGACATACCACTGAGCCTGTTACGAAACTCTCTGTCCATCATCTGCTCTTATGTTTATCATTTTTTACTGAACTGTCTTAAATTCCAGCTCTCTAACCCACGGTTGGCTTCCCTCTATGAACGCGGAATCTGTTTTGAGGAAAGGTCACCTAAGAGAACAGACTGAGAGAATATGAGGACACAGTCTTAACCTAGAGGCACATGGTTGAAAGTACGGAGTAAGAGAGAATGATACGATTTTGGAAACTCTTTGTCTAATAATCTCCAACTATGTAGCCACTCTCTTCTACCGACACAGAGGCTATTGGGACATTCAAAGGTATGAAGCCTTCTTCTGCCCACCGGTCTCTTCTCAACGGAAGAACACAACCTAGCTCAATATAGCCTCCATTTCAGAATTCGTTCAGGGTTTTTTTTCTTCTCTTAAACCTGTGGATCTGTATATCCAAGCAGTATTGTGTAACCAAGCAGTTGTGGGACGTCTTCTTAAGAGATGATCTTGTGTTAAGACAAGGACATGATTAGAGGGAAGACGGAAGAGCTTCACCACATTTTCTCGAAGTCAATGAAAAGGAATTGGCAGGAAGAATGAAGAAAAGATGTTGGGTTCCTTGAGTGGGCTGCAATTAGCCACATACCTTGCGGCTTCTGACGAGGGACAGAATTTTCTGCCAGTGGCCCACCTCACCGTTTTCTTTTCTTTTTTTGCACCCTGTATAAAAGAAGCATCTGTTTTTGTCAATCCAGTCATGTACAAAAAAGGACAACGTTTTCAACTGATATAGTAGCTGGAACAATTCCGTGTTATTTTTCTCTCTCTTTTGGCTAGTCACTTTTAAAATGGATTTATTTATGAAGGACAAAACTTGGAGTGCTCGTGTGGAAAAAAAAAAGTATGCATCATTTTTTTTCCTTCCTTAAAGCTGTGATGGGGTTGGGTGGTAAGGCAGGGTTGCATCCGTAGATAGCATCTCTATCCAATGTGAACTGGATAACTTTTTAAACCAGGTGCGTTTAAGTTAATACAATTCAGGGGGCTGGAAGCGGCAATAACTGGACAGGGATTTATACTGGCCAACATATTTTTGAACAACACTTTTATAATCACCCAGATCCATCAAATTAATAGCTTGTCCTTTTGCCCATCAGTTATTACTTTTACATTCTTTTTTTAAAGTGATATTCTGTTACAGCTATCTTGGCTTCCCTAAACTGCCCTGTGGGAACGTTGCCAACTCATTTTTGGAAGTTAATAGTAAACAGTTGGGAAACAAATCTGCCTGCCTCTGTACACATGCAGAGGTGGTGGTACAGCTGTAGATTTGTTTGTGCTAAATGTAAGAATACTTATATAGAAATAATGCCTTCCCCTTACTGTACCCCTTGGTTCTGCCCATAAACTTTATCCATCCTTCTGTTCCTACTCTAGATATGACTATCGGCTCCTTAGGGCATTGTTTCTCAGTTTTGGCAACTTTGAGATGTGTGGACTTCACCCCCCAGAATTCCCCAGCCAACATCTTAAAGTAGCCAAGGTTGAGAAAAGCTGTCTTAGAGATTGCTTACAGATGGATCTAATCTATATGTTCCTTGATTCCACCGTGTTTCTGCTTTTGTGTTCTTACTCCCAAACACATTATTTATCGTAATGGAAAAGGTATATAGAACTGTAATGTATAGGGCCTTACCTGAAGTATTTATCTGCTACAAAAAGGAAAAGTTTTTATTGCCAGAGTGAATGTGTTACCTCCTCCTGTCTCTCTGCCTAAACGGGACAAGATTTAAATATGTCAGAATTAAAGTAGAATAAAGGTGCCCAGCACATTACAACTGACATTGCTACAAGATAAGGTAATGATCTCAACCTTAGCATCTTTAAGATGAGTGGCCTTCAGCTCCCAGAATTTCCCCAGCCAACATGGGAATTGAAATCCACTTCTGGGACTTGACACCCACTGATTTTAAAGTTGCTAAGGTTGAGGAAACACTGAGATAAGATATGTATCATCCGTGGCCCCGACATTTTGGATGTAGCCAATGAACTTCTCCAGAAGTTGATGCTGTGTTGTACTTTTTAATATAAGAAAGAAGGAAGAAATACTTAATTTCAGAGAGAGAGCATTCATGCAAGCTCGTGTTTTGTTTAAAATGCAATATTTTTGTCTGGCTTTGAGAGCGCATGCCAATTAAAAAGCCAGATGCATCCTTCTGATCATAAAGAGCTAAATGCTTTTGCGGTAGTTCTCAGTTACTTACCTTCTATGGAGATTCTCCGTCCTCCAGGTCATGGTTGTCCCAAAGATGCTTTTTCAAGAGGCAACTGGACTTTCTTTGTTTTGGCTTGAAGACATTTCACTTCTCATTCAAGGAGCTTCTTCAGTTCTGAGAAGCAAACGTCTTCAAGGAAGAACAAAGGAAGGCCAGCTGCTTCTTGAAAAAGCACCTTTGGCATTAAACCTCTAGTATAGCACCAGACATGTTTGATTAATCTCTGCTTTTTTTTGCAAAGGAGACAGGTCGAGTGTGGATGGGGGAGTGGGAAAGACTGTTTAAGTTGTGACCATGTTTTTGTGTCACGTATCGTTTCTTAGCTTTCTTGGCGACAGTGGGAAACATGCTTTTTAGTTTTCTTTTGCTGGATCCCATGTCCCAGCAAGCAGTTTCAAGACTGGAAGTGAACATAGTGGTACTGGTGTTTCTTAGCTGAAGAATGTAAGTTGGGGCAGGGGGTATCAGAGAAACTTAAGGAAATGGAGGTTCTCCATCATTTGGAATTCTCCATGTGAGGTATAAGAAGAGTTTTAATGTTTGAGGACTGACTGGTTGGGTTTTCCAGGAAGTAACGTACAGACAGTTTCAACAGAGCGAGTCCCATAATTGATGTTGGTCAATCCTCAGATTTATTATGGGTGGAGATATCTTCCAACTACAGCCAACTACAAACAGGAGCTTAGCTGAAGAGTGTTTCATCAAATAATCACAATATACTATCAGCTATTGCTCCAAATATTTAGTGCATCAGTTCTCATTTATAGCAGGAGACTGCTCTGGAATTCTGGTTTCCAACAACGGGTTCCCTGAAAGTAACAGGACGATAGAAGTGTGATGCTATTTATGAAGATGACAAATAAAAATATTGGGATGACCAAGAGGTAAAAGGAGGGGGAGGGGAGTAAAGATAGGGGTGTGTCTGTTGCAAAGTTACAGCTCCACTGTTTTATTCTTCTTTACTGGGTGATGCCACCCACCTAACATAAGCTACAGTTCCTAAAGCAGTATATCTGCATTGTGAAGATACTCCGAAAGAGGAGTGGGTTTCTAATTTGTATAAAAAGAAATTTAAAAAACGCGTCCCATGTATCAGGTTGGAGTTAAAAGTGGGTTCTTGAGTGGTGAAGATTACAGCATTCAAAACTCTCAGTCCTGTGAGCATGACAGATGTGGTAATCCAAGCTATCTAGATCAGAGGTCCCCAACCTTGGCAACTTGTAAGATCTATGGACTTCAACTCCCAGAATTCCCCAGCCAGCCATGCTGGCTAGGGAATTCTGGGAGTTGAAGTCCACAGGTCTTAAAGTTGCCAAGGTTGGGGACCCCTGATCTAGAGGGCTCGGCCCCAATGTATATTGTATCCCCAATTTGCCCCTCTACTTATCTCTGTGTTAAAATAGGAAAACCTGGACATTCTCTTCCCCCCCCCTTGGTGAGTGTGTTTTATCTCTGTGATATGATTTGAAAGGTGTTCCATTAATGAGGTTTGGTTACTGACTACAAACGAGATTGGGGCTGGCCTCTGATCTCCAGTTTCCTTTGGAAGAATAAAACCACCCGTTTGCTATGATTCTCTACTACGTGGATGCATTTCCAAACCTCGCCCTCCCCGTCCAAGATTTAATTCCGAAACCTACTTCTTAGATCCCCACAGATTCTTAGATTTTTATTATTATTATTATTATTATTTCAATAATCCTTGCAACGGATGTAGCAAGATGGCTCTGTGTACATTACATTTATCATTTTGTAATAGCTCATTTTATGAGATTGCTATGTAAGAGAATGTCTATACAGCCTCCCTCTTGATGTGTTTAACTATCAGCCTACTACTACTATCAGACTATTTGTACAGGGACCAAAAAGTGTTTGATATTTCTTGTAATTAAAATCAAATTAGTTTCGGATGCTTTTCTTTCATAAGTAAAGGTAAAGGTAAAGGTGCCCCCACACATGCGTGCTAGTCGTTTCCAACTCTAGGGGCTGGTGCTCATCTCCGTTTCAAAGCCGAAGAGCCAGCGCTTGTCCAAGGACGTCTCCATGGTCATGTGGCCGGCATGACTAGATGCCAAAGGCACACGGAACGCTGTTACCTTCCCACCGTAGTGGTCCCTATTTTTCTACTTGCATTTTTACGTGCTTTTGAACTGCTAGGTTGGCAGAAGCTGGGACGAGTAACAGGCGCTCACTCTGTTATGCGGCACTCGGGATTCGACCCGACCATCTGATCGACAAGCTCAGCGTCCTAACCCACTGAGCCACCGCGTCCCTTTTCTTTCATATCTGATACCTATTCCTACCAGACTCTCTGCTATCACTGACTGGTTTGTGGAAGGAGTTCTAGATCTGCTCAAGGGTGGGGTTTCTGGCACGGAAGAAGAATTACAGCTAGTCTTCAACTTACGACTATAGCAATAGCACTTAGATGTATACAGTATACCGCTTTATAGTGCTTTACAAACCTCTTTATGCGGTTTGCAGGGTCAGCCTATTGCCCCTAACAATCTGGGTCCTCATTTTACTGACCTTGGAAGGATGGAAGGTTGAGTTAACCCTGAGCTGGTCAGAATCGAACTGCTGGCATTGGACAGAGTTAGCCTGCAATGCTACTGCATTCTGACCACTGGGCCTCCATGACCATAAGTGAGCCCCAAATTTCTCTTGCTAAGCAAGACAGTTATTAAGTGAGTTTTGGCTCATTTTATGACCTTTTTGCCACAGTTAAGTGAATCACGCAACTGTTAAGTTAGTAACACTTACTAAGTGATTCTGGCTTCCCATTGACCTGGCTTGTCAGAAGGTTGCAAAAAGTTATCACATGACCCCGGGACACTGCAACCGTCATATAAATATGAGTCAATTGCCAAGCATCCAAATTTTAATCACATGACCGTGGGGGTGCTGCAATTGTTGTATGTGTGAAAACCAGCCACAAGTACCTTTTTTCCCCCAGTGCCACTGTAATACTCTAAATTATTTTAAGTCGAGGACTACCTGTAAAACAGTATTCCAAGTCAAGGTATATTAAACCCAAACCAAGCCAGGATATTTTGGAATCTTGCTCAGCATTTTACAGATCTTCTTGACTTTGGTTTCCTTTCCTGCATACCAGTAATCATTATGCAGGTCATCTTCAACTTACAACACTTCATTTAGTGACCAAAGTTACAACAACACGGAAAAAAGTGACTTACGATCATTTTTCACACTTAACTACTATTGCAGCATCCCCAGGGTCAGGTGATCAAAACCCAGATGCTTGGCAACTGACATTTGCAGTGTCCCAGGGTCACGTGATCGTCTGGCAAGCAAAGTCAATGGGGAAGCCAGCTTTACTTAACAACCGTGTTACTGATTTAACAGCTGCAGTGATTCACTTAACAACTGTGGCAAGAAAGGTCATAAAACGGGGCCAAATTCACTTTAACAACTGTCTCCCTTACCAGCAGAATTTCTGGACTCAGTGGTGGCTCTTAAGTCGAGGACTGCTTGTCCCGAATGAACTTTTGGAACCAGCCATTTTTATGGAAATTGCACCTGCTGCTCCTGATCCACCCTGACGTTGATCAACTAATGTGATTCCTCCCCATGGGCGGCATCTCCTCACAGTGGCAGTAGATCTCGCAGTCTCCCATTTCCCTCTTAGTTGAACAACAACAACAAAAAAGCAAAACTGAGATTGCTCTGTAGGCACTCTTAGCAGTGGGAGTTGCCATTAATCTTTATTTCCTGTTTTCAGCCTATCTTGAAGGCTATCAAACAGGCAGTAGTCACACCGGACAATTCATATATTTGTGTAAATTACTAACAAAGAATTAAAGGGAAACTGAGATGCATTTCTGACTCCTTAGTCGTCATCAGTCAGCTATACCCTTCTGAGATTCGAACCTGGGCTGATTGCATACACTGCCTTGTATGCAATCAGCCCAGGTTCGAATCTCAGAAGGGTATAGCTGACTGATGACGACTAAGGAGTCAGAAATGCATCTCAGTTTCCCTTTAATTCTTTGTTAGTAATTTACACACACACACACACACACACACACACACACACACACACACACACACACACATATATATATATATATATATATATATATATATATATACATATATATATATATATATATATATACATATATATATATATATATATATATATATATATATATATATATATATATATATATATATACATATACATATATATATATATATATATATATATATATATATATATATATATATATATATATATATATATATATATATATATATATATATATATATATATATATATATATATATATATAGAAATATGGTAGCTTCTGTTATCAAAAAAATTCTCTGCTCCTACTGAACATAATCTAATGTCCAGCACTTTACCACTTCCCCTATTGGCTCTGTAAGTAACTGGATAGACGGGTTGACTTTTTGATCAGGAATGTGATCAAAGCATCTTCAAAGCTTCTGTCACTGAGTCACTGTCCTTCCTAGTACTATGACTGGATACTTGCCAGAAACTCAACTAAACATGGCCCAACATTGGCTGTAAAACAGATTTATTTTATGACAGAGAGAGAGAACGAACCCTGGGTGGGAAGCACAAAGAGAAAAAAAAGCAGACAGGCAGTTGTCTTTCTCTGAAGAATGTTATGATGTTAGCGCTGGCCTAGAAACCGAGTTCTAGTCTTGCGTTAGCCATTAAAGCCGGCTGGGTGGCTGGGTCAATCAATAAGACTATGTGAGTTCTAGTTCAGCCTTAAGCATGAAAGCTGGTTGGGTGACTTTGGGCCAATCGCCAGGAGATGGTGAGTTCTAGTTCTGTCTTAGGTATGAAAGCTAGCTGGATGACTTTGGGCTAATCCTTCTCTTTCAACGCAACCCACCTCACAGGGTTGTTGTGGGAAAATAGCAGGAGGAAGGAATAGGTATGTGGGCTGCCTTGAGTTACTTCTAAAGTAATAAAGGCGGGTTAAAGTTCTAATTAATAAAAATGTGTAGGGCAGACTAGTTGAGCCCATTACACTAGTCTTTCTGGCATTCAGAAGCTGGTTCTGACGAAGCCAGCAGGCCCAAGGGAGGGGAAGGTTAATTTTGGCTAAAGTTGAATCAACAAGGTCATAATTGTCTGCCCTGATACCTGGTAGTTATTCTGGGTATCAGCCATGCTCCTTTTATTGCCTGCTCTCTAATCCTATCAAAATGCCAGCTGGGGATATCAGGAATCAGACCTGCAGCCATATCGTAATGCTGGATCTTTTCTTCAGTATGGGTTCGTATTTTTAACCAGGCACACAAATGCACCGATGACCCTTGAAAAGGCTTTGCAACAGAGCGGAAGTTTTTTGCCTCACCTGATTGGCTCAGCACTATGGGTTTTCTAGCCGTGCCTGGACTAAGGGACAGGCTGGTGTCATGCACCCAGTCTTAAAGGCCTCACACTTCCTGTGGCTGGGCCCAGCCCTCCCCACAGCTGCTTGTCATTTGCAAAGCATTTCCTTCATTTCCGATGGTCAGACGCGGAATGCCAACATCTGAGTGGTAAGCACAAAGTCAGGAGCAATGCAAGGAGTTGCAAAGCAGACCTATTGGAGGGGCGGTGAGAGATGAATAGTAAGTACTCTTTGGATCCAGCTGAATATCGGGCGGGGGTGGAGGTGTGTGTGTGTGAAGGGAGAGTGGAAGAAGATAGATGAGAGGAAAATAGGAGAAAAGTGGCTAAAAAACTGACAGAGAATACCCACACTACACTATTATCAGTGTTTCTCAACCTTGGCCACTTTAAGACATGTGGACTTCAACTCCCAGAATTCCACAGCCAGCATGGATGGGTATGGGGAAACACCCTGGTTGAAAAGGACCTCTCATAGCTCTGGTGGGTATTAATATCTGGATTCATTTACTGAGCTTGCATTGGTTGAATCAGGCCATAACTCTTAGCCACCATGGCTGTAGATAAACTTCAGGACCAAACATTAGTTTTCAAGCAGGAAGCAGCAATGACATTCACATCCCAGCTTCTTTTTGTCAGCCAGCTGAACCAGAATGGCTACGCTGTGACTCAGCAGGATGCCGTTTTCGTTCCTTAACAAAGTTTCCCTTCCCAATAAGTAAGCGAGACGGGAATATTCATGGACGTGGTCAAAAAAGTCAAAATGGCAGCCACAATGGTTTATTTATTTATTAAATTCATATGCCACCCATCTCACTATCAAGCAACTCTGAGTAGCTTACAATGTCATAAACAATGATACAAAGCAATTAAAGAATAGCAACAGCACTTAGACTTATATACGGCTTCACAGTGTTTTATAGAATCAGCATATGGACCCCAACAATCTGGGTCCTCATTTCGCCAACCTTGGAAGGATGGACGGCTGAGTCAATCTTGAGCCAGGAAGATCGAACTTCTGGCAGTGGGCAGAGTTAGCCTGCAATACGGCATTCTAACCACTGTGCCACCACGGCTAAGTTGTGGTTTTAAAAACATTAAAATATTGGGCATTCAAATTAAAACATTAAAATTAACCCACAAAGTGAATGAAAGAACCAATTTAATTGGAGTTTAATTGAAGCAGCCTGGGGTTTTTTTTGTGTTGCACCTACAGTGGAGCCACACTGGCCACTATCTTTTTATTTTGACTTTTGACTACACATTTTTGGATTCTGATGACCACACTCTGTAGATATTCTGGTGTGAGAACTTTGAGAAGCAGGCTGGATGACAGTTTTAGGGAGGAGGAGATGGGTTTTAAAACAAGCTTCAGCATTTGCCACCAATCAAGGCTTGGATTTCCCCTCCAGCCCCATTCCCACAACAACGGGGATCAGATCAGAAAGAAAAAAATGTTGGCTGATTAGGTTGCCTTCCCCATTTCCAGCTGCAACGTGTCTCTGGAGCCTTATCTGGAGTGCTGGTGCCTCCGTTTGCCGGTCAATTCCAGCTGTGAATTTCCTGTTGGAGGATAAACAGGGCAGCTGGAGGGTGGGAGGGGGGCCTGGCTGACACAGGCCAGGCCTGACAGGATGAAGGAAACCATTACAAAAGGCAACCTGTGAAACACACCATCTGCGGGTTGGCTGACGGGAGACAAATCTTCTCCCATTTCAATAATGAAGGGTCCAAGTTTTGTTCCAAACATTTTGATGAAAAATATGCAACCTCCTCTCTAGAAAAACTGGCCCGTGTTTTGTTTGTGGGGGAAACTTTCCCAAAAGTCTGTGGGTGAAGGAGGCAGCCATATACAGATCATTGTGTGGGGAGGGTTCGTGACTCAGCTACCCCTATGGTGCCCCCTCCCTTGCCTTCATTCAAAGGTTCAATAACCCAAGATTTCAATAATGAAGGCTGAAAAAAAAGTTAAGAAAATGAGTGGGAGGAACTTGGGAGGACTGTTCTCTATGATCAAACACAATATTGCTAGCTGTGGCTGCTTCCTGCTTGTACTTGTTCTAGGAGAGCCATGCAGGCAGTCCTCCACTTACGACCGCAATTGGCCCTAAAATTTCTGTCGCTAAGCAAGACTTGTAAAGTGATTTTGCCCCATTTTACAATCTTTCTTGCCACATATGTTAAGTGAATCACTGCCGTTGTTAAATTAGAAACACGGTTATTAAGTGAATCTGGCTTCCCCATTGACTTTGCCTGTCAGGAAAAAGGATCACATGACCCCAGGACACTGCAAACGTCATAAACATGAGTCTGTTGTCAAGCTTCTGAATTTTGATCACATGACCATGAAGGTGCTTGCAACGATGGTAAGTGTGAAAAATGATCATAAGTGATTTTTTTTCAGTGCCCTTGTAACTTTGTCACTAAGCGCATGGTCAAAGACCACCTGTAGTAGCAACAAAAATCAGGAAGAGTCTAGTAACCCCTTTTCCAATTAACACATTTTATTAAAAGGCAAAAGTTTTTGTGAGCTGAAGCTGTGTTGAGGCTAGACTAGTGTTTCTCAGCCTCGGCAACTTGAAGACCTGTGAACTTCAACTCCCAGAATTCCCCAGCCAGCATATTTGTTTAGTCATTCTGTTATTCAATTTCTATAGTCGTGCATCTCAATCAATGACTCTGAGTGGCGATGCTGGCTAGGGGAATTCTGGGAGTGGAAGTCCACAGATTTTCATGTTGCCAAGGTTGAGAAACACTGAACTAGACTGATGCAGGATTTGTAGACATCGATCTAGCCAGTCCCATCATCTCCCTAAAATGAGCTGCAGTTCTTCAAACACATTCTAATAAATGTGTTATTTGGAAAAGGTGCTACCAGATTCTGATTTTGTTTGCACACATGTATTTCCTTGTTTTAGCCATTGAATTTCTAGGCTGTAAACAATCCAGATCAAAAGCATGCAATGGCTAATCCAGATCAAAAGCATGCAATGGCTAATCCAGATCAAAAGGATACAAAGGCTAATCCAGATCAAAAGGATACAACGGAGGCTAAGGAGGTTCTAGACTTGTCTACCCCAATCTGTTACCCTCCAGAGGGAAAGGCCATTGCTGCAATTTCATAACCATGCATGTAGAGGATTATGGGAGCTGCAGTCCCAAGGCATTGTGTGGCAGGCACATGGTAGGGAAGGGATCCTGGCTAATCAGGGTGGCCGCCTACTGACCTACAAGCATAACATTTAAGAGCTTCTTTGAGTTGTTATTTGTCTCTGAAATCCATACTTGAAATTCCAAGGACAGGGGTCTTAAAGTTGCAAAGTTTGAACAATACTGTTCCAGATGTTTTATTACAACAGAAGAAGCCCCATTTTTCAACAGAAGTTGAGAGAACTTCTATGCAAGTTTAAGGCCTAGGAAGAAAATGTTTTGAGAACAGCAAAAGAATGTTGATTTTGGAAAGTTAATGGGGTAGATTGCCGTGAAAAAAAACCCATTTCCTGGGGGTTGTTTTAAAATTTTATAAAAAGAGTATACGAAGATTTTGAAATTAATTGTAAGAAATACTCGCCAGGGAAAGTTTGTTGATTGGAAAATAAACAAATGATAACAGGGGGCTTGAAGGTTGACTAGAGGGAACCAGAGAGAATTAACAGATCCAATTAAAGGAGAAGAGTCTCATTAATACAATGGAACAATATTATTTGACTATAGAAGAAATAAAGGCTGCTCGGGAACTATCTATTCATAAATTCTTACAAGATTGTCTGACACAGGTAGTCCTCAACTTACGATCACAACTGAGGTCCAGATTTGTATCGCTAAGCAAGGCAGCTGTTAAATGACTTTTGCCCCATTTTATGACCTTTCTTGCCACAATTGTTAAGTAAATCACTGCAGTTGTTAAGTTAGCAACACGGTTGTTAAGTTAATCTGGCTTCCCCATTGACTTTGTGATCACATGACTGCAGGACACTGCAACTGTCATAAATACATGCCAGTTGTCAAGCATCCAAACTTTGATCACGTGTTCATGGTGATGCTGCAATGATCATAAGTGTGAAAAACGGTGATAAATCACGTTTTTCAGTGCCTTTGTAACTTTGAACAGTTTGCTTAGGATAATCAGTTTGGTCTAAAGCAGGCATGTCAAACTGCCAGCCCATGGGCCGGATGCGTCACGCCAAAACCGCATCCACCCCATTGCCAGCAATGGGGAAAAAGTTGCGATGCGTCGCACGACGTTGACATGCCTGGTCTAGAGGTTAAGGTGCTGGCCTAGAACCAGGAGACAGTGAGTTCTAGTCCCATCTTAAGCAGCTGGGTGACTTTGGGCCAGTGTCTCTCTCTCAGTCCAACCCACCTCACAGAGTTGTGGGGAAAACAGGAGGAGGAAGGAATAACAACAACAACAATAATGTTGGAAGGGACCTTGGAAGTCATCTAGTCCAACCCCCTGCTCAGGCAGGAGACCCTATACCATTTCAGGCAAATGGCTGTCCAGTTTCTTCTTAAAAACTTCCAGTGTTGGAGCATTCACCACTTCTGGAGGCAGGTTGTTCCACTGGTTAGTTGGTCTAACTGTCAGGAAGTTTCTCCTTAGTTCTAGGTTGCTTCTCTCCTTGACTAGTTTCCATCCATTGCTTCTTGTCCTGCCTTCAGGTGCTCTGGAGAATAGCTTGACTCCCTCTTCTTTGTGGCAGCCCCTGAGATATTGGAACATTGCTATCATGTCCCCCCCCTCGTCCTTCTCTTCATTAAACTAGACATACCCAATTCCAGGAACCGTTCCTTATATGTTTTAGCCCCCAGCCTGAAGTTAAGTATGCTTGCCACCTTGAGTTATAAAGCAATAAAGTCAGGATAAAAATCAAATAAATAATAACCAAGTAACTCCCAGGGCAGAACCAAGTTCATCAGGCCTGTCTGTCTGTCTGTCTGTCTGTCTGTCTGTCTATCTATCTATCTATCTATCTATCTATCTATCTATCTATCTATCTATCTATCTATCTATCTATCTATCTATCTATCTATCTATCTATCTATCTATCTATCTATCTATCTATCTATCTATCTATCTATCTATCTATCTATCTATCTATCTATCTATCTATCTATCTATCTATCTAATCTGCCCCTAACCCTTTTCCCCTTTGCTTTGGGAAGCGAATCCAAGGCAGCGATCGATTGCGAATAAGGTCTGCGTTGAGCTGGTGGAGCATTGCCCTCTGCTGGCTTTGACGTGAAAATGGGCCCAACCCGTGAATACCCCCACAATGCTTTTCAGTTGTTTGCGAGTTCCTTCCTTGTTTTCCACTTACGAGAAACGGGACGAGGTAATCAGAGGCGGCGGGGGGGAGCGGTGGCTTCGGGCACCCAGACCGGGTTTCGCCGAAACTCAGACCCGGAAGCGTCTGTGGGAGATCGGAGAAAGGTAGGAGATTTCTCCCATAACTCGGTCCACTTTCTTCTCCCCCCCTTCCCCCCCGCACTTCTTCTCCCTGCTGCTTTTGATTTTTAAAAAGTGCGAGGAGCTAAAATAATCCAGGCATCCCGAGTCCAGTACCTTCGTATCGGTATTCACACGTCGCGGTTGTGTGGGCGACGTGTGAATACCGATACGGAGGTATATGTAGCCCCACTCAGTTGCTGAGACTACAGGAGACTTTCAGGGTGTGTGATGGGACATTTTAGGCCAACCTTTAAATAGCATTAGCACCTTATCACCTTAGCACCTTCATGATGATGAATCATGAACCAGGAAGTCTGATAAGTTGATCAGTTGATTGGGACCAGCAAAGTGACTTAAAAATGAGCTCATGCCTTCAGTTTCCTCTAGTAATAATTATCCTTTATCAAACTTAAATGCTTGCCCGACTCTGGGTGGTTCACAACAATCAAAGAAGGTACAATAAAACATAAAAGATTGCAAATGTGATGAACTACACAGGAACGGTGGACCGGATACTTTTGTCAAAATTCATTAAATCTTGGTTTAGAAATTTGTTCTGTGTTACCTGAACTCTGGTGTTCGGTGTTTTGTTTTATCACCTCAGCTACGTACTTTAAAATGTCCCGGTTTCAGATCTGGGAATTGGAAGCCTGCACATCTTATTGCCGAGGTTGAAAAACATTGGGACTCGAAGGAAAAGGGTGACTGTTAAACTACTTTGTCTACGGTGTCTTTAGGCCCACATTAAAAAATAAATAAAAAGAAAGATTGAATTTCATCAAGGTGGTTGAAAAACCGTGAGGTGTGGACATATTGTACAGATGACAATTAGCAGTGGAGGTTAATGCCTTGGATTCCCAAATCTCTGAAAAACCCAGCATCTTTGATAAAGAAGAGGGCCTTGAATTGGGAGGCTTTAATCCGAGACATTAACAGAGCAGAATCATTCACTGGTGTCCATTACTGTAGCATGTTCAATAAGCGTCTCCATGGGAGAAGATTGGCACACATCTGAATTTGGATTTGATGTCAGACTTCCTGGTTAATGATTCATCATCACATTGCCAGGGGTAGGCAACCTCGGCTAATGCAGTGCTAGGCTGCATTAACAGAGGGATAGAATCAAGATCACGTCAAGTACTAATACCACTTTACAATGCCTTGGTAAGGCCACACCTGGAATACTGCATCCAGTTTTGGTCACCACGATGTAAAAAAGATGTCGAGACTCTAGAAAGGGTACAGAGAAGAGCAACAAAGATGATTGGGGGACTGGAGGCTAAAACATATAGGGAACGGTTGCTGGAATTGGGTATGTCTAGTTTAATGAAGAGAAGGGTGAGGGGTGACATGATAGCAGTGTTCCAATATCTCCGGGGCTGCCACAAAGAAGAGGGAGCCAAGCTATTCTCCAAAGCACCTGAAATCAGGACAAGAAGCAATGGATGGAAACTAGTCAAGGAGAGAAGCAACCTAGAACTAAGGAGAAACTTCCTGACAGTTAGAACAACTAACCAGTGGAACAACCTGCCTCCAGAAGTGGTGAATGCTCCAACACTGGAGGTTTTTAAGAAGAGACTGGACAGCCATTTGTCTGAAATGGTATAGGGTTTCCTGTCTGAGCAGGGGGTTGGACTAGATGACCTCCAAGGTCCCTTCCATCATCATCATCATCATCATCATCATCATTATTATTAATATATAATATATAATATATATATATAAAGTTGGAAGGGACCTTGGAGGTCATCTAGTCCAACCCCCTGCTCAGGCAGGAAACCCTATACCATTTCAGGCAAATGGCTGTCCAGTCTCTTCTTAAAAACCTCCAGTGTTGGAGCATTCACCACCTCTGGAGGCAGGTTGTTCCACCAGTTAATTGTTCTAACTGTCAGGAAGTTTCTCCTTAGTTCTAGGTTGCTTCTCTCCTTGACTAGTTTCCATCCGTTGCTTCTTCTCCTGCCTTCGGGCGCTTTGGAGAATAGCTTGACTCCCTCTTCTTTGTGGCAGCCCCTGAGATATTGGAACACTGCTATCATGTCACCCCTCACCCTTCTCTTCATTAAACTACACATACCCAATTCCAGCAACCGTTCCCTATATGTTTTAGCCTCCAGCTAAATAATAATAATAATAATAATAATAATAATAATAATAATAATAATAATAATAATAATAATAATAATAATAATAATAATTATTATTATTATTATTATTATTATTATTATTATTATTATTATTTATTATTATTATTATATGATTCATGGACTTCAACTCCCAGAATTCCTGAGTCAGCATAGCTGACTCAGGCATTCTGGGAGTTGAAGTCCATGAGTCATAAAAGAGCTGAGGTTGCCTACCCCTGGCCTAGAGCCATTACATTTGCCCTTAATGCGAGTTGCTCAGCTCGACAGTCCCACTCACCCCGTAATTTCTCTGCTACTATGAACTGTCTCCGGGACAGCAAGTGAAACTGGATGTAGTCAGCCTTTCGTTCTTCTGATTTTAATTCTTTCTCCCATTCAGTGATGGATGAGTCGGCTGTCTCCTCTGAAAAGGACTTAACTGACCACTCTTCGGACGGTCTTCTGGAAGCATTGGGAGATCCAGACTCTTCCTTGACCGAAGAGTCCTCTCCTAATATCAACCCTCCCTGTCGTTTTTTCTTGGAGGGACGCTGCCGTTTTGGTGCCCGCTGCCAAAACTACCATCCTGGTGATGCTGGTGAGGTTCGTTTAAAAGATCCTGGAGCTGTCCGCCTTCCTTCCTTGCAGCTCGCAGAAGGGAAGAAACCTGCCATGAAAACAGCTGAGGATGTCATTTCCCGACTCCTCTGGGATACACAGGTGCCTGCTGAGAAGTTCTCGATCGGCTACCTTGACCGGTTCTTGGGGATCTTAGAAGAATCTTTTACTTCTTTCTCGTGGGAGGATCTAGCTTCAGTTGGTCCCGGCGTACTGGCTATCCCAAAACATAGGATCCAGTATTTTAAATATAGAGACCGTGTGGTTTGGGACAAAGCCAGTCGCACCGACGACGTTTTTGGCTCCACGGGAAGTGGGAAAACCATCTTAGAAGCGATGAAGGAAGAAGACGACGCCCAGGCTGTGAAGGAAATATCGGGACTTCCAAATAGCCTCCAAGTTGAAGGAAAGGCGGATGGGAATTCACCCAAAGAGAAAGAGTTGGACGGGACAGGCTGTGGGCAGAAGTTAGCGATGGCTTTGGGGGAAGCCGAGGAAAATTTGGAGTTGGTTGAAGACAGGTCCTTCCACCAAGAAGGAAAAGTGTCCAACAAAGTAAAGGAGAGGGAGGCAGTCGTCTCGGTTAACGCTGAAGAATTCAAACATGCTCGCACTGTCGGAATAGAAAATGAAACGGTGATGGTGGAGAAAGAACACGTGGAGTTGGAGAGGAGGAGAGGGAGGAGCTCCTATCCGAAGGAGCGCCCCACCCATTTCATAGCTATCCCGATTACCAGCCCAGAAATCCGGGAAGCTGCGAAACTTTTCCAGGAGGCTCTGTGTGCCGTCAGCTCCGACTTCACTCCCTACTGTGTGCCCGGAGCTACGCTGCATGTCACCCTTTGCCTGCTGCACTTGGACACCCCTGAAGAAATCCACAAAGCGATGATGGCTCTGGAGGAACTTCAGGCTGGTTTTCAGCGACTGCTGCCCCCAGTCTTGCTTCTCTCCTTCCGTCGTCTGGAGTCTTTTAATTCACGGGTTTTGTACTTGGCACCAGACCCTGTACCCCAATTGGGAGCCCTGGCTCAAAGTCTGGAAGACGCCTTCACCCAAAAGGGCTTGGCTGTGATTTGCCCTCCCTCCAAAGGGAAGTTCCATTTGACTGTCGTGAAGGTCCCACCTAGGAAGGGGATGCCACGGCTCCCATCCGGTTTGGCTTGGGCTCCTACGGTGGAGGAGTTAGGCGTCCAAGCAGTAGAGTCCGTGGGTTTTTATGAGGTAGGAAAAGGCAAAAGAACCGATCACGTGTACGTCAACATACTGAAATTGGATTTATACGGAGGAAGTTGAACTGAACTGGAGATGCCTCCCAAATGAACATCTTACTCTTTAGAAAAAGACAACGCACAGGGCTGGGCAACTTGAAGCTGTATGGACTTCAACTCCCAGAATTCCCCAGCAGCATCTGTTTGGAGCACTTTAACTACAACTGTAATGGAACAGTTGATCAAATTGGGGCAGGGGAGAAAAAAAAAAAGAACAGGAGCATTGTGGTAACACTAATGATAAATTTTTTTTTGCCTTGATTTAAACAGATGAATAATGCACAATAAAGGTGTAATGTTTTTAACAATCCCTTTCCAGATACTTTTAGATAGGGTTATAAGTATGTTGGGCCTCTAGAGACTCCCTTTGCATTGATACTGGAATTGTGTAATTGCTGTCCACATATGATCGTAGGAAAGGACATCTGCTTTAAGGTGTTGCAGACAAATGATGTATTTGTAGCTCCAAGGCTGCTTCTGATAAATCCAACATGCTAACCAACTCTGGAAAAAAGACCTTGATGCATACATGCTAAAAAGGTGCTACAAAGGGCCTATTGAGATACTGGAATTTATCTGTATTAAACCAAAGCCTTTTTGAGGTTGCAAAGGTGGAGGAGAAAGTT
The DNA here is from genome assembly GCF_964194415.1 of Vipera berus. NCBI lineage: Eukaryota > Metazoa > Chordata > Lepidosauria > Squamata > Viperidae > Vipera > Vipera berus. The sequence continues at coordinate 18,696,570 of NC_138205.1, forward strand.
GTTGTTAGTTGCGAAGTCGTGTCCGACCCATTGCGACCCTATGGACAACGTTCCTCCAGGCCTTCCTGTCCTCTACCATCTTCTGGAGTCCATTTAAGCTCACGCCTACTGCTTCAGTGACTCCATCCAGCCACCTCATTCTCTGTCGTCCCCTTCTTCTATTGCCCTCAATCTTTCCCAGCATTAGGCTCTTCTCCAGTGAGTCTTTCCTTCTCATTAGGTGGCCAAAGTATTTGAGTTTCAACTTCAGGATCTGGCCTTCTAAAGAGCCGTCAGAGTTGATCTCCTCTAGGACTGACTGGTTGGATCGCCTTGCAGTCCAAGGGACTCGCAGGAGTCTTCTCCAGCACCATAGTTCAAAGGCCTCAATTCTTTGGCGCTCAGCCTTTTTTATGGTCCAGCTTTCACTGCCATACATTGCAACTGGGAAGACCATAGCCTTGACTATATGCACTTTTGTTGACAGGGTGATGTCTCTGCTTTTTAGTGTGCTGTCTAGATTTGCCATGGCTTTCCTCCCCAGGAGCAAGCGTCTTTTAATTTCTTGACTACAGTCCCCATCTGCGGTGATCTTGGAGCCCAGAAAAATAAAATCTGTCACTACCTCCATTTCTTCCCCATCTATTTGCCAGGAATTGAGAGGGCCGGATGCCATGATCTTGGTTTTCTTAATGTTAAGTTTCAACCCAACTTTTGCACTCTCCTTCACCCGCAACAAGAGGCAGTAGGGTTGAGAGAGAGAGGTGCTTTGGCTTTTAGTATAATGTGTAATTTTCAGTGGTTAAAAAAAATGATCCGTCATAATGAAGGCCTTTGAACTGTACTTTAGCTTTCAATCAAGACTTGATACATATATTAACATTTGGGCATGCAACACATGTCTGCCTTCAAATTTGGAAGGGCGTTTCCAGGTCTTCCATCTCAGACAAAAGATGCTGGCTTGCCCTGTAGATTAAAAAATCAAGACATAATCCTCTTAACTGGTATTAAGCTTTCTCCAGATGGTGCTTTGGCTTCACATCATGTCTAGAAGCTCCAGTTTGGTGATGCCATCGCCAGAAAAAGCAATGAGGAGCACCTAACCGGGGGGGGGGGGGAATTATACTGATATTTAGAATAACAATAGATGCCTCAAGGTCTGAAGTCTGTGCCAAGACCTGCAGCTGAGAATATTCTAATGTTCCAGCTGTTACTTCCTCTGGGGGACCACAGATAGTGTGCTGGTTAGCCACATACTAGGTAAAGGTAAAGGTTCCCCCGCACATGCGTGCTAGTCGTTTCCGACTCTAGGGGCCGGTGCTCATCTCCGTTTCAAAGCCGAAGAGCCAGCGCTTGTCTGAGGACGTCATGTGGCCGGCATGACTAGACACCAAGGGCGCACGGAACGCTGTTACCTTCCCACCGTAGTGGTCCCTATTTTTTTTAATGTGCTTTCGAACTGCTAGATTGGCAGAAGTTGGGATGAGTAACAGGCGCTCACTCTGTTACACGGCACTTGGGATTCGACCCGCCAAACTGCCGACCTTCTGATCAACAAGCTCGGCGTCCTAGCCCACTGAGCCACATACTACCCACAGGTTATTTACCTCTCTTACATATACTTTGGAAATAACTGACCCATCTGAGCACTTGTTATGTACCTCCTTCCTTTAGTAAGACCCCTCTACACCAGAAGATGTAGCTATCTGAGGTAACCTTGTCAATTACTCTAATCTGTGATATTCTGGAAACCAAACCAAAAAGAGCCTTGGTGGAGCAGTGGGCTAATGCCTCCTTAAGTAACACCAGCTGCCTGCAATTAGTGCAGGTTCGCATCCCACCAGGCTCAAGGTTGACTCAGCCTTCCATCCTTCCGAGGTAGGTAAAATGAGGACCCAGATTGTTGGGGGCAATTAAGCTGACTTTGTAATAATGCCGCTTGGGGTGGGTGTGTGAAAGCCCTAACAAGCAGGCATATACATAGAATGAAGGCTACTGCTAAGCTTGTAAGCTGCCCTGAGTCTTCGGAGAAGGGCGGGATATAAATGGAATTTTTTTTTAAAAAAAAAAACAGTTAACGTGCCATGTTAGCTCATCAATCTTCTACAATTTAGCAGAATACTAAAGGGATTTGGCTTTAGCGGAAACTAGCAGAATCCAGTTGAATATCTAGCTTCTGTATCTTTACACCTGAAATAACTGCAGAAACACTGCGCTGATATTATCCATTCCTGCAGCATGAGTTAAGTCTGAAATCTGCAAACTGTTCCACATGAAATTCTTCTGCTGGAAAAATGTAGTCCAGCTACAACATACCCCTCCCATGAGACAGCCACAGACTAGAGTACCGGGACAAACCAGTGACACAAATATGTAACACCTTCACACACACACCCCCATTGCAAGCAGCTGAAATGTGCAAGGCTGGGGAAAAGACAAAACTTGTAATTTAGGTAATCCTTCGCTTATGATGGTAATGGGGTCTGCCCATCGTGGTTGCGATGTGTGGCGATTGTAAACGGGTTGGTCACATAAACGGCCCCCTTACCCCTGGTCTGTGCATTTCATTTGTGTTAAGTGATGCACGCATACGCGAAACCATCCCCTTCCACCACCACCACCTCCGGTTGCCAGTCTGTAGAGCTAGAAAGATTGGGGACCGCTGGGTCACACGACCGATCTTTTTTGTTGAAAACTGGAAGCAGATGCCATTTTTTTGTTATTGTTGTTGTTAAAGACATAGAATAGTCATGTACTGGAATGCTGCAACCAACCATCAACGTGGTCCAGCTGCTAAGGACCCAAAGTTTAGACATGTGACCTTGAGGGGCATTCAAATCTGGTCTGTAAGTAGCTCCCAGGCAGGTCTGTCACAACCTTGACTGGTTGCTAGCTCACCAGTCGAGGATCCCCTGTATAAGCGGAAATAAACTATGGCCACCCTTTAGAACATTATTTTTATTTTTTATTTTTAATTCCATTTATATCCCGCCCTTCTCCGAAGACTCAGGGTGGCTTACAAGCTTAGCAGTAGCCTTCATTCTATGTATATGCCTGCTTATTAGGGCTTTCACACACACCCCAAGCGGCATTATTACAAAGTCAGCTTAATTGCCCCCAACAATCTGGGTCCTCATTTTACCTACCTCGGAAGGATGGAAGGCTGAGTCAACCTTGAGCCTGGTGGGATGTGAACCTGCACTAATTGCAGGCAGCTGGTGTTACTTAAGGAGGCATTAGCCCACTGCTCCACCAAGGCTCATTAAGATTGCACTGACAGAAAAGTTAGTCGCTTGTCACTGCGGCCCACAACCTCTGCTAGGCTTTGAACACCACCACACTGAAGCAGATGGCACTGTTTTAAAAATCTGACTTTAATCAAATGGGAGAAAATTCAGGTTTCTGAAAAGGAAAAAGGAATTTTTGAAAATCCAGCCCAAGCCAAAATATCCCAAAATTACACATGTTCGAAAACAAAAAGAAAGGGGTGTTAGAGCAAAAGAGAACAGAGGGGAAAGAGGGATTATGAGAAGCTAGAGAGACTAAGAGTGGGGGAGAAGGTGGGAGAAAGAAAACAACAGAAAAAATTATTGGACAATCTTTCAAAACTTGAAAAACAAAACTGAAACAAATGTTGACGAGAGAAAAGTGAAAATGGGTGGTGCATTTTCCAAGTTTACCTGTAAAGAACTGAGGACAGAGGGAGGAAAAAAAATAAATTAAAAAAAAAACTTAGCATGACAACTCCAGAACACAAACAGAAGAGGAGACTGTGAAGATCATCTTGTTTGTTGATCTGATTTCACAGCTGTGCAACCGTGCCTTCGCTGGATTTGCTTCGTTTGTCGTGGCCACATCCTTGCGGGGTTTTGTTAACAAAGAAGTCTCTCACATCCTCCTTTGCGTTAAGAAAAAAGTCTTTGAACTGGTAGGAAATATGTGAAGACAGATTTTGCTTTGCTCTTTCCCCCGCAGGCTGTTTTTGTGTTGGACTGGAGAGGTGGGCATCTCTCAAGCTTTTTCATAGCCAGGCCGTAGCTCGGAAGAGGAAAAAAACTGAGACAGTGTTAGTTTTTGAGGAGCACAATAAAGAACACAAAATGCGCACGCAAAACCTGAATTTTTCATCTTCAGAGGAAACCATCTGTTAAATATTGCATCATTATAAAAGTAGAAAAACATGGATTTTTTTTCTCTCTCTCTCTCTTAAGAAACAAAAGAATTTGTCTAGTATTATTTACAACTTGTAGCTTCTGTACAAAACCATATTTCACATATATTCACATAGAGCCATATATGTGCTCGTGTACCGGTGCCTTTTTCAGATCTGTCAAGTGGAATAAAGCAATGCCTGGTGAGACTTTTACCAAAATAATAATAATAATAATCATAATAATTAAAAATAAATTAAGAGGGATTGCTCTGCGGCTCAGGGAGAAAAATCTTCTAGCTTCCTGAATCCTTATGACAATGAAGAGATGGTAACACACAAGGCAGCACATCATCTCCCATAATTAATCCACAGATTTCCAACTCTTTATCCTGGCAATTTCGGACTACTGGGGGGGGGGGGGAGAGAGACAGGGGTTCTAGCAACTCATGGATCTTGACATGAGAGGAAGGGGGAGGAACAGATGACTGTAAACGGTGCAAAAACTTAATTCTCCCCTGCAACCTCCTTTCCCTGTTGCTGGCAAACCCCAAGACTCGTGTGACCGAACTCTCTGCTCTTCTGCTTCCGGTGATCTCGGATGCCATCTGATGTTCGCGGATCTTACCCTCTTCTATCCAAGCCGCGTGGTGGACAGCGGGCGAAGTGGCAGAGCAAGTCCCAGCTTGCCCACGGCAGCCAACTGTTATCTGATTTTATATACATATATACACACACACGAAGGCCGACGTATATCTATATATATATGTACATGTTAAAAACAGGCTAGAGAACAGGGCAGTGGGTGTGGTTTTTTTTGTTTTGGTTTTTTTTTGTTTCCTGCTTTTCAGAAATTGGCCAGGACCGCCAAGCTCTGCTTGCAGTCAATCTTGGTGGCGTCGGGGCTAGTGTACACAAGGGACAGAGCTGCAAGGAAAGCTTGGCACTCCTCCTCGCTCTCGAAGGCCAGCTCTGACACAACGTAGGAGATCGGAAGCACCGGGCGGAAACTGAGGGAGATAAAAAGAGACACTGGTGAATGGGAAAGGGCAGCACACGAGAAACTATGACAAGCCGAAATCCTGCTGACCTTGTGGCTCTTTTACCTCTAGTTACCCTGGCCAATAGGCGGAAACCAAGTCAACCCGTCTCTCAAGTTTCTCCTTCCAGTTATTTCCAAAGGCCTTGGAATGTCAGCAGTGAGGACGCACCTACTGTAGGATGGTCCGGCGTTCTTATATATTGCTGCTTGTGGCCTCGCTACAGGCCTGGGCTGGTCACTCAGGGGAAAAATGCTGGACCAGACAGACTTCTGATAAGAGTTCGGGAGTCTCCTTATGCTGAAGAGGGGAGAAACGGAACTACTCCAAGAGGCCCCGCCACCATCACCACCGCCACCAATATGGCAGCTTTTGAAACTGTCTTCTACTTTTTTTTTAATGGAGCGGTTCTGAAACGCAGATTAAGGGGCGGGGGGGAAACAAACAACAAAAAAAGCACTCCTTGGGAACGATTCAAGATGAACTGATGGGGATGCTTAACCATGGAAGCTATCCATCCTTTTCGCGCAATCTCTAGGAGTGATCGTTTTTCGGAAGGTAAGTCTGGTCAGATTCGTTTTCTTACTGTGTTTGCTGATCATGCTGCCAGCGTTAATACATCAGTGTGATGTGCTTTTTTTGGGGGGGGTGGTTTGTAACTGATTAGCCAAACCAAAAGAAAACGCTGCAAGTGGGTTAGTCATGATTCTTGCTCATCATTGGAGAGCAGGAGACTTGGACTCAGAAAAAAAAGGAAGTGACGTCTCTTCACGACGATAGGGACGGCGTTATCAAAATTAAAGTTGTGCCTCCCGTAGTAAGAGAAACAACCCTACACCAGAATAACTTTCTACAGCATTCTTGTGAGTGATCAAGACTCTTTTTTTTTTAGAAAGAAGCAGGGCAGAGAACGGTACATGTGTGCAGAAGCATAATACCTCAGCAACTAACATTTATCGTTTTTTAAGAGCAAATTCAATTCTCCCCTGGTCATGAACTATTCACTATCAGAAACCAGCGTACGAAACAATAGATTTATCTTGTTTTTATCATCCACCAAACATCTTAACCTATGTCCTGGCCACTTCTTGCGCCCATGCCAGAGTTCCTTTCTGCTACCTTGACCCAACTGCCGGGGGGGACCTCTACAGCAGGGCCAAGCGTTGGTACAGCACCTCACCTCTTCTCCCTATTTTATCTGCCCAAAACGTGGGAAGGGAAAAGGCCAGGAAGGAGAGCTATAAACAGGAGAGATTGCCACCCAACTGAAGAGACTGCGAGAGAACCAGGATGAATATTCATAGCACAAGGACATCTACTGAGAATGCCTGTTTCTGGTAGGCCCGAGTCTGTCCTTTCAGGTACAGAATGAAAGATAAAGAGCAAAGTGTAAACCGTGAGGGCAATCTGAGGCCTACTCCGATTCTTCCCACAAGCCCGCATTTTCAGTTTGGCTTTGCTTTGCCCTAATGGCTTATTTTATTTACTATTTGATTTATATCTCACCTTTATTTATGAAACTCAAGCCAGCGCATGCAATGTTCTACGCCTCCTATTTTCCTCTCAAGTGCCATCCTGTGAGGGGATGAGGGCTGAGGGACTTCCCAACCAGCTGCCGTGCCTAGAACTCACAGCCCCCCATTGCTAGCCCTGCCCGTAAACCACTTGTCATCGGGCACTCAGATAAAAACTGCCATCACTTATCGAACAAACATGACTTCTAGATCCATGTTTCAGTCAAAAAGGCTTTTTCGGCGAAAGAATTTTGTTTTCTATCTAAGCAAATCAAGAAAGTTCCGGTGAACCTGCCACCTGAGGGACAGTTTGTAATCAAGCATCCTAGATGCTGGCCTTGCTAGATTGCAATTGCCACACTTACCTGCCCGGGGCAAAGCCACCTTCCTTGGAAGTTGCTCAAAGGATTACCCCCATTTGACTCACTTCTAACTACTGGACACTAATCTGCCCCTGTGCCGGACACTGCGACAGAGGTGGAGCGGGAGGGAAGTGTGCGGGTGTGAGGCGTCCCCCCTCCCACTTCAACCCAAGGACCGGTTCAGCTCCACATACGTTTTGATCATGGCTTTGAGGGCCGTTTTCCTCTCTCGTTCAGCAAACTTGTCAATGAGGTAGCCGGACATGCAAGGGGCCTGGCGGTACAGACAGAAGAAACGGTGGTAATTGGAGAGGGCCCAGGCAGCTCGCAAGGCAAGAGCATGTGCCACACAGGGGTCCGTTTTCAACTCCTTTGTCAGGTATGCCAGCTCAGTGGTGATATCTGCAGGAGGGAGAAAGGCAAGTCACCCCCATCTACCTCTCAAAACAACCCGTTTCTCCACTCACAGGTGTTCCTCAAATCTACAGCCGTTCATTTAGCAACCATTCAAAGTTACGGCAGCACTGGGGGGGGGGGAGAAAGCATAATGCTGACAAGTCTTTGCGCTTATGACCGTCGGCAGCAACCCTGCGGTCACAGGATTGCGACCAGGAAGCTTCGCAACTGGCTCCCCTTTATGAGAGTTGCAGCAATCCAGGGTCACGTGATCACCATTTGCAACCATCCCGGCCGGCTTCCAACAAGGAAAGTCAATGGGGAAGCCAGCAGGGGAGGTTGCAAATTGAGATCGCGTGATACGCTGCTTAATGACCGCACTGCTTAACAACAAATTTCCCAAGTTTCAATTGGGATTGTAATTCAAGGATCGCCAGTACTTTCATCATGAACTGACTTAGGCTAAAATATTTACTCTTCTTTGCTCTAACATGTTCGACCTGCTCTGTTAAATCCACTTTAGTCCTTAAAATCATCTTCCACAAAAGCTTCTCCAGAATTTTAAGTCTCCTAAAATGACTGAAGAAGGAGAGTGCAAAACTTGGGTTGAAACTAAACATTAAGAAAACCAAGATCATGGCATCTGGCCCTCTCAATTCCTGGCAAATAGATGGGGAAGAAATGGAGGTAGTGACAGATTTTATTTTCGTGGGCTCCAAGATCACTGCAGATGGGGACTGTAGCCAAGAAATTAAAAGACGCTTGCTCCTCGGGAGGAAAGCCATGACAAATCTAGACAACATACTAAAAAGCAGAGACATCACCCTGTCAACAAAAGTGCGTATAGTCAAGGCTATGGTCTTCCCAGTTGCAATGTATGGCAGTGAAAGCTGGACCATAAGAAAGGCTGAGCGCCAAAGAATTGAAGCCTTTGAACTATGGGGCTGAAGAAGACTCCTGCAAGTTCCTTGGACTGCAAGGCGATCAAACCGGTCAGTCCTAGAGGAGATCAACCCTGACTGCTCTTTAGAAGGCCAGATTCTGAAGCTAAAACTCAAATACTTTGGCCACCTAATGAGAAGGAAGGACTCACTGGAGAAGAGCCTAATGCTGGGAAAGATTGAGGCCAATAGAAGAAGGGGACGACGGAGAATGAGGTGGCTGGATGGAATCATTGAAGCAGTAGGTGTGAGCTTAGATGGACTCCAGAAGATGGTAAAGGACAGGAAGGCCTGGAGGAACATTGTCCATAGGGTCGCGATGGGTCGGACACGACTTCGCAACTAACAACAACAACAAAATGACTGACACCAGCTATTATGGGGGGAAAAAATAGCTGGAAGAAAAAAGATACAGAATCTGGGAGCATCTGTACAACCGCTTGGGTTAAATCGGCAAAGATCGCGACAGGGCCCAAAGGTTTATTAAAAGAGTGTTTGTCAGAAATTCTCCACAACAGGGAGAATTCCCAGATGTTGAAGTAAATTCAAAGACTAGCCTCAAAACTGTCTCCCCACAGCCCTCCCCACGTACCTCCAGAGTTCTTGGTAAAAATGTAATAGAGAATACGGTAAGCAGTGAATTCTCCAACATTTCCTGGAAGATTCTCTGCATAAAGAGACTTCAGTTGTGTCTGGCACTGGTTGAACTCCTCATGATCACCCTGGGGAAAAATAAATCATCATTAGGGAAAATATTTAAGGTGTCATATACCAGAATCTTTGCTGCAGTGTGATAGCAAATTGACTGAGCTCTCTGGAAAAGTCTGTTATACTGGGAAAGGCATAAAGAAAAAGGAAGATGATCAGCAGCAAGGACACAATGACAGCAGTGATGGATACACCACTGGAGGGAACTGAAGGATCAGGTTGGGGATGGATCATCAAAGGAGAAAATCCTCTGTAGTCACCTAAGAGCTGATGGGACAGGCAGCCCTCGACTTATAATTCATTTAGTGACCGTTCAAAGTTACAACGGTACTGAAAAAAATGACTTAGGACTGTTTCTCATAGTTACGACCATTGTGGCATCCCCATGGTTACGTGATGAAAATTCAGAGGCTTGGCAACTGACTCATATTTATGACAGTTGCAGTGATCTGGGGTCACGTGATCACATTTTGCAACCCTCTGATGTGGGGAAGCCAGATTCACTTAACAACTGTGTCACTAACTTAACAATTGCAATGGTTCACTTAACAATTGTGACAAAGGTCATAAAATGGGGCAAAGTTCACTTAACAAATGTCTCGCCTACCAAACAGAATTTTTGGACTCAACGGAGGTCGTAAGTCGAGGACTATTTATTTATTTATTTTTGGGACTTATATGCCGCCCCATCTCTCGAAGGACTCAGGGCGGCTAACAACAATAAAATACAGATACAAAAGTTAAAAAGAATTAGATTAACAACCCCCCAAAATTAAAATTAATAAATTTAAAATTAAAAAACATTTTAAAATCCCTATCGTCAGTCCAGGTCAGCCTGATGAAAAAGGAATGTTTTAAGGCCGCGGCGAAAGGACCGGAGATCCGGGGCCATCCAGAGCTCAAGGGGGAGTTGGTTCCACAGGGCTGGCGCTCTGACAGAGAAGGCCCTCCCCCTGGGGGTCGCCAGCCGACATTGTCTAGCCGACGGCACCCTGAGGAGGCCCTCTCTGTGTGAGCGCACTGGGCGATGGGAGTCGTTCCCGGCAGCAGACGGTCCTGCAAATATCCCGGGCCTAGGCCATGTAGGGCTTTAAAGGTAAGTACCAGCACCTTAAATCTCACCTGGAGGACGACCGGTAACCTTCATATAATCAACAATTCAATTAAAATCTGAGCCAGACAAGTTAGTTCTCTTCTGTTGCCATGTTGTTATGAGTAAAACACAAAAAGACCAATTTACACTTTTTATGCTCTGCCAAGTACAGAAGGGGCTGTTATCTTTATGTCAAGCTTATCTAATATTTACACTATTTCTATACTGCCTTGACCCAAGAGGAACACATTCACCATAGAGTAAAATCAAATCGTTTTCTACCATCCTTAAAGGAATATACTGTAAATTGCCCAAATAATTTCGGGGGTAGGAAGGTGTACATGGTTGTTTTTTTTAAAAAAGGCAGGGTGACAAAGTTGTTGAACAGGACTTCCAAATCATCTCTCTAGTCATTTTGGAATCTGTTTTGGAATCTGTGCAGTAAAATAAAAGCATATTTTCAAAATTTGCCCAAGGAAACAGATCTCCTTCCACAACGAAGAAGCAAAGAGGGAAATGACTCCTACTAGGTAAGATTTACTCTGTGTGGAAGTACCACGCGACAGAAGTTGACTGCTTCAATGTATTTATCCACAGTGGGGTTAAATTATTTCAAACTCAAAACAGGGCATTTCAATTTCAAAATATTTCAAGTTAAATGGTTTTGCACACCACTACATTCTTTCTTCCAAAGTGTAGCCATATCTAATATTTATGTTAATGAGAATGCAAATAGGGGAAAGATATCAATCGATAAAAATGGGAGTTAAACCTGGAGCCACGGAGCATTATCTTATTAATATATTTTGCTAGGTCTTACCTTCTCCAGAGCTATTCTGGCATGGGTTTCATATACTTCCACAGTGAATTCTGCACGGATTCCTTGAACCTAAACAGAGCAAGAGAGAGATTGCCAAGAATTCATATATTAGCTTGGGTGACTTGAAATTTCTACACACAACAGAAGAGAGAGGTTGGAATAGAGATTCGCTTAATGACTACCACCAAAAAAGGTTGTAAAATTGGATCGGCCACAAAGGTCATATGAATGTAAATGGACAGGCTCCATTACAGTTGTCAGTTGAGAATTATCTGAAAACCCTTCAATGATCCCAAATCAGGTACATACAGTGAGTGAAAAAATTATTTGATCCCCTGCTGATTTTGTACGTTTCCCCACTGACAAAGAAATGATCAGTCTATAATTGTAATGGTAGGTTTATTTTAATAGTGAGAGACAGAATAACAACAAAAAATCCAGAAAAATGCATTTCAAAAAAGTTATAAATTGATTTGCATTTTAATGAGTGAAATAGGTATTTTATCAATCAGCAAGATTTCTGGCTCCCAGGTGTCTTTTATACAGGTAACGAGCAGAGATTAGGAGCACTCTCTTAAAGGAAGTGCTCCTAATCTTAGCTTGTTACCTGTATAAAAGATATCTGCCCACAGAACAGATTCCAAACTCTCCACCATGGCCGGGACCAAAGAACTGTACAATGATATCAGGGACAATATTGTAGACCTACAGAAGGCTGGAATGGGCTACAAGACTATTGCCAAGCAGCTTGGTGAGAAGTGACAATAGTTGGTGCGATTATTCACAAATGGAAGAAACACAAAATAACTATCAATCTCTCTCAGTCTGGGGCTCCATGCATGATCTCACCTCGTGGAGTTTCAATAATCATGAGAACAGTGAACAATCAACCCAGAACTACATGGGAAGATCTTGTCAATGATCTCAAGGCAGGTGGGACCATAGTCTCCAAGAAAACAATTGGTAACATACTACGCCATGAAGGTCTGAAATCCTGCAGTGCCCATAAGGTCCCCCTGCTCAAGAAAGCATGTGTACAGGCCTGTCTGAAGTTTTCCAATGAACATCTGACTGATTCGCAGGAGAACTGGGTGAAAATGTTGTGGTCAGAGGAGACCAAAATCGAGCTCTTTGGCATCCACTCAACTCACCCATGTTTGGAGGAGGAATGCTGCCTGTGACCCCAAGAATACTATCCCCACCGTCAAACATGGAGGTGGAAACCTTATGCTTTCGGGATGTTTTTCTGCTAAGGGAACAGGACTTCACCGCATCAAAGGGGCAATGGACGGGGCCATGTACCATCAAAATCTTGGGTGAGAATCTCCTTCCCTCAGCCAGGGTGTTGAAAATGGTTTGTAAAGACCCAAAACACATGGCCAAGGCAACAAAGGAGTAGCTCAAGAAGAAGCACATTAACATCCAGACCTTAATCCCACAGAAAATCTGTGGAGGGAGCTGAAGGTTAGAGCTACCAAACGTCAGCCTCTAGACCTTAATGACTTGGAGAGGATCTGCAAAAAGGAGTGGGGAAAAATCCCTCCTGAGGTGTGCAAATCTGGTGGCCAACTACAAGAAATGTCTGGCCTCTGTGACTTCCAACAAGGGCTTTGCATCAAGTACTAAGTCATGTTTTACGAAGGGGTCTTTCACTCATTAAAATGCAAATCAATTTATAGCTTTTTTGAAACTCAGCATCTAGACCTTAATGACTTGGAGAGGATCTGCAAAAAGGAGTGGGGGAAAAAATCCCTCCTGAGGTGTGCAAATGTGGTGGCCAACTACAAGACACGTCTGGCCTCTGTGACTGCCAACAAGGGCTTTGCACCAAGTACTAAGTCATGTTTTACGAAGGGGTCAAATACTAATTTCACTCATTAAAATGCAAATCAATGTATAGCTTTTTTGAAATGCGTTTTTCTGGATTTTGTTGTTGCTGTTCTGTCTCTTCACTGATAAAATAAACCTACCATTAAAAGTAGAGACTGATCATTTCGTTGTCATTGGGCAAACTTACAAAATCAGCAGGGGATCAAATTTTTTTTCCCCCTCACTGTATCAAGGGCAGACTGTGAATATCTTTTGCTTCCAGGGGAGTTTCCAACTCCTACTTCTAAAATCTATTTTTTTTTACCTTCGCAAAAGGCAACAGTTGGCAATGGACAGTAGGCAAAAGAAGTAAGTTTTAAGATACTGTCCCACTAATGTCATCTCAAGGCTAATCTATTCACAATGGGCTGGGGCTGGGTTTAACCAAACTAGCTACCAGCTAAAAAACCAGAGATCATTCTAACATTAAAAAATACTGGTTTTGTAGCTGATTTTCCTTTGTGGAATTTGAGTTAAACTCACAAATGTCAGCTAGCAACTCAGGATATGTCTACTAGCAACTCAGAAAAATCTTAAAATTTGATCATTTTTTTAAATGGCATAAAAAAGCTTGAAACCCTCCTGATTTAAAAATCTTACCAATTAAGACATTTTCCAACTTTTTTTAAAGGGGGGGGGGAGAAGGAGGGAGTGTTCCAGGTTGCCAAATTTTGCTGCTTCTACCAAAGAACACTCCAATTACAGTATTTTTATTTATTTATTTTAATTCCATTTATATCCCGCCCTTCTCCGAAGACTCAGGGCGGCTTACAAGCTTAGCAGTAGCCTTCATTCTATGTATATGCCTGCTTATTAGGGCTTTCACACACACACCCCAAGCGGCATTATTACAAAGTCAGCTTAATTGTCCCCAACAATCTGGGTCCTCATTTTACCTACCTCGGAAGGATGGAAGGCTGAGTCAACCTTGAGCCTGGTGGGATGCGAACCTGCACTAATTGCAGGCAGCTGGTGTTACTTAAGGAGGCATTAGCCCACTGCTCCACCAAGGCTACATAAAGTATAAAGTATAAAGCTCTAGTCTAATTTGAAAACCCAATTCTTATTCTAAAGTAGCCAAAGTTCCTCTGACTTCTCCACCTTCAAAATGACAACTAGCAACCAAATATATTGAGACATTTTAATCCGACTACCAGAGTGGTGGCCAGCTTCATATTGTAGTATTGATGTCTAGTTTGTTTTGGCTTAGCTAATTGTGGCTTTGAAGGATGCATGAAGACAGCCACGTATGACTTAACATGGTTAAGTCTAATCTAACATGGTTAGAAAATTATAGCTTGGCATTCAAATTGTGAATTGAGCCATGTCTTTCTGCCCCCACCAAGGCCTGAACAGGCTTACTGTGAGGTCCTGCCGGATTGATTTCATTTGCTCACAAGCGTAGGCATAATCTTGCTTCTCTTTCCAGTGGGATTTCACCGCAGATAAAGATTTTTTAAGTACCTGGGAGAAAAGAGGGAAGCACAGTTTAAAGATATCTGGCAAACATTAATCAACTTCTAAAACAGCTCTGGAATAAGACTGGACATTGCCCAGGAAAAAGAGCTTTCAAAAAGGGACAAACAAAATATTTTGTACAAACAGACATGAACTGCTGATGGAGGAATGATGACCATTGTGCCAAGACTGCAGGATGGCATAATTGTTCTCCTAGATTAGCCTGCACTTTCTGTTCAAGGAATGCTCAAGGCAACTAACAGAATTTATATTTAACAGTTCTTCCGCCCCCAAAGAACACACCCAGTTTGTCATTTCCTGCCTACTGGTTAAAAAAAAATAGTCACTCTGCAATTCAGCACTCCAAGCTGAAGACTGTCCATCCACCTTAACTTTAAAACATGAATACTGGGCAAAGCAATGCTGTAGAGAAGCGGAGTGGATCTTTTGTTATGCACAGGATAGGAGTAAAGGAGTATATATCTTTTTTGTACCACTTCATCCTGTCTAGTACACGGTCTCTAGTCTTGCACGCCTGGCTGGGCAAATCTGTTTCTTCTTCCTCTTCCCTTTCTTAAGAATTTTTCACATCCTATCACTGCCTATTGCCTTGAAACCAACCCAGAGCTGTTAAAAAGGACAGGTGAAAAGAGAGAGCAAAATAGAAGCAAACACGTACTACAGGTAGTCCTTGACTTACGACCACAACTGAGTCCAAAGTTTCTGTTGCGAAATGAGTTAGGTTTTGCCCCATTTTATGGCCTTCCTTGGTGCAGTTATTAAGTGAATCGCTGCAGCTGTTCAATTATTAGAAGAGCATATTGGAGCTGTGACTAGGGGGGCCTTTGCCCAGGTTCGCCTGGTGCGCCAGTTGCGACCCTATCTAGACCGGGATGCCTTGCGTACAGTCACTCATGCGCTCGTGACTTCTCGTCTAGACTACTGTAATGCTCTCTACATGGGGCTGCCCTTGAAGTCCACTCGGAGGCTCCAACTGGTGCAGAATGCAGCCGCGCGAGTTGTGCTGGGGGTTTCCCGATACTCCCATGTTACACCTTTGCTCCGCGAGCTGCATTGGCTGCCGGTTGCCCTCCGGGTGAGGTTCAAGGTGTTAGTGATGACTTACAAAGCCCTACATGGCATGGGTCCGGATTACCTACGGCAGCACCTGCTGCCGGCGTCAACTTCCCTCCGTCCAGTGCGCTCCCACAGAGAGGGCCTCCTCAGGGTGCCTCCGATCAAAGAATGCCGATTGGTGGCCCCCAGGGGGAGAGCGTTCTCTGTGGGCGTGCCAGACCTATGGAACCGCTTGCTGGTTGAGCTCCGGACAGCCCCCGACCTTCGCTCCTTCCGGCGCGATCTAAAAACGTATCTATTTGAGCAGTCTGACCTGGTCTGATGGGTTAGGGTTGGGGTTTTAAATACATCTTAATTATTGTTTTAACCTTGGGCATTTATTTAATCGCTTTTAACTTTTGTATCTTGTTTTTGTATTTATTGCCCTGTACACCGCCCTGAGTCCTTTGGGAGAAGGGCGGTATAAAAATATAATAAATAAAAATAAATAATAAATATTAACGTGGTTAAAGTGAATCTGGCTTTCCCCATTTACTTAGCTTGTCAGAAGGTCACAAAAGTTGATTACGTGATGCTGGGACACTGCAACCATCACAAATACGAGTCAGTTGCCAAGTGGCTGAATTTTCATCACGTGAACATGGGGTGAAAAACGGTCATAAGTCACAAGTCACTTTTTCAGTGCCACTGTAACTAAATGAACTGTTGTTAAGTCGAGGACTACCTGTAGGCAGGTTCTTTGAAAAGGCTTTTTTGCTTTCCCCTTGGCGGTTACTCACGGAGAGAGGCCGGACAGTGGAGGGGTCTGGGGCACAGGTGAGGCGCAGGTAATGCTTTGTGATGTCTTGGCAGGTGCCTACAATCTTCAGCTCATTCCAGTCAAGGCCATCAGAGCCAACGGTGTCAAGAGCATTGATCTGTAAGATGAGAGGCTCCAGACGCAGCTTTTTTGGATGGGCTCCGTGCTGGAAGCGGGCTGCCCTCCGTTCCTTCTTGAATTCCTTTTCAGGGTCTTCATAATCCATAGTGTTGCGTTTCCGATTGCGCTTGGGAGGACCTTGATCATGTCTGAAGAGAGAGAGAGAGAGAGAGAGAGAGAGAGAGAGAGAGAGAGAGAGAGAGAGAGAGAGAGAGAGAGAGAGAGAGATATGAATTGGATGTGTTGCTAAGAACCTTATGTAAGCATCCAAGCAATACTTACGAGTATTTGTGTTAACTGTTTTATACGAATTATTGTAATCGTAGGTCTTCATGATCATTAATGCGTCTAGTATCTTTCACTGATTAACAGAAAAACAGAGTTGGAAGGGACCTTGGAGGTCTTCTAGTCCAGGGCTTTTCAACCTTTTCACCCCTTGTACCACTTTTAGGATAGGGCAACATCCGAGTACCACCAGTCACCTAGCAAGGTGTCAAAAACTTGATGACAAAAAAAGGAAAAAAGTAATGAAGTACAGGTAGTCCTCGACTTACAACAGTTTGCTTAGAGACTGTTCGAAGTTACAATGGCACTGAAAAAAGTGCACCCAAGCCACAGCCAAGCAAGACACCTGACTGCCTGCCCGGCTGAACTCTTCCTCCTGTCCGAGGTTTTCATTGTTGTGAGCATTTCTGTTGAGGATTGGCAGCGGGGGTGCAGTGGGGGTGTTTGGTTTTTATTTCCCCCTCTCTGCTGGGTGGTTGCAGCAGGTTTTGGTCACTTCGCATCCCCCTGGGACACTGTGACCGTCATAAATATGAATCAGTTGCCAAGCATCTGAATGTAAATCACAAGAGCCTGGGGATGCTGCAACATTCCAGGTGATTGGCGCTTCTTCTGGGCTCAGCAGATGTGCTGGGATCAGCACCGAGCTCCAGCTGGAAAGCGGTGCTGATCCTGGTGCTTTCGCTGAGCCCTGACAGCCCTGCAGCTCCAGTCGTCTCTCGCTCAGGTTTGTGCGGTGCTGCCACCGGTTCAGCTTATTCCCCTCCCCCGCTACCACTTTTCTAGGATGGTTGCGTACCACCTGCCAGGTGCCAATGTACCACAGGTGGTACCCGTACCACTGGTTGAAAAGCCCTGTTCTAGTCCAACTCCCTGCTTAGGCAGGAGACCCTATACCATTTCAGACAAATCATTGTCCAGTCTCTTCTTAAAAACTTCCAGTGTTGGAGCATTCACAACTTCTGGAGGCAGGTTGTTCCACTCATTAATTGTTCTAACAGGAAATTTCTCCTTAGTTCTAGGTTGCTTCTCTCCTTGATTACTTTCCATCCGTTGCACTTTAGAGCATGAATGGAAGTGGGGAAAATGTCACAGGAAGCAGAACGGGCAAAGATGGTGTCAAAAAGCTGTCAAGGAATGCAACGAGCTGGAAAACTGAAAATTACAACTGATGCCAAGAAGGCAAGAGGAACTTATGAGGTCTCTAAGAGAATGATTTGTTATCTGAAATCTTTAAAAGAGAGAGAGAGAGAGAGAGAGAGAGAGAGAGAGAGAGAGAGAGAGAGAGAGAGAGAGAGAGAGAGAGAGACCAGAAATGCATAGAGAAGCTGGAGAGATCCCAAGACAGCTAAGCTAATCAAAATCAGGAAAGAATTTTTTTAAGATTACATGTGTGTATAGCAATAGTACTTATATAAGCCATAGTGCTTTACAGCATTCTCTGAGTGATTTGCAATTATCAGCACATTGCCCCCAACAATCTGGGTTCTCTTTTTAATGACCTCATAAGGATGGAAGGCTAAGTAAACACTGAGACGATCAGGATCAAACGCCTGGCTGTGGGCAGAGTCAGCCTGCCATACTGCATTCTAATCACTGTGCCATCACGGCTCCTCAGTATGCCTGAATGTAAGGCCAAAACTGAAACTTCTGAAGAAATGTATGATGTCAGCTCTACGATGAACCTGGGTGAAGCTGTCTCCCTCGTTCTAGGTTGCCAGAAGAAAGGGAGGGGACGCAGTGTGTCTTAGTCTAAACAATTCTGGATCCAGTGGGAACCAAGGTCATTCTATCAGCTTAGGGGGTTGGGCGTTTTGATAGAAAGCCTGCCAAATTATTCTACTGAGGAAAGGAGCCGAATGCATAGCACTGGGGTGGGAAGTTTGACTTTGTAACTCTTTTGGAGGGAATTTCAGACTTGGTTTCACTTTTGACCTTACAGATATTTTGTAACCAATAAACAAGTTCTTTGAGGAAACCTCTAGCCGCTGAGTTCTGATTTTGTTGGGTCTTTGCATAAGAACCATGACATACGATACAAGGAAAAGCCACATCTGCTATGCAAGTAATCACATGTGCCAGTAGGAAACAATCTCTTTAATAAAAACTATATTAAATCTGGCTGGGTCTCAACTCTTGGAATTGCTGAAAATCCCTAAGGATCTTGCAGAATAGGATTGGCATGCACTGAGGACTTTGTGCATAACAGTTCTGAGTACAGCACTGCTTCTTGCATGATTCCATTTCTCTTGAGGGTCAAAAACTAAAAATTTCTTACAATCCGTCTTACAAGCTCTCCTTCCAAATCACCTATTAGCAGCTATCAAGCACACCGAAAGCCCCTCTCCCCACGCAACTTGCCTTTTTCCTCGTTGTGTTCTCATCCGCCCTCTGTCCATGTGGCCTCCACGCCCTCGGTTTTTCTGAGTATTCCGACGGCCACCCAAGCGACACTCATTTCCAGAATAGGAGCTGTCTGAATCTGAATCGCTACATAAGAGGTAGGAAATATTTACCTTTAAACTCAAGACCTGGCATTGTTTTATTAAATCAGCAAAAAAAAAGCTGAATAAAATGAACAATATTATTTTATTTGAAATGTAAAGTTACAGGCTTCTACTAGTCTCGGTTTGTGACTTCTCTTTTGTTTAAAAACAGAAACTTCTAGCTCCAGTGTTAATAGGCATGGTTTATATCAGAGGTGAAGCTTTGCAGGATCCAATCTGCGTCGGTCCCGGGAGCGGAGATTTAGTTAAGTTCCCTGAGGAGGAGCATTAACACAAGTCTGAAAAGCTTGGAAGGCTAAACCTCTGGTCCTGGTGACTAACTCAGATTAGATCCTGCACCGTTATTCTGGGACGCATACGTGTGCCTTTGTTCATCGGGGGAGTTTTAATCACCTTGGCTGGGCAGATATGCAAGAATGAAGCGATACCTCCAATGTAGAACCAATGGAACTGCACAGACCCAAGAGAAGCGTCACAAACATATTCTGTTCCAGTGATGGCGAACCTTTTAGAGACTGAGTGCCCAAACTGCAACCCAAAACCCACTTATGTATCGTCGGGTGCTGGGTGGGCGTGGCCCATTGGGTGGGCGTGGCTGCAGTGGTAACGGCAGACTGGGTGGGACTAAAAAGTTTAATCAATTCCAATTTTGCGAGATCTTCCCCCCCCCCCCCGCGAGAAGTTGAAATTTGATTGAACTTTTTTTTTTTTTGCACACAGCAGCGGAGGCCTAAAGCAAAAAGGTTTTATGAAACACAGCTGAATGCCTAGGACTGGGGCGACAGTGCGCGTGCCCAACAGAGAGGGCTCTGCGTGCCACCTGTGGCACGCCACCACGCTTCTATTCTTTGACCTCCGTTGTTTACCTTCTTCGGAAGTGGCGACTGGGAGATCGAGACGAGGACCTTGACCTAGAACGTGAATCAACACTTGAGGAGGAGCTATTTTCCTTCATGAAAACATTGCGGTTTCCAAATTTGGTGGGGAAGGCATTGCCGCGAGTCCGACCAGTCCCAGCTCCTCCACTACCCCCCCCTCGCTGGGGCTGGGCATTGCCGCCCCCGCTCCTCTGCTGCTGCTGTTGCTGCTGCTGCTGCTGCTGAGCAAGACTTGATGGCATAGAGGCACGTGGCGAGTGGAGAGAAGACACTTCCCAGCGCTGCTGTTTCTTCTTGGGGCTTTCAGACACGTTGTCTCGGCCCAGGCTGCAGAAAGAAGAACCGATCGGCTGAATCTTAGGAAACGGGTTTTGTGAATGAGCAAGCTACTCACCATGCCAACTAGGCCATCCGTTACACGCACTCAAAACTGTAAACATACACACCAGCTAAAAAAAAGTTGAGCGTGTTGTGTGCTAAACCCACTAGATGCAATCAAGTTTACTAGCCTTAAGGAAAATGCATCCTGGAAAAAAAAAGGAACAGAAATCTTGGTCTTCCAAGCATTCTCCCCTTCTTAGTTCCCTAGACAGAGGTAAGAAAGTTACAAGTGGTCATCGACTTACAGCCGGTCACTTAGGGAATGTTTGAAATCATGACAGACCTCCCCAAGGGCTACTGATGACCCACGTTCGAAGTTCTGACAGTCAGGGCGCTCTTGCGTGTCACACTATCACATTTTTTGTCATCCAGCAATCGGCCCATTTATAATTATTTGCAGTGTCCCACAGTCATGTGACCACAGGTTATTACGCTTTTTTTTGTTTTTCTTTTTTTTGCCGAAAACCAATGACTGTTTCTGGCAAAAATGCCCACTGTGGGCAATGGATTTGCTTAATGACTGCTGAAATAAAGGTAACAAAATAGACGTGGTCACATCTTGACCCACTTATTGACTGGCATGACTTATGACCATGATTCTGAGCTCAATTATGGTCGTAATTTGAGGACTACCTGTATTCAAACCTCCAGTCAGTGACAATGTTCATCACTCTCCAGTTGATTACTTCTACCTTTGCTTCTCCTTATCTAAAAATAATACTATCAGGAGGGAAATAAATACAACTCACTAAGATTAACTGGGTCATTTATGCACTTCACGTCTTCTCCCAAAGTTACTCACCCTGGTAATGGTTCCCTGCTCCAGTCAATGGTGTAGGCAGTGCCATCCTGCAGCCTGGCCTGTAGGACCTCCTTAAGGAGCTTCTCTGTGCGGTCTTTGTCCTCCTCCGACTCACAAGCGGTGAAGCAACGCTGGACGTACTCCTTCATGTCCTGGGGCCAATCTTCAGGCTTACCCGTTGAAGAACTGTACGGAAAAAGAAAATATTAAAATAGGAAGACTCCACTAATACGGAAATGCACACTTCAAAAATGGTTAGATTATTTGAAAGGAAGCTAAACATTTTGCAAAACGTCGTCGACTGGAAGCTTAATTATCTCATTAGGCAACCTGTTCCATTCCACCTCGTTTTTTAACACAGTGTGCTCCATATTTAAAAATTCGCAGGCTGTCTCATTGGCCCAACTGTTCCCGGGTCATATTGTCACCTGGCAATTCATGAGCAGAGTAGTTGAGATTCAACCAACAATCTGAATAACCCTCCTAGGGCCTTACAAGGGCGATACAGGTAGTCCCTGACCTACAGCCACAACTGAGTCCAAAATTTCTGTTGCTAAGACAGTTGTTAAGGGAGTTTTGCTCAATTTTATGACCTGCCTTGACACAGTTGTTAAGTGAATCCCTGCAGTTGTTAAGCTAGTGACACAGTTGTAAAGTGAATCTGGCTTCCCCATTGACTTTGCTTGTCAGAAGATTGCAAAAGGTGATCCCATGACACCAGGATGCTGCGACCGTCATAAATATGAGCCAGTTGCCAAGTGGCTGAATTTTGATCACATGACTGTGGGGATGCTGCAACGGCCATAAGTCACTTTTTCAGTGCTGCTGTTTGAACAGTCACTACACAAATGGCTGTAAGCCAAGGACTATCTGTATTCATTATCCAATGAACACCATAGCCGTGCATCCAAATGTGTGGGCCTAAAAGACCTAGCAGTACTAAGATCTGATTTACCTGCTTCTGTCCTCTTGACATTATTGTTTCCTGTCCAGTGCATCATAACCTATCTAAGGAGAGACATCCTCCAATAGGCTACTGCCACATTATCACAGCATTCCCCTGGACGTGAGGCATGCTCTTTTACAATCTGCAAACATCCTCACAGAAACACATATGATTTTATTCCATACTTGTACTCCCTCACTTAATTAGTTGCTTAGTGACTGTTCAAAATTCCAACAGATGCCCCAAAGCAACAACCTGAGTCTGGAATTCCGAAAGCAGCATCCCACTGTGGCCACATCACCATATTTTCAGTGTTTGGCAACCGGCTCACTTTTCTGGATGGTTGCAGGGTTCAAAGTCACATGACCACGATTTACATGTCATCTGCTGGCTTTTCCAGCAAAAAACCATCCATAGGAATGAATTGACTTGCTTTATGATCACTATGTTCACTTTACAACCATCGCATAAAAGATAGTAAAACTGTGTCAGTCACGTGGATGTTTCTAACTTACAACCATCATGACTTATGATGGAAATTCCGGACTCCACTATGGTCATAAGTCTGTAGTGGCGAACCTATGGCATGCGTGCCACAGGTGGCACGCAGAGCCCTCTCTGTGGGCACGCGTGCCGTCGCCCCAGTCCTAGGCCTTCATCTGGGTTTTATAAAACCTTTTCGCTTTAGGCCTTTGCCGCCATGTGCAAAAAAAAAAGGTTCAATCAATCAATTTCAACTTCTCACGGGGGGAAAAAAGATCTCGCAAAGTTGGGATTGACTGAACTTTTTAGTCCCACCCAGTCTGCCGTTACCACCGCAGCCATGCCCACCCAATGGGACACGCCCACCCAGCACCCAAAGATACACAAATGGGTTTTGGGTTGTAGTTTGGGCACTCGGTCTCTAAAAGCTTCACCATCACTGTCATAAGTAGAGATTTCCCTGATGGATCACCTTGTCAGTCCTGCCCCAGCTTGGTCTTGGACAGTCAAGACAGACTCTTGACTCGATTTCTAGTGAAAATTCTTTTACTAAGAAGCCCAAGCGGTTACAGTAAAGCAAAGCCAGAACTGAGGTTTTGAGCTCAAAAGTTTCCCTGTTAACTTTCCCATTTGCATTCCTCCGTTATCTCCCAACTGACCAGCTACATTCAAAGAAGTTGTTTTGGTAACTGTACCCGCAAAGGCAGGCTAAAACTCAAGCCATTACACTCCATTTTCCAGCTTGTGGCTTTGGGGTGATGAGCTGATGTCTCGGAACAGCATGGTGCTTAGTTTCACTTTCCCCCCTTCTCTCTCTCCCCACCCCACCCCCCAATTGTTCACAGCAGGCTGACATCTAGCTAAGCAAAGCTGGAGTGAAGGATGGCAGTTTTAACACACTCCCTTACACTCCACAGAACACTGGAAAAAGGCACTGTTCCCTAAAAACAAGAACGCATAACTTCCATAGCATATTCCTCATGTTGGAAGCACCACCTCTTCATCTAAAGTATGTTTCTGTTCCTCACCTAAAATATGCCACAAAATCAGCCAGTATCTCAAGGAGGGGTTACTGGAACAGAAGCCAACGTACCATGACAAACCAAAGGAAAAGCACAAAGTGTTTCGGGGCTTTCCCCAAACTCTCGTTTGAATCTCTTTTCACTTTACTAAGCGTGGTAAATTGTCTATTCCAAGAAACAAAGTGGAGGAAAGTTTTGAGGACATTCCGCGCGTTTTGTTCACACGCCAAATTAGCATCAGTTTTGTCTCCTCTATCCTGATTTTAGCAGCGCTTAAATCCCACGAGGTAAACGGGGGCCTAGAGTTATCCTGGTGATTTGGGCTGCGTATCGATAAACAAACTGAGAAGAGACGAAACTTGCAAACCTGTGATTGTGACGTTTCTCTGAATTCTGCTGGGAGCCAAAGTTTGGATGTTGTTGCTGCTGCTGCTGCTGCTCCAAAGAGCTGAAGTTCTGACTTGTTACTACAAAGGGACGCTTTGGAAGGTTGAATTTGAGACCACCAGACCCAGGTGCTTCTGTTTATAAAAAGAGGATTCACAGGTGTGTTTGTGCATGCATATTTTTAAAAAAAATACTTTGCAGATTTAGTGGCCTCTCTTTCTTTCTCTCTTTCTCTAAATCTACATATAAAATCTTCCCGCCAAGAGAAGCAGATGTGCTAAGGATTATTTTAATGGATTTTGATACTCCCAAAATTTGAGACCGCATATGTGAGGAAACAGCCTTATGCATTCACAAATGCCCTTATTGCAGTACCAAGAGCATTTTACGCATTTTCATAAACATTATGGGAGGATATAAGCTACAGTTTCCATTTGAGCCAGACATGTCAAACTTGCGACGTCACATGATGTCACACAACGTATCGGGATGGTTTTGCCATTGCTGGCAATGGGGTGGGCGCGGCTTCCGGATGATGCACCCGGCTCGCGGGACGGCAGTTTGACACCCCTGATTTAAGCTATAGATAGCTCTTGCTACAACTCTTGAGACAACGGCAAAAATTTAGTTTGATTCCAACACAATGGACTGAATCCACAGAGCTCCTAACGTGAATGAAAGGTTTTCCACTTGCCCACAGGGACCCATAAATACCAAACTCCTATTCCATTCTATCCTCCTCTATTAATTTATTCACCAGCTTCCTTCCATTCCCATTCTTAATGCTGAACTAACAACAACAAAATCATGATTCTAGAATCTGGCCATTTTGCTGCTTGAATTTGACAACACATTCTTGGAGATACGCTAAGATGCTCAAGGCTACCTGTGGTTTGCAGTCTATCCACTATGTCCTCAGGGGACCAAAATGTCAGCAGCAGGGAAGCTGCAACCACGATGGTGTTTCCCAGAGCCCAAATAAGATTTCCAAGTTCAGTAAAGTGGAAGCTTCTGCACCACTGTCCAACAGAGATGAGGGGGGGGGGCTGTGTGAACAGTGCCAACAATTCCTCTTTTAATCCACAACAGAAACTTGGAAGTTAATCAAAGGTGGTTTAACTGAATGATCAGTAGCTCTTTAAAAGTTGGATCTGCCAGCAGAGCTAAATTTGTTACAAATGTCTTTGGCAACTCTTTCTATAGGTTCGATCCAACAAATGAATGAAAACCATTTTTGAGTATGACACAGGAGGCTACACATTTCAGAGACGTTTTCTTTTCTCTTTTCCATCTCCCTACACCCGTGGTGGCGAACCTCTCTGTGGGCATGCATGCCGTCGCCCCAGGTTTTATAAAACCTTTTCGCTTTAGGCCTCTGCCGCCATGTGCAAAAAAAAAATTCAATCAATCAATCAATTTCAACTTCTCACAGGAAAAAAAAGATCTCACAAAGTTGGGATCTCACAAAGTTACCACCGCAGCCACGCCCACCCAATGGGCCACGCCCACCCAGCACCGAAAGGTACACAAGTGGGTTTTGGGTTGCAGTTTAGGCACTCTGTCTCTAAAAGCTTCGCCATCACTGCCCTATACGCTAATAAACCTCAAAGCAGAAGTTACCTCATTAAAGCAAAAGCTTTAAATTATGCCAGAAAAGATGGCATAGCTGATAAGAAGACATCAGTAGCCGGAAATAAAAACTTCCTCCAGAGACTGCCAACTCCCCTTTCCCAGTAACATGAGTCCCTGAAAGTGCTTTGCCTTCCCTTCCCCTCCACCGCTCACGTTTCATGCGGTTCCACAGCTGCTGTCCTTTCTTGGGCTTGGCCGTGTCCTGGTAAGAGTGCTGTTGCTGGTTATAGGAGGCACTTGGCTGGTTTGGCTGAGAGTGCAACCCTCCAGGAGGGCCGCCTTGCTGCTGCTGCCCCCCAGGGCCCATGTTCAGGTTGCTGTGCTGCGAAGGGTGGTTGGGATGTTGCATAGGGGACTGTGGCGGGTTAGGGATTTGCATTTGCTGAGGCTGGCTTGAGTACGACATCCCTCCGTCTTCCATGCCTGGAACGGGAGGCTAGAGAAAGGAGATTCGTGCCATTAATATCTCTGCCTGCCCCATTTTTAAAAACAGCTAAAAGCAGAGAGCTTACGATGGAGTTGGGGCTTTGCTCAGCCCCCCCCCCTCTCTTTATCTCGTGTAAGCTGATATAAAGATGGACAACTTGTATTTTTTCTGTACTGTTACAACTGCTTACACCAGGGGTTCCCAACCAGGGGTGCGAAAACTTGGGTTTTCAAAATTATAGTGTATATGCACAATTCACTGTTATTTCGAACTTCTGTAAGGGGTGTTAGAATATATCACGAGCGTTCTAGGGGTGCGGGGTGTAGAAATGTTTGGAAACCACTGGCTTGCACCAAGGTGGCATTACAACCAGAAAATCTGCTCAACTGCACACACCAAGGGGGGCATTAAAGCCCAGAAGCCTTTAGGGAAATATCAGAAAAATCAAACGATCTTACTACTTAAATTGTTAAGGTAGTACTAAGAATTTCTGAGATGAATTTTGAATTTTTTTGCGATTCGATTTGTGTATTTATATTTTCCCCGCTACTGTATTTAATATATATATATATATAATATATATATAAAACAATATTTAAATAAAGTGATGTGTCTTACCTGGCTCATACTCCCTTGGTGCTGTCCAGGAACTGGTGGCTGTTGGGGTGTTGAGGAATAAGAGCCTGGGACGCCATATTGCCCAGGAGAACCATACCCAGAGTAGACATTTTGCTGGGAAGGCAAATCATGGATCAGTGAAGAGATACTTTACACCCGGGGTGTCATATCGGCAGCCTGCAGGCCGGATGCGTCACGCCCACCCCGGGCTCCACAAAGGCAAAAAAACCACCATCGCGACATGTCACAATACGTCACGTGATGCAATTGAGTTTGACACCTGTGCTTTACACAATAGGCAATATATAATTTTTGTATAAAAACAGAAGCTAATTGGGTTTCCACTCAAGGTCTTCTCTTGCCTGGATTCCACTTAGTGGATTTCTAACATTTTGAAATCCTAGCCTCTCTTTTTACAAACTTTATGAAACTCTGCATTTATCTTATATATATATATAATAGATATGTAGAGTCCTGCGGTTAAGCCATTTTCCTAGCCCTTATGAGCAGCTTTTTTCACAGGTTAATAAGCTCTGCTCTGGGACTTGATTAGTTCTTAAAAACCTCTGGCCCTCTTGCAAGGCTGCCTGAAATTGACAAGGCCTGAATCAGTCACACACACACCAGGATTTTGCCCCCTAAGATTCTTGCTAGGAAACACCAGGAACTAGCACATTCCTCTCAATGTGTATTCCGCATTGTGTGCCAACATTCCAGAAAGTGGGGGAGAAAGGAAAAGGTTCATTCCATAAACCCAGCCGATGTCACCCAGGAGGAGCCCCCTGGCACTGTGAATATAAAGGTAAAGGTTCCCCTGCACATGCGTGCTAGTCGTTTCCGACTCTAGGGGCCTGTGCTCATCTCCGTTTCAAAGCCGAAGAGCCAGCGCTTGTCCGAGGACGTCTCCGTGGTCATGTGGCCAGCATGACTAGACGCCAAAGGTGCATGGAACGCTGTTACCTTCCCACCGTAGTGGTCCCTATTTTTCTACTTGCATTTTTACGTGCTTTCGAACTGCTAGGTTGGCAGAAGCTGGGATGAGTAACAGGCGTGTTACGCGGCATTCAGGATTTGACCAAACTGCCAACCATCTGATCGACAAGCTCAGCGTCCTTAACCCACTGAGCCACCGCGTCCCTTACTGTGAATATATGCAAGGTCAATTTCTGAATAAACATTTGCTAACAGGTTTGTTATCGGCCTGGTGTCTTTGCTGATGTTCTCATTCTTTGGTATCCAGCCTGCAAAGCCTGCAAAGCCTAAACTAAGTTTTGGTGGACAGATTACCAGCAACAAGGACCTATTTGCTTTCATCACACAATGTGGCCACTTGGGATCCTTCTGTTAAAAACTGTGTGGGATTGGAGGGCATAGATAAAGCTCAACAAATACGGAAAATTCTATCTTGCCTTATTTATTCTGAAGTATTGTACTCTGCTTTAAAAGACTGAATCCCTCTTCGTCCTAGTTTAAGACATTCTAAAGGGACCTTATGCTATTACTTACCATAGGATAATAGTAATTGTAGGGGTAGAGATAGCTGTATTGTTGATACCACTGGTAGTACTGCTGTTGCTGCTGCAGGGATTCTCCTTGCTGTGCTGTGTACTGTGAAAAGTAGAAACGTGTCATGCACTGATCAAAATGGTTAGTCTCAGTCTTAAATGACCAGGGCTGAAACAAAACAATTGTATGTTTTCCAATTATAAATTTAAGGCACAAGCAGCAATCCAAGGACGTCTAAAGCATCATTGGCTCCTTCTTACCTGTGTGTTAGCTTGACCGTTGGTGGCACCTTTACTGTTGCCAGAAGCAGCTGCAGCATTGGCCTTGCTAATATTAGCCAGCGCTTGCCGGGCCTTCTCCCATTCGGGGTTCTCATGCATTGGACCTTCCATCCCGTTTTCTCTGGTGCTTGCAGTACCCAGGTTGTACTGTGAAACCCTATAAAGTAGAAGAGACCGTAGATGAAAAAGAGAAAGTTGCAGGGATTTTTATTCCCATGTATCATTGCTACAGCCTTGAAATCACAAAGTTGTGCTTGTCTTCAGTTTACAGAACTTGCTGCCCAAGAGTGCTAGCAAGAACATCTGGTAGGTTTAATTTGAACTCTGGTTCAATCTAATTGAGCACTATTATTCAGTTCCTGAGTCACCACAGAAAATTCATCCACATACCAGTATACGTGAGCTACTATGACTTTAGAACTTGCTGAAGAATAGTCTCAAACCAGGGAGAAAAGACAGTGATGCACAAAGAGCTTCTGTTTCATTAGCTTCACATGATTACAAGAATAAAAATGACCAGAGATTTTATTTTTCCCTGCTCATGTACCTTAGCCAAAATACAATGCCAATTTCAATTATACCTGTCAATCCAGAATCTATGTTTTACTTCATTTTTTATGTCAGTTCCTAATTCCGCCTTGAAAGAAGATTAACAAGCTGATACATCTATGTAGGCTATTATCTGCTGATCTATTTGCATCCGAAACATTTAACATTTATGATCTCTTTATTTTATTTATTTTATTTTAATTCCATTTATATCCCGCCCTTCTCCGAAGACTCAGGGCGGCTTACAAGCTTAGCAGTAGCCTTCATTCTATGTGTATGCCTGCTTATTAGGGCTTTCACACAAACCCCCCAAGCGGCATTATTACAAAGTCAGCTTAATTGCCCCCAACAATCTCCATATAGCATACTTCAAATTGATTGTGAAACCAGCAAGTTTCTCAATTCAAAAAACAAAATAACAACCAGTTATTTGTAGAAGTTGGAATCGCTGGTAACCCCAAGATAGACTATTACCCTCACTGTTGCTTCTCACTAAAAACAGTATCTAGGCATACAGTAGCTTGGTTCCAAGGGCATGGACAATAAAACAACAGATTTCTGACAAAGTCAATTACCAATTATAGTCACAATGAAAGTTGTCATAAGTAAGCCTATACATTAAAGGTATTCCTTGACTTACAACTATTGGTTTAGTGACTGTTCAAAGTTACAGCACTGAAAAAAGTGACTTATGACTGTTTCCCCACACTTACAACCACTGCAGTATCCCTATGATCATGTGACCAAAATTTGGGCCCTTAGCAACTGGCATGCATTTATGATGGATTCAGTGTCCTGAGGTCATGTGATCACCTTTTGCGTCCTTCTGACAAGCAAAATCAATGGGGAAATCAGATTCACTAAATATCTGTAATTACTACCTCAACAACTGCAGTGACTCATTTAACAACTGTTGCAAGAAAAGTCCTAAAAATGGGGTAATGTTCACTTAATAACTGTTTTGCTTAGCAACAGAAATTTTAGGCTCAATTGTGTCTCTAAGTCAAAGACTACCTGTATAAACTGTTTTTGCCCCAAACTGTCATCACTCTTTTCAGAGTAGGGGCAGGCAACATCTGGCTCCAGGATGTTAGACTGAAACTCCCCTTATTATTCACCTTGCTGACTAGCAGATGATGACACTTGAGTAGCACTGGAGGGCCAGATCCTGCCCATTTATGATTTAAAACTTTGTGAAAAATGACATTACTGTACATTCTTGTTTCCTAGCATTTTATAATACATATTTCTCAGATACGTCAGGATAATTAAAAATTTTAATGAGACAGTAATTTTAGACTGTTACTAGAACACAACCAGTTGCATATTCCACCAATACAGAATTCTGGGATCTGTATCTCATCTTAAATGAGCAACCTGCTTTTCCTGCCAACAAGAATAGAAGTGCCTTCTGTGCTGTTTAGTATTATGTACTGAGAAATTTGGCATCTCCTACTAGCAAAATTTGTTTAGTCACTCCAACTGGCGAGCATAAGGGGTTTTGCTTAACTAATAACTAGAGATACTTTTTTCTTAAGTTTCACAATTCTTCCCCCTTCAAAATATATGTTGTGGTAAGTCTGTAAGGTGCCATAAGATACTGGATTTTTTAAGAATTAGAATTTTTATTCATGTATGCGAGCAATGCCACAAAAAATTAGTTTCCCATTTAATATTAAGACTGTGAGAAAGTTTTTCCAATTTTTACCTTTCTTTTTTTATAAGTTTGAGAGCCTTCCCTCTTATTATGTTCTGGTGATAGGAGTAACTTTAAGGGACTGTTTATGCCTAGCTGCCTTACAATCAAATTCTCAGGACAGCTTACAATAAAAATAAGAACAAATTAAAGCTGCCTATATATGACAAAATAGTCAAAAATAAAATTGTCAATATTCATGCAAATTTTACTAAGACAAAATGGGAACAAAATTTAACATTATTTGCCCAGGAATACAGGGAGTGCAGAATTATTAGGCAAATGAGTATTTTGACCACATCATCCTCTTTATGCATGTTGTCTTACTCCAAGCTGTATAGGCTCGAAAGCCTACTACCAATTAAGCATATTAGGTGATGTGCATCTCTGTAATGAGAAGGGGTGTGGTCTAATGACATCAACACCCTGTATCAGGTGTGCATAATTATTAGGCAACTTCCTTTCCTTTGGCAAAATGGGTCAAAAGAAGGACTTGACAGGCTCAGAAAAGTCAAAAATAGTGAGATATCTTGCAGAGGGATGCAGCACTCTTAAAATTGCAAAGCTTCTGAAGCGTGATCATCGAACAATCAAGCGTTTCATTCAAAATAGTCAACAGGGTCGCAAGAAGCGTGTGGAGAAACCAAGGCGCAAAATAACTGCCCATGAACTGAGAAAAGTCAAGCGTGCAGCTGCCAAGATGCCACTTGCCACCAGTTTGGCCATATTTCAGAGCTGCAACATCACTGGAGTGCCCAAAAGCACAAGGTGTGCAATACTCAGAGACATGGCCAAGGTAAGAAAGGCTGAAAGACGACCACCACTGAACAAGACACACAAGCTGAAACGTCAAGACTGGGCCAAGAAATATCTCAAGACTGATTGTTCTAAGGTTTTATGGACTGATGAAATGAGAGTGAGTCTTGATGGGCCAGATGGATGGGCCCGTGGCTGGATTGGTAAAGGGCAGAGAGCTCCAGTCCGACTCAGACGCCAGCAAGGTGGAGGTGGAGTACTGGTTTGGGCTGGTATCATCAAAGATGAGCTTGTGGGGCCTTTTCGGGTTGAGGATGGAGTCAAGCTCAACTCCCAGTCCTACTGCCAGTTTCTGGAAGACACCTTCTTCAAGCAGTGGTACAGGAAGAAGTCTGCATCCTTCAAGAAAAACATGATTTTCATGCAGGACAATGCTCCATCACACGCGTCCAAGTACTCCACAGCGTGGCTGGCAAGAAAGGGTATAAAAGAAGAAAAGCTAATGACATGGCCTCCTTGTTCACCTGATCTGAACCCCATTGAGAACCTGTGGTCCATCATCAAATGTGAGATTTACAAGGAGGGAAAACAGTACACCTCTCTGAACAGTGTCTGGGAGGCTGTGGTTGCTGCTGCACGCAATGTTGATGGTGAACAGATCAAAACACTGACAGAATCCATGGATGGCAGGCTTTTGAGTGTCCTTGCAAAGAAAGGTGGCTATATTGGTCACTGATTTGTTTTTGTTATGTTTTTGAATGTCAGAAATGTATATTTGTGAATGTTGAGATGTTATATTGGTTTCACTGGTAAAACTAAATAATTGAAATGGGTATATATTTGTTTTTTGTTAAGTTGCCTAATAATTATGCACATTAATAGTCACCTGCACACACAGATATCCCCCTAAAATAGCTATAACTAAAAACAAACTAAAAACTACTTCCAAAAATATTCAGCTTTGATATTAATGAGTTTTTTGGGTTCATTGAGAACATGGTTGTTGTTCAATAATAAAATTAATCCTCAAAAATACAACTTGCCTAATAATTCTGCACTCCCTGTACATTTTTATCAAGTAATGAATGAGTCAAAACCAATACTCACCCACATCTGATGGCTAAAATAGTTATATTTAATTGGAAAGTGTTACTTAACCTATCCTTCTACCATGTTATCTTGATGGTCAACTACTAAGACCTATAAGCCTGTGACATCATCAGCATTATGATGTCATAAGCAGAATGTTAATTTCAACTTGAATCAAGTCTAAGAAAGTGTTTTGGCTTTTTTTTGTTACAAAATATTGCTTTTTAAATAGTACACTTCACTCTTTTTTCCTGTTAAAATTCAAACTCCCACTGGTCTAATTGGTGACAACTATTTAGCTAGTATTGTCTGTAAGAAATAGAACTTTTCTGTACAATAGATCAAATGGATTATCTAAATAGCTCGGACAAATACAATAATACAAATACTTGTCAAAAAAACTCAGAATCAGAGAATATTTCTCACGAAATCGCATTCTCTGAAGATACAAGCATCTTTAGCTAAAACTACATTCACTCAGAAAGCTGTTGTAATTACAAACCTTTACTGAGATTTTTCTACTCTATACAGTCTCTTATTTCCAATATCTAATTTATAAAGTCCTAAAATATTTTATCTAACCTTAATTATTTTAATTTAAAAATACACATTGACCAAGACAAATCCAAGAAAGTGTTATTAGTTTTAAAGTCTTTGATAGCAGAAACCAAAGCCAAATCTTCAGGGAATATGTTTACATTATTCAGCAGAAATTCTTTATCTTTTCACATGCAAAAGGCAGTTAACTCTAATGGAGATGACCTAGAAAAGTTGCATCAGTCCCACAGGTTAGCAATAACTAAAATATAAGGTTAGATAAAATAAGAAAAAAAAGCAAATCCAAATTGATTACAGAAATGAGCACATCTGAAAAATTTGAAAAAAATACACTATTTAAAAATATATAAACAATTCTGAAAGCTCTCTTTAAAAAAAAACTAAATTGAAACACAAAAAAACCAAACATTAATCATTCCTGATTAGCATAACAAAATTAGCATATGAAGCACTCTAAAGATACTGCAATAATTATTCCTTTTACCTGAAACCTCCCTCCCTTGGGAATTTCATAGGAATTCCTATCAGAAAGGTCAACACGTCATAATTCAGTAGCCTTGCCCTCCCATAAGTACAAAGGGATTGGAGTTGGCTTTTCTTCAGTTTTAACTTTGACTGTGATATTATCAGTTGTAGGTTAGACTCCTCACCTTAGAGATAACAGAAGAAAAATCCAACACCTAGTACCTTTCAATTCACCAATGAATAATGTGTACTTCAAAAGATGTTCCTGTACAGGCAACCATTACAGCAGATGGGAACTGGTCCATCAACAGGTTAATTTGCGTTCAAAAACAAACACCTACTTAAAAAATAGTTAGCACATCACTTGGCATAAACAATGCCAAGTAAGAAGGCTTTGCTACCGTAGTAGACACGTATTTCAAATTTGCTTAAGCCTACCCAAACCTTAAAATTCTCCTCCTCCCCGCCCCACGAGCTGAAATTAAAATAAAGGTTTGCAATCACCATTCCGAAGAATGCTGGTCTCCTCCTATATTGGCAGCCATAATCTAATTCGTAGAACAGGCAAACAGGTAAGGAAGGTATCGAATGGCTGCAAATCCACAGCCTGGACAAACGGGTCTTTTTCTTCCGTTGCTTCTTCCACAAGTAGAGGCCAAACCAAGGACGGTTAACCAGGGAACAGGCACATGTCAAAATCGTGGCTTTACACCTCTTTAGCACGCTTCCCGATGCCCCTTTTCATCTTGGGGCAAAGCAAGGGCTCAAGAGCCTCGGGAACTTTTTTAAAAATTTCACACCTACTAGTAAGACCCCTTTTCAAGCTTATTCCAACCAAACGAGATGCTGTGCAGTCCTATCAGCCCCCCGGGTTTTTTTCTCCCCCCCACCTCTGGGGCTTTATATTCTTTGCGCCCCCGTTTGTAATGACATCGCACGTGAGGCCCTTCTGTAGTGTAACGCACTCTTCTCTTTCTGAAGTATTGAAAGGCTAAGACTTCCCCCACCCTCGGGCCCAAAAAGCTTCACCCGCAACTCTCTTTCTTGGCAGCAGACCCCGGCCTACCCTTCCCTGCTAAACCCCTCTCGGGCACCCCGAAAAGAAAAAAAAGACTCCCACCAAAAATTTGCTCGCTCGCTGCCTGCCTACCACAGGCACCCCCTGCGCGAGCTGGCCTCGGCCTTCCCCCCCCCCCGCGCCCTGCGGCCTTTACTCCGGGCGGTCTCGCTGCCCTCGCCCGCCCACTCCTGACCGCTTTCCTCCTCCTGCCCTCAGCCTAACGGGAGGTGCGGCGAGCCACCCGCTCAAGCCCCCCGACCGCCTTTTCGTCCGTGGCAAAAGAAAGCCACTTCCTTAGCGCCACAGTCCGAAGGAGGCCGCAGGTTTCGTCGGCTCGAGTGCGGAGGAGAAGAGCTCTAGCGCTTCCCAAAATGGCGCCCGCTGACTCTTCCCTTCCTCTCCCAGTCTCGGCTGCCAGATTCCTTCCTTCCTTCCGGTTGCCCGCCGGAAGCGGTGGGCGCGAGGGCGGCGACGGAGGAAGACGTCGAGCTGGCTGGTGACGTCACGCCGCCCAGGCGACGTTCGGCGGAGCTTCCTCACGTGGTTCGTTCTGGACTCTGGGAGGGTGGGATGGTAGCTTTCCTCTTCAGAAGCGTGGAACTACAACTCCCATGACCCCGCTGGTATCATTTAACTTCAGTCTGATGCAGGGGTAGGCTACCTGGGCTCCTTTATGACTCGTGAACTTCAACTCCCAGAATTCCTGAGCCAGCATGGCTCAGTTTGGAAACCTCTCCCTTTCCCCCTCAGCATGGCTGGCTCAGGAATTCTGGGAGTTGAAGTCCATGAGTCATAAAGCGGCCTAGGCCAGGGGTAGGCAACCTCAGCTCTTTTATGACTCATGGACTTCAACTCCCAGAATTCCTGAGCCAGCATGGCTCAGCATGGAAACCTCTCCCTTTCCCCTCAGTATGGCTGGCTCAGGAATTCTGGGAGTTGAAGTCCACGAGTCATAAAAGAGCCCAGGTTGCCTATCCCTGGTCTGATGGGATCCACACCGGATGTTAGCCCAGTACATGGGAGACGCAGGTTGTAACATTCATCTCAGTGTCTGGATCGTTCGTTTTCTTGTATCCTAACCTACCTTACGCATTTTTTGTGAGGATACAAACGGGGGAAAGGAGACTCAAGGTCCCCTGCCTTGAAGATCCGGAAGAAAGACAAAACACGCATGAAATAAAGAAGGAAACTTTCTCTCCCCATCCCTTCTCTTTTACCAGCCAAATAACTTTAGTAGCTGGGCAAAAGAAAATTTGCATTGTTGGGCTTATTTTTCCATTAATAGGACAGTATTTTTTTTGGTTTCTGCAGTGCTTCCTGTGCCAGACAAAAGGAAAAGTCGGTAGAGGGGGTAACAATGAATTGTCTTGAGGAGGGGGGGGGCACTGATGAGAGCGACAGAGAACAGCATTAACAGGTTGCTTTCTAGTTTTCTCAACCCCTGTGGTAGTCATTATGTGAACGAGGAAGCCCTCTGTGAGCGCCCCTTTCTTTACTCTGAACATGCAAATGGAGTCCCAGTTGGGTGGGACACACTGTTCAACAGCAATGTAAGAATAGGTGACTTAACCCAGGGTCCTCAATACCTAGACTGCAGCCCATTTCCTGGCCTTGAGCCGTTTAAAACCCAGCCACAGAAGTAGTGGGCATCCCCACTTGTGCGAGCGGCAGGCAGGCAGGCAGGCACGCTGCTCACCACTCGAACAGAATCATCCTCTTAACTCCCCCAGCCAGTCTGCAAAGCCAGAAAGTTTGGGGAACTCTTGACTTTTAACCCACTGCTCAGCACTGGCAGGAAGCATTGTCGTGTAATCAGATAAACTTGGGAGTTTGCTATGACTGAAGAGGAGCCAGTGGGGGGGGGGGCTTTGCCAGAAGAGCTTCCGAGCTGGAAGAAGCCTCCTTTATGCTTCTTATGTTGCATAACGTAACTCTAAATGAAATCAGAAGAAGAAAGAAACTCATTTGTGACTGGATAAACCAACATTGTCCAGACATTTTAAAGTTAAGTGGAAATGGAATTTGAGAGGACTATGCACGTGAACAGAAGGGCTAAATACAGAACCCAGTTTTCCAAATTCAGGGGCTGAGATGACACAAGGCTTCACACATTCTGTCCTCGATTTACAATCATTTGTTTAGTGACATTTTTCAGTTACAATGGCACTGGAAAAAGTGACGTGACAGGTTGTCATATTTAGTGACCATTACAGTACCCCCATGGTCATGTGATCAATACAGATGCTTAGCAACTGGTTCATATTTATGACCGTTGCAGCGTCTTGGGGTCATGTGATCACCATTTGTAACCTGACAAGCGAAGTCAATGGGGAACCCAGATTCACTTAACAATTGTGTTACCAACTTAACTGCAGTAATTCACTTAACAACCGTGGCAAGTGAGATCATAAAATGGCGCAAAACTCACACAACAAGCTGTCTTTCATATCTGGAAATTTGGGGTCAATTGTGGTTGTAATTCGAGGACCACCTGTATCACAGCAAGTGCGATGGTTAGAAAAAGCACATCTCCATATTATATTTAGCCCATACCAGTCACTGGAAGAGGACAGAAAGAGTAGCTGGCACAAGATGCTCAACAACTTGTAGATATGGTATACCAATGCTATGAAGAGCTTAATCAAGAGAGGAAATAGTATCTTTACTGTGACTTGGGAGTGCTCAATTTCAACAATCTGAGCTATGTGTGTTTTCACTGTACAATACGCTGTGTTTTGATGCATTCTATCAGTGACCTTGAGTAGTGAACGCAGACAGAAGTGGAAATAAGAGGCTACTCAGAAGAAGAGTTTGTGTGCTCAGAACTCTACAGAATTAGGAAGCAACGGCATATACTTTCGCTGAAACTTCATACAAATTGAGAATGTTCAGTGTTGACAGAATGTTAATGCAAAACTGTATTATTTTGCAGTTCTCAATGATTAATGATCTAGTTTTTGACATTGCTTGAATTACCCAGTTTTGCTATTATTTGATTGATAGATGCCACCAACTCAGCGTCAGCTCTTTCTGACTGGAGATTTTTTTTCCTGAACAGTTGTCCCCAGTGCGTTCCTTCAAGTCTTCCCATGGTAAACCCATTGCTACTATAATTTTGAGTCCATCAATTTTGCTGCTGGTCACCCTTTTCTCTTTCTTTCCGTCTTTCCCAGCATATCACTTGACGTGTCTATCCAGGCAGGGTTGTTTTTAATGAAATATATTGAGTGATGTACCATTACCTTCTGCACGTGATGAAGTGATACCTTTGCCTATTTCATTAAGATAATGCATCTGCCCCCAGCATCTTTCTACGTTGCTGCTGCCCAATATACAACAGGTGGCCTCCTTGTTTTAATTGGGCAGCTAGGATGACACCTTCAAGCCCTGGGCGACCTTGTTGCAAATACAGGTAATCTTTGACTTGCAACCATCCGTTTAGCAACCATTAGAAGTTAGACACTGAGAAAAGTGACTTACAGCTGGTACTCACGCTTACGACCTTCGCAGTCTCCCTGTGGTCGCATGATCCAAATTTGGCAACTGGCACGTATTTAACAATGGTTTGCAGCATCCTGAGGTCTTCTGATTGCCATTTGCAAAGTCAATGCTGAAAGCCACATTCGCTTAATAACTGCATGATTCACTGAAGAATTGCAGTGATTTGCTTAACAACCATGGCTAAAGTTATAAAATTGGGTGCAACTGCTTCACGGTGCGTTACAGCCTCTCTAAGTGGTTTACAGAGTCAGCCCTATTTCCCCCAACAATCTGGGTCCTTATTTTATCGACCTTGGAAGAATGGAAGGCTGAGTCAACCCTAAGCTGGTGAGGATCAAAGCCCCTGGCAGTGGGAAGAATTAGCTTGCAATACTGCATTCTAACCACTGTGCCACCATGGCTCATATATAGGGGTGTGTGTGTGTGTGTACTGGTAAATATGTATGTATGTTCTATGCCGGGTAGGCAACCTTGGCTCTTTTATGACTCGTGGACTTCAACTCCCAGAATTCCTGAGCCAGCTGGCTCAGGAATTCTGGGAATTGAAGTCCACGAGTCATAAAAGAGCCAAGGTTGCCTACCCCTGCTCTAGGCATATACTCCCTGCTCTTTGCTTATTCCTCCCAGTAAAATTCCTCCCCCCAAAAAAGGGGAATCGTAGCAATATATAAACATACCCCATAATTGCATATTCTCTCACATAGTTGTGTGCAAAAGCAGAAACGGACACCATGTAAAATAAAGTTTCCCTTTTATTTTAAACTGGGCAAGTTCCAAATGTGTGTTAGTGTTGGGGGTTCTAATTAGGAGCAAGGAGGCTGATAGGGAAGCAAGGGTAGCTCTGGGCCCCTAATGGATTCCCCTATTCTCTCTTGGTGGGACCCAGTGGTGTCCTCCACTTTTCCGGCACACCCAGTGCCAGAGCAGTAAGCATCCATCTCTAGCTGGATGGCTCTTGCTGTTTTGTCTCCATTGTCCACACACTCTTTCAGTCCATCTATCATGTCTGCACTCTTGCAGTATGTGTGTGTGTGTGTGTGTGTGTGTGTGTGTATGTGTATATATATATATATATATATATATATATATATATATATATATATATATATATATATATATATATATATATATATATATATATATATATATATATATATATATATATATAAATCCATTCGTTGGTGTTTGCGCACACTTTTTGTATGTCAGCTTCCATTTCTATTTCAAAATGAGTTCAGCTTCCAGTGATCTTCTGTCGTTCACCCTTTCACATGGCTTGCACTTCTGTCTCTCAACCATGTCTCTCTTTATTTACATTTCTTAATGTGTTCACACTGCTCGCCCCTGCCATTGAATTGTCTCCTGGCCTAAAAAATATTCTCTTTCTCTCCCCGGCCCCACTCTTTTCCTTTCCTTTCTTAGAGAAGGGAGGCTAATGAAGAGATTCAAGTGAAGGAGCGGGGGGGGGGGCACCTGGCGAAAAAGGCTCGCTTAAGTTGTATTCTAGTAAACGATTGGGTTGGGGA
Organism: Vipera berus; assembly: GCF_964194415.1. Taxonomy (NCBI): domain Eukaryota; kingdom Metazoa; phylum Chordata; class Lepidosauria; order Squamata; family Viperidae; genus Vipera; species Vipera berus. The sequence goes on from NC_138205.1 coordinate 18,736,251, forward strand.
GTCTCTCTCTGTTAGTTGGGGGTGGTGTGCATCTGGGTTGGGGGTCTTCTGGGCTGCATCTAGGACTGTAATCCGGTCTGGCAGGGGAGGACCACTTCTTCGCTAGCACCAACATAAGACGCTCGCATGCTGGGAGAATACTATGGAATGATAAAAAGAGAGGAGCAAGGAATTCATAACCAAGCAATATTAGAACAGCAGCTATTCTTAGTTACCTTTTCAACCTGTCACTTTCCAGATGAGTTGCGGGGGGGCGGGCGCTACAATTTTTAAATCTCCAACCCACATACTGGCTGAGAATTCTAGTGGTTATATTTGTAGGGGTGGGTGGGTGGGTGTTCAGTTAAATCAGGGGTCCCCAACCCCCGGGCTGTGACCCACTACCAGGCCGTGGTCTGTTTGAAACCAGGCCGTGGGAGAAATGGGCCAGCACGCACGAGCGGAGGACACTCGACCTCGCACGCGAACTTCCACTCGCACGAGTAGAGGGCGAATGAGCTTTCCATGTGAGTGCTCTCCGCTCATGCGAGCGGAGCTTTGTGCATGAGCACAAGCACCCTCCACTTCGCACGTGAGAGCAAGCACCCTCTGCTGGTGCACACGAAGCTCACACAAATGGAGCTGTGCGCTGGCCACTCACATTCCCCCCCCACCTCAGGCCACCAAGCCGGAAAGGTTGGGGACCGCTGAGGTAAATAATTAGGTAGCTCGGGGACTGGGTGTAGCTTCAGACCTTTTTGATGGCCCTGAGTTACCCCCAAAATAATAAAGAGTTAAATAGATGTATGGTGTCTCAGGGTAAATACACCTGTTGCTAAATTTACAAACCATGCAAGAAATCGTGAAGACTCTTCCCTTCTGCCTCTGGGGTGAGCAGCATCTGCAAAACCCCTCAGAGCCACCACCTTCCCCCACATTAAAGAGCAGATTCAACCCATTTTGACCAAAGGAATAAAAAAAAGTTATTTTGCTACCTAAGTCCGTCGTTAAGTTTAGGTGCTTGTCTACGGAGATTCTCAGTCATCCAGCTCATGGTAGTCCCAAAGGTGCTTTACCAAAAGGCAACTGGACTTTGGTGTGTGTGTGTGGGGGGGTTTCTTTGAAAACGTTTCACTTCTCATGCAAGAACTTCTTCAGTTTCTGAAAGCTCTTCAGTTCTGAAGCAGCTTCTTGGAGAAGATGTGAAATGTCTTCAAAGAAAAAAAACAACGCAACTTTGGGACAGTTTAGGTCACAGGTAGGCAACCTTGGCTCTTTTACGACTCATGGACTTCAACTCCCAGAATTCCTGAGCCAGCATGGCTCAGTTTGGAAACCTTTCCCTTTTCCCTCAGCATGGCTGGCTCAGGAATTCTGGGAGTTGAAGTCCATGAGTCGTAAAAGAGCCAATGTTGCCTACCCCTGGTTTAGGTGAATATTCTCATTTTGACAATCCGACACATCCGACGTATATGCACCAGGTTTTCAACTCCCCACAACTCAGCTGGGATCACAAAACCAAAGCCACTTGTTGTTATCTCTACTCTGTCATAGCCTACAGCTGGTGTGCTGCCTTTGGTCACCACATATGCAGGAGTCCATACTTCTGACTTACCGAAGGGGGTGGGGAATGACGGTCAATGAGGGGGATGCTCTCAAATTGAGGACTGCCACTGTACGAAGCGCTTTGACTCCTGCAAGGGACACCAAGAAAGTTGCTGATAATGAATCCCTCCCTCCCCAAGCCAAGCTATCCAAGCTTTGGAAAGTCAGTCTGTTACTTCAGAAATACTAGCAAACTCTACTTTGTTGGACCTGGGCAACTTTCTGGAGGGCCTCTACAGAAATGTCTATGTCAGGGGTCCCCAACTCCTGGTCTGCAGCTCAGTGCCAGGCTGCAGCCCATTCAGAACCGGTCTGCAGAACTGGTGGGTGAGCACATGCGTGAAGATGCATTTGTGAAAGCTGTGCATGCACAACCATCCCCTGTCCACCCCCTCCCCTGCTTCTGTCAATCTGGAAAGGTTGGGGACCGCTGGTCTATGTGACCATTGAAATGAAGGCTCTTGGTTTATTTAGATCTCCTGACAATAAAACATAGCCTGGATTATACAGTAGTAGATCCTGGGTTCATCATGACCTTCTTGGTCCTCTTTATTTGGAGGAGTAGATATATGTCCCATTTCACTATAGTCTTGATATAGTATGACATGAGAACTCCAAATGGAGAGCATTTTTTGTATAATCCCTCTTTTTTTATGTAGGTCTTGGCGTATTCGGGTCGAAACGTTGCTCCTACACCTTCAATTCTACGCAGGAAAAAACCCGAATGACCAAAGATCCATATATACATATATACACATATATACATATACACATATACACATATATACATATATACATATATACATATATACATATATATATATATATATATATATATATATATATATATATATATATATATATATATATATACATATATATATATATACATACATATACATATACATATACATATACATATATATATACACATACACACACACACACACACACACACACACACACACACACACACATATATATATATATATATATATATATATATATATATATATTGCAGCCCAATAAGTTAATTAGGTAGACGTAATTTCTCTGAATATGCATTTGATCCAAATTGCACTCCAGAGGGGGCATGAAAAACAGTGAAAAGGTTCAGGATTGAGGAGAGAAGAATAAAACAGTAGCAATCAGTTTTGCTTAGTGGGGAAATCAGTGTAAAAAACTGGGAGTGAGGAAAGGATCAGTCACTGGGAAGATGCTGGAGATAGTGAAGGGGCTTAGAGTAGTATTTCAAGAAGAGCATTTTGATAAAGGAGTTGTCTTGGGGAAGGGGTGCTTGGGCCAGGAATGGAACGTGATGCAAATGGCTGGTTTACCATTACGGAAGCAAGGTGGAAGACATAAAAAAAATAATAGACCAATGAAGAAAACAAAGGAATTAATGATTCCATCTCTATGGGTAACTGCTTTAGTGGGATCGCTCCTGGGTGGCAGTAAAAGAAATCTAAAATGGCATTTAATGAATAGAAGCAAAGTGGAGCAGACTGCATCTGCAGACAATAAAGCCTCCTCTGTTGGAGGTGTTTATATATTCTTTTTTTTTTGAGAGCAGGCAACAGAATTTCATTTTTAATGTGTGCCAGTGTGCTCACAGTAAAAAAAAAAGACAATAAAGGTTTATTTTGTCTTACATCTTAGCTGGTCTTATCTCTTATCTCTTATCTTTAAACAGATGCTGGAGGGTACAATAGATACCTGCACTGCTCAGAGAGTCAGACTACATGACCTCAAGGCCCATTAAAATTCTTATACTCTATAAAAGTAAGAGTAGGAAGAATTAAGTATGCTGTTTAGAGGTTTCTGAAGGAAGCAGTGGGTGATAGTATAATGCTGTATATAAAATAAACATTCCTTCTCCTACTCCAGTGATCTTCTAGACTGTGGAAAATACAGGTACATCCTCGACTTAACAATAGTTCATTTAGTGACTGTTCGAAGTTACAGCTATTGCAGCATCCCCGCGGTCACATAATCAAAATTCAGAGGCTTGGCAACTGATTCATATTTATGACGGTTGCAGCGTCCCGGGGTCATGTGATTCCCCTTTTGCAACCTTCTGACAAGCAAAGTCAATGGGGGAAGCCGGATTCGCTTAACAGCCGGGTTACTAACTTAACAACTGTAAGTGATTCACTTAACAACAGTGGCAAGAAAAGTTGCAAAACGGGGCAAAATTCACTTAACAACTGTCTCGCTTAGCCAAAAAAAAATTGGACTCAACTGTGGTCGTAAATCGAGGACTACCTGTAAGCTTTCCCTAGGCAACCCAAATCACCTATTATTCTCCATTCTTGAAACTTCAAAGTTGCTAAACAACGTTGGTCATCGCATTTGCCCTTCTCCTTGATTAGGGAACCCAGCTAAGATGGTCTTTCCCACCCACCCACCCCAGAAATTTCAGACAGCTAAAGCAGCACTATCTCTGGAGATTCTCAGTCATCCAGGGCACGGTTGTCCCAAAGGTGCTTTTTCAGGAGGCAACTGGACTTTCTTCTTTTTTCTCTGAAGACGTTTTGCTTCTCCCCATCCAAGAAGCTTCTTCAGCTCTGGACCAGATGGTGGGGAATGGAAGGATTTATATTCCTTGCAGACAACGGTCATTTGCATCCTTTTAGAGAGTTGTTGAGGTGCGGGAGTATGAACGAATTTCCAGAAAACATTCCAGACAACGGGAACCATTTGCACTTCACTTTGAGATGCAGAGGAGGGACGTGGTGGCTCAGTGAGTTAGGACGCTGAGCTTGTCGATCAGAAGACCAGCAGTTTGGCGGTCGAATCCCGAGTGCCGCGTAACAGAGTGAGCACCTGTTACTCGTCCCAGCTTCTGTCAACCTAGCAGTTCGAAAGCACGTAAAAATGCAAGTAGAAAAATAGGGACCACTACGGTCTAGTCATGCCGGCCACATGACCACGGAGATGTCCTGAGTCAAAACGCTGGCTCTTCGGCTTTGAAACAGAGATGAGCACCAGCCCCTAGAGTTGGAAACGACTAGCGGGGGAACCTTTACCTTTACCTTTGAGATGCAGACAAGACAGACACATCCCTTGCGCCTGTCTTTAACAACAAAGGGACACAGGGCAGAAAACATCCTGCAGCCAAGAAGGCTCCACACCCATTGGCACCACTCTGGTGACCCTGAGGATAGAGGTAAACCTCCAAGTGGCCTCAAAAGATTCTCTAAACGAATGCAAAGGACCAGCTCTCTGCAAGGAATATAGATCCTTCCATTCCCCACCATCCAGTCAGAGCTGAAGAAGCTTCTTGGATGAGGACAAGCGAAACGTCTTCAAAGAAAAAAAACACCAAGAAAGTCCAGTTGCCTCCTGAAAAAGGACCTGTGGGGTAAAGCAGCCCTGGGGAAGGAGAATGAACGGGATGAGGAAAACGCCAGGGAAGGAGGCGGGGAGGAGGGAGGAGGGAGAGGAAAGGAACTTAAAGAGGTAGACGGAACAGTCAGTTTGTGATTTGGGGGGGGGAGTGTCCTCCCTTCCCCCTCCCCCGCACGCACTCGGGTCTGGGCCACGGGGGGCCATTCCAAGCCCCTCCCGCCTTGCAGGGGTATTGAGCCCAAGCGCGTGGGGAGGGGGTTGGGAGGTGGGGGTTGGGGGTTACTCACATGTACTGTGAGATGGGGGCGTTGGAAATGGGGGGGGCTGAAAGGCGCAGGCTGCCCCGGCTGTCCCAGCTTGAACAGTGGCTAAAGGAGCTGGGCAGGCTGGGCCCAGCCCCCCCTGCGCGCACTGTTGGCGGTCTACGTGCCTGGGGCGTGAAAGGGTCGTCATCCTCCATGTCGTCATAGTCCGAGTCCCTACACAGGAATTCAGGAAAAAAAAGAGGGGAAAAAAAGAGTAAAGGAGTGAGCGACAAGGAAAGAGCTGCCTAGCCTAATGACTATGAAGACGACTACGGTCATCGGGCATCTATCCAGGAAACCAGAGTTTGCGCCAAATCCAGCATGGCTGCCTCAGGAATTCTGGGAGTTGAAGTCCACAAGTCGTAAAAGGGCCATGGTTCCCAAACCCTGCTTTAGTGTATAAATTCAGATCAGGAAGACATGACAACCTGGTCCAAGCTTCTGATCTAGTTCACAAATTCTACATTCGCCTTGTCAAATCAAGACACACACTGGTTTCGTTTGGACTTCCGAATCCCACAATTCTCAACACACCTTTTGTTTAGGGATGAGAAGTGGGCTAATCTATGCTAACGGACATTAAAAGTCTTGCTCTGAATTGGATCGCTGTGCTTTGTATAGTCTACACCAGAGACTGGCAACATTTTTGGCCTGTGAGTGGCCTACTGAAGATGCATGCCCCCCAAAAAATAGGCAGGGTTTGGAGAAAAACCAAGATTTTATTAACTTACCATTTAAAATTAAATAACGATTCACATTTAAGTGCTTTAACTTTGGTTAAATACAACTAGTATGGTTTCACCACCTACAGGTAGCCCACAACTTACAACAGTTCATTTAGTGACCATTCAAAGTTACAACGGCGCTGGAAAAATGTGATTTATGACCATTTTTCACACATACAACTGTTTGCAGCACCCCCGTGGTCACGTGATCAGAATTCAGGTGCTTGGCATCTGACTCGTATTTATGACGATTGCAGAGTCCCGGGGGTCAGGTGATCCCCTTTTGCGACCTTCTGATAAGCAAAGTCAATGGGGAAGCCAGATTCCCTTAACAGCCATGTGACAAACAGCTGCAATGATTCACTCAAAAACAAGAAAGGTCGTAAAATGGGGCAAAATTCACTCAACAAATGTCTCACTTAGCAACATAAATTTTGGGCTCAGTTGTGATCGTAAGTCGAGGACTACCTGTGTTTTCATATTTCCTTCCTCTGGTTATATTAAAAGCTACAGTTTGGTGACTGATTTTGGGGAAGCCCTTAAGCTACTTTCAAGGCTTGGGCATCTATACAGATCTTGAGGGTTGTGCTTATTCACATCTGCAGCCACTGCCTTTCAGTGTATTTGAGCAGGATATATTTCCTTTTGCCTAATCTGGAAGCGGTGAGGATTCTGCCTGCATGCAGCTGAGGCTCACAATTCTCACACACGGGATCTTAGCACTCACCTGTTCTGAAACCTCTTCCAAGCCCGAGGCAGACTACAGACTGCTGTGGTGAAGGAAAGGGCAGAGAGGAAGGAGAAGAGGAGGAGAAAAAGCAATCCCTCCATGCCATCATAGCACAGCCCTTTCAGGCCATCCACATAGTCCTAGGAGACACAGAAAGCGACACAGAGGTACAGTAGCTTCCAGATGGAAGTTTGAAAGTCTATTGGCAATGGTTCCTGGTTTCTGGATATCAGAGTATCCAGATGGGACATTATCATTTTTAATCACTAACTCTCACGTTCACTCTCTTTTACTGCCTTCTAATGGGAATATGTGAGGGATGCGGTGGCTCAGTGGGTTAGGACGCTGAGCTTGTCGATCAGAAGGTTGGCAGTTGGGCAGGTCGAATCCCGAGTGCCGCGTAACAGAGTGAGCGCCTGTTACTCGTCCCAGCTTCTGCCAACCTAGCAGTTTGAAAGCACGTAAAAATGCAAGTAGGAAAATAGGGACCACTCCGGTGGGAAGGTAACAGCGTTCCGTGCGCCTTTGGCGTCTAGTCATGCAGGCCACATGACCACGGAGTCATCCTCGGACAAGCGCTGGCTCTTCGGCTTTGAAACGGAGATGAGCACCGGCCCCTAGAGTCGGAAACGACTAGCACGCATGTGCGGGGGAACCTTTACCTTTTTAATGGGAATTATATTCGGTCCATCTGAAATACCAAGATGAGAAGGACAGGTCTGTAAAGTTAAGAGTACGCCATAGCTCTTTCATCCCCTAGATTTATAGCAATAGCACTTAGACTTATATACCCCTTCACTGTGCTTTACAGCCCTCTCTAGGCGGTTTACAGAGTCAGCCTATTGCCCCCAACAATCTGTGCGCTCATTTTACCGACCTTAGAAAGATAAAAGGCTGAGTCAACCTTGAGTTGGTAAGAACTGAACTGCCGAACTGCTGGCAGACGGCAGTCAGCAGAATTGGCCTGCAGCAGTGGTGAGATTCAAATATGTGAACAACCGGTTCTCTGCGTGGATGCCGCTTCCAGAAGTCCATTCTGGGCCTGGGCAACAAAAAATTAACTACCGGTTTTGCCGAAGTGGTGCGAACTGGCTGAATCCCACCACTGGCCTGCAGTATTGCAATTCTGCCCACTGGTCCCCCACCACAGCTCCTCATGGAAGAGGCTTTGATATCTGGACTTGATGTTTATGATCCCTCCATTGCTCACTCTCACTGGTTGTGAGCATATGTACAGATGCTTCAAATCTTTGTATGCAAACTGATTATAAAATTACAGGATGCTGTAAGTCCACCATGCCGAGATTCTGCCATGTTGAGATTGCTCCATTTTGCTTCGAGTGGGAAAGTGCTCATATGAAAAGGAACATACTCCTATGCTGTATAGAAGGAGTCACCTCTCTGCGTGTGGGGAAAGAGTTTCGAATCTCCAAAAGTTTCAACTACAGATTCGACAATTCATTACTATTGGCCTACAATATTGAGCTTAGAATAATGATGAGCGATCCTGGAAGATGCAGTAGGCAATATCTGCGGGACCACTATTTTCTACCCTTGCTCGTGACTGGGCATGCAAGTGGTGACGGAAATAAAAATCCAAAATATTTGGAGAGCACCAAACTATCGATTCTCACTGTAGAGGGTGATACCGTTAGTATGCAAGCATGCCCATCGTGTCATAAGGAAATAGGGGCAAAAGTCAGGATCTTAAAATGTATCCGGAAATATTAAGAAATGTTAGGCGGAATGGCTGGCGTAATTAAATGACAAATAAGAGTAACGGAGTTACCTTATGAAGTCCCCTGCAATTGAGGAGAGCTACAAGATGATGGAAATTACTTTCTGTGACGTTCAAAGTACTCTGGATGGATACGATGCTCTTCTGCAATGTACAAATGGCATGAATCAGAACGCAGTTGCCCTAATCTGCAGCCTTCCCTTGCTCTCTGACTAACCTCCCCCACCCCCTAACTTTGCCCAGTTCAAGAGAATCATGCAATCCCAGCATCCCCTTTTCTCTAAGAATCCCCACTGACCTCGGCTGCTGGGAAGTGGGGAATGGCTTCTCTCTCCAGTCCGTATAGCTGAGAATGTATGTTGGATAGGGCCCTCTGACACACAGTCAGTCTCTAGAGAGTGGGCAGGAAAAAAATGAGAAGGAAAACACAAAATGCAGGTAGCCCTTGACTTACGATCACAGTTGCAACCAGAAAGTTCATTTTTAAGGGGTGCAGTCATTAGCCAGGCATCGGGTGAGATAAGTACTTGATTTTACATTATTTTGGGGGGGGGGGTGCACGGCTGTTAAGCAAATCACCCCAGTCATTAAACAAGACATCACATGATTGTGATTTGTGATTCTCACTTTGCTTGTCAAAAGCTCTCAAATGGCCATCATGTAGCCCTGGAAAGCTGCAGCTGTCATAACTGTGAGCCGGGTGCCAGGCACCTAGATCACAATCACATGACCACAGAGATGCTGTGAGTAAGTAATAAGAGTCGGGACTGGTCGTAAGTTATTCTTTTCAGCAATGTTGTAACTTTGAATGGTCACAGAACAAACTGTCGTAAGTCAAGGTCTACGTGCATTTGAGGTGAGCAAACTTACAAATACCCTATCATGGTTCTGATAGATGAAACCAATTAAAGGAGAACTCCGAGGCTTGAGTTTTCCTCTAAGAACATGTTTATTGGCTACAAAGTATCGGCACAGTCAAAAGTGAAACCAAGATTAAAGCTCCCTCCAAAAGGTTACAGTATTGCAAAGTTAAATTTGCCACCGCAGAAACTATGCAATCAACTACATTTCCCAAGAGAATAGTTTGGTGGGCATTCTAACATTAGGCTCAACCCCCAGTCTAACGAACAAAAATGACCTTGGTTCCCATGGGACAGAGAATTGTTTACACTAGCATAAAACTCCCCATTCCTCCCCCCACATCCTCATGGCAAACAAAAATGAGCAAGATGGCTTCACCCAGGTTCATTTCAGAGTTGACACACCCAATAGAAGGAATCTCAAAATTGGGACACCCCCTCTCCCCAGTAAAACTAAATTCTATCCTGTTTTGCATTAAACCAGGGGATTTCAATCACAAGACCATATGCAAATCAGCAAATGAAAATAACAATGCAAAAGCTTAATTTTTTTTTCCACCTGCCATTCAGTTAGAGGAGAGCTAAACTAGCAATCGGTTAATCAAAACAGTCTATAGATATAACTGTTTATTCTACAATTTTAATTTAATTTAATTTTAATTTTATTAGATTTATATACCGCCCTTTCCCGAAGGACTCAGGGCGGTTTACAGGGTATTTAAAATCAGCAATACAAATACAAAGGTTAAAAAAAACAATTAAAAAAGATTAAATCATCCCTTAAACTAAAAACCCTGGTTAAAAAATTCTCAGCCTGGGCCGGAAAGCTCAAAGAGCCAGGTCTTCAGGTCCCGGCGGAATGAACGAAGGTCATTTCAAGATTACACCCTGCGTGAGGTGCACAGCATCGGTAAAGGATTTGTATACTGAGATTAACCAGATTTCATCTGTACCATACATTTTTAGAAACATCCAAATATTATGAAATATGGTTGAAAATATACAGGCAATGCTGGCTGGGGAATTCTGGGAGTTGAGGTCCACATATCTTAAAAGGTTCAAAGATGGAGAAACACTCTCTTAGAGGAATAGCAGTGCCTGGATTTAGTTTTGGATTTAATCTGAGAATTCAATATACCATCCTCAAAACGTCTACCACATCCACACATGTTATTTTAATGGAAAAGAGGGAATACTTACCTGCTGAAAAGGGTTGAAAATATCTTGGCTGCAGGTTAAATAGTATTGTAGGATCTCTACAGGGTTGAAGGAAAAGAAAAAAAGGGCATCAAGCCACTGGATCCATCTATTCTAGACATTAGGTCTTTAAAACCTCTTCTTAGATCTCCTGAGTTTGTTTATCCAACCTCTGTACATGTTCAGATGAGGTGGGGAAAGAAACATGTACACACACACACACACACACACACACACACACACACACACACACAGCAAGAAGAGGAAGAAAAGAGATCAATCACAAAAATCAAGTGTATTAAATAGCTACACCCTGGGAACTGTTGGCCATGTGTGAGTTGAGCATTCTGGAAATGGCAACCCTGATACATGTTCATGGATTTCCAGCCCTGCCCCCTAAAAGAGACTCTAGCTCAAGGGTGCCCAACCTTGGCAAATTTAAGACTTGTGGATTTCAACCCCCTGAATTCCCCAGCCAATGTGACTGTCACATTGCCACTGTCCACAACTCTTAAAATTGCCAGGGTTGGACATCTCTTGCTCTAGCTGTTTGATGCCTTTATGACAGACCAACATTTCAACAGGCAAAACAAATCAGATTGCTCTAGGACAGAGGTCCCCAACCTTTTGGGCACCAGGGACCGTTTTTGTAGAGAGAGGTTTTTCTGAGGATTGGAGGGTGCATGGTTTTGTGTCCTGCCTGCATCCCGTGGATGGGGCTTTGCTTGTTTGTGCAGACCGGTTGCTTGCATGACGCGGACCAGTACAACCCCCATGGACTGGGGGTTGGGGACCACTGCTCTAGGACAGTGATTCCCAACCTTTTCTATACCCTGCACCCCTAGAACACTTCTGATATATTCTCGCACCCCTTACAAAAGTTCAAAATAACGGCAACAAATTATGCATTTACACTATATAATTTGGAAAACCCAAGTTTTTGCACCCCTTGGAATATCGTCTCACACCGCTGGCTGGGAACCCCTGCTCTAGGACATTAGATGTGCATCATTTCAATGTGATGGGGTTTTTTTGTAGTAGCCAAGGTGGTGAGGCTCATTCATTCATCTCTTTAATTATTTTTTATAAACAACTCAAGGCAGTTGTGGAAAATGAAAATATTAGCTATTGTTCTTTTATGCAAGTTTTAGGCCCAGGTAAACTAAATCAGGCCTCATGGAAAAAGTATTGAACCAAAGTCTGTGCCATGCTTAATTTTGCCGTTTGCAATTGTACATTACTTAATATGATTCTGCTAAGCTTGCTTGTTTCAAATAGATTTAGAACATAAAGACTGGAACAGTAAGAAATAGGGAACTGAAAGTAGCTGATGGATGCGAGTTCCAATGTACACGAGTATGTGGAAAGTTATGTTCAGCAGAGGGTCAGCAGGAAGTCAGCATGAAACCAGCAGAAAGTGTAAGATTGCTGACCATCTGTCTACAGTCTTAGGACGGGAAAGGGTATAAAGAGTTGGGCCTGGACCTGATTGATTGGCCATTGGCCTATAGCTGTCCTTATTGGAACTGCTATGTCATTGGACCTCATTGCAATGAGTTATTGATGTAAGTGATGTTTTGTTATTATGTTTGATCTGTTCCAGATTAGTAGCAAAAGAAACCTCTGAATCTTAAAGTGAAGAATTATTGTTTTGTGTTGCTGTCTTGTGTTTCTTTCCTTGGGTTTTTTCCCCACGACACAGTGAACATATCTAATACTCCTCCTTCCTCCGATTTTCCCCGCAACAACTCTGTGAGATGAGTTGGGCTTAGAGAGAGTGACTGTCCCAAAGTCACCCAGCCGGCTTTCATGCCTGAGACAGGACTACAACTCACCAGCTCCTGGTTTCTAGCCTGGAGCCTAAAACAGGGGTAGGCGACCTCGGCTTTTATGACTCATGGACTTCAACTCCCAGAATTCCTGAGCCAGCCATGCTGAGGGGAAAGGGAGAGGTTTCCAAACTGAGCCATGCTGGCTCAGGAATTCTGGGGTTGAAGTCCATGAGTCATAAAAGAGCTGAGGTTGCCTACCCCTGGCCTAGGCCGCTTTATGACTCATGGACTTCAACTCCCAGAATTCCTGAGCCAGCCATGCTGAGGGGAGGTTTCCAAGCTGAGCCATGCTGGCTCAGGAATTCTGGGAGTTGAAGTCCATGAGTCATAAAAGAGCTGAGGTTGCCTACCCCTGGCCTAGGCCGTTTTATGACTCATGGACTTCAACTCCCAGAATTCCTGAGCCAGCCATGCTGAGGGGAAAGGGAGAGGTTTCCAAGCTGAGCCATGCTGGCTCAGGAATCCTGGGAGTTGAAGTCCATGAGTCATGAAAGAGCCGAGGTTGCCTACCCCTGGCCTAAAACAATAGACCAAATCAGGACCATCTTGAAAAGCGCAGAGAGAGTTACTCCTTGGCTCCCTCATTACTTTCAAGGTTAGTGTGTTGCCCATGTTCACCCCACATTTGGAAAATTACTCCTCTTATTAAAGCTGCTCTGTTCTGAGTTGCCTTCTGAAACTGGGAAATTCAAAACAGCTGCCTTTTTTAACGGAATAGCTGCCTGTATACAAGGATCACTGTTATAATGACAGAAATGTTTTTTATACATAAAATATAAAATCAGACTTTTTTTTCCTCCTAAAAACAAAACAAAGATGCTTTGTTTGCAAACAGAATCTTTTAAAAAAATATCCAATTGGTGATTTGGTGGGGGGAAAAATCACTGATTATTAGCACAATACATGTATCCTGTCTGCTCGGAAATAAGCTCCCACAACCCCTTACTGTTCCCTTCTACTTTCCCCAACAAAGATCCCATGAGCAGGCTGGATTCAGAAATTATCAAAACACCAGAATTAACCTTTTCCCTCCTATAATTACTGCAAAGAAAAATCGCATCCCATTCCAGAATAGACATCCACTTAGTGTTGCTTTTCCGCTGTCTTTGTTAAAGCAACAGTTCTCATACTGTATATAACCCCCAAATCAGTGTTTCGGTTCTTTGAAAAGCAGTACAAAATAACTACGCAAAACATAAGTAACTGCTTTCAGAACTCACCAAGAAGCAGAATTTTAAGCACGGGATGTTAGCTCTCCTTTGGATGATTTTTAAACAAGCTCAGCACAGATTTGCCAAAGGTCCTATAGTCCAGCTAACAGGTAAACTAAAATTTAATTTTAATTTAAAATTAGATTTTTAAAATGTAAAAACTTGCCAAATGATCAGGGGGAAGGGAGATTTAATTTCTCTAGAGCATATATCACAATTACTACTAAAGTTTGCACATTGCATTCTTGTTGGAAAGGCATTGCTACAGTGCAGCTTCGCAGCCTGGGAGCTGTGTTATTCCCTGGGTGAAAATCCAGCATCTTTATTCCGTAAGATGCAGCAGATCTTATCCTACCTGGGCTTAGTCCAGACCTGGCATGGGTTGTGTTCATCACGTAACCATCTGGCTCAAAGCAGAAATCACTCAGTCCCTGGAGGGGGAAAAACAAAAGTTTCTTTTACTTGCAGGGCATTCAGTTGCTGTCAATATCTATGAAGAAATGTGGACTATAAAAGGTGGCAGCTAGAGAACAACAGTTGGCCAGTTTGATCAACATCAGACACTACTAAGGAAAATTGTGGAAGAGCTTAGACTTTTATGGCATGGGTGAACTGGAAAATTCAAAAGGAGATTGCTAAAAGCTATGGGAGGGACAGGAATAAAAATAGAGGCAGTCCTCGACTTACGAACAAAATTGAGCCCCAAATTTTCATTGCTAAGCAAGATAGGTGTTTTGCCCCATTTTACAACCTTTCTTGCCACAGTTGTTAAGTGAATCACTGCAGTTGTTAGTAATAGCAATAGTAGTAGCATTTAGACTTATATGCTGCTTCATAGGGCTTTATAGCTCCCTCTAAGCGGTTTACAGAGTCAGCCTATTGCCCCCAACAATCTGGGTCCTCATTTTACTGACCTCGGAAGGATGGAAGGCTGAGTCAACCCTGAGTCGGTCAGAACTGAACTGCTGGCAGTGGGCAGAGTCAGCCTGCAGTACTGCATTCTAACCACTGTACCATCACAGCTGAGTAACATGGTTGTTAAGTGAATCTGGCTTCCCCATTGACTTTGCTTGAGAAGATTGCAAAAGATGATCACATCACCCTGGGACACTGCAATTGTCATAAATACATGCCAAGCGTATAAATTTTGACATGTGACCATGGGATTGCTGCAACAGTCATAAATGTGAAAAACGGTTATAAATCACTTTTTTCAGTGCTGTTGTAATGTTGAATGCTCACTAAACAAAAGGTTGTAAGTCAAGGACTGCCTGTATAGCAGGAGTGGACCTCCTGGGGCCTTCTACACCTTTTGAGCCTTAACTCCCATTAGACCAGACCAACAAGGCTACTGGCAAAGGATTTGGAGAGTTATCTATAACATCAATAGAAATAAAGCATGCTACATCCTCAGAGGAAAACATGCTGATACAATCGCTATCAAGAATGCAGATGGAGTACATCAAAACGAAACAAAAAAAAGCTTGCTTTTTGATTTGCTGGAACATGGAAAAGAATCCTACAGCCTGGGTGGTGTGGAGAAGAGGTTTGGCAGCCATCAACAAAGGGACACTTATGGTCAGTGGCCTTCAGACCACACACACTGCTATAACTAAGTTGGAAAAAAAGAGTGCTTTAGCCAAAGGGGTAGAGGTTGGGGTTGGTCATAACAAGATTACAAATGGTGAGGCGGAATGAATTGCAAAATTGAGGGAAGGCCATGGAGTCTGGGAGAACCATCCCTCTTGTTGGGAGAAGTAGCAAAGGATAATATTAGCTGCATTTGCAAACTTGTGACTTACTATTCGCCATATTTAAGCCTCCCAGGGTGTTGTGCAAAGCAGTGTGCTTGATTAATGGGTCAGTGTCTTATGCAAACTCAGAAAATTGAGCTAATGGGGTAAACTGGGGTTAGGGCAGTCATCTGGAAATGTGTTGGCAAACACAACATTAGAGAATAGGATAAAGTGAAAATTTGTTTAATATTTTAGGCTGTTCTGACAACCTGATGGTAAAAAAGACAGATATGTAGGTCCACTAAAAAAGAAACAGTTGCATGAGTTGGAGGAATGGGGACGAGGCTGATACAATAGAGAAGGACTTTTAACTGGAATGTGTGAACGGAAGACCTGATTGAGTTGAGGATTCCTGAATTTTTGCTTCCTTACAAAGAAATGGGGAACCATGATAGTAAGTACAACTGTGAAGGAAAGGTTTATATGCATCGTTTCTATGCTTTCCCTTCCTTCCAAAAGTCTTTGCTGCTGTCAACATTGAATCGCTATGATGCCTGCTAGCTTCTATCACTAATCAACTTGCCATAGAAAAGGGGGGGTAGGGGTAGAAAGAGCAGGGAGAAAACGGGATTCTAAGAAGCCGTTCATGGATGGTAAGAGCCTGCAAGAATGCCAAGGTCACTGACAGAGGTGCTTGACGGAGAAGTGGACTGTTCCCATAACAAACCAAAGTTCTATGATTGGACAATGTGAACACCCGGTGGTGAGGCAAGGGAAGCTAGGCAATTTTTTGTGTGGGAAAACCAGAGTTGGTTTTGCTTCTTTAGTTCCGAGATGTGTACTCAATGAAGTTTCTTTTTGATGGCATTCAAAAACCTTGAAGATTCCCTTTTTTGGGTTCGCTAGTCAGACAGTCGACAGCTGCTTTGATTAAAAGAAAGATAAATGAAATAAAAAGCATAGCAAATCACTCAGATTGAGCTGTAGTAATCTGCTCCCAGGTAACCAATAAAGAACTGCTACTGATAGAAGAGAATACTTATAGTTCAGGGTTGAACTGTGAGGTCCTTGATGTTTTCTGAGCTGGGTTGTTTTCTTGCAAATGTTTCATTACCCAGCTAGTGCCCTGATGATACTACCTAATTGGGTAATGAAATGTCTGCAAGAAAACAACCAAGCTCAGAGAGCATCAAGGACTCCTCAGAACTGCTACTCATCCCTCTGCTTGTCCTTCCTTTAACTGGGAGAAAAGGGAATCAGGATTATCCTACAACTAGCTGAGCCGTATGAGTCTCTAGCAAAAATGTTTCAGTTGGCTTGCTTTGCTCTTCTTTTTTCCTTTCCTGCCCTCTGTTTTTCGACTGTAAAGTTGTTGGTTGTCTTTGGTCAAAGAGTAGGGTCAAAATGGTTGGAATGACAAAATCAAGAAAAGCCACAATTGCGCTTTCCTTTAAGGACAGGATGGCCAACCAACAATGAGCAGGAAGCCCACAATTTTCACTTTTGAGTTTGCAGACCCAGCTCCCAGAATCCACAAAGATGAGGCAGTCAAAATTCATCGATAAATCACCCGACGTTGACAGAATAATTTCCTGCCGACATCTGGTGGGGAGACAAAGAAATGAAGTTTGTGAAGATTTTGGATCGGCTTGGGGTAATCTAGAATTGGAACTCTTGTTCCTGTTTTACTTCTGAGTGGGGGGAAAAATAACTTTGTCCATTTGAAGGACAGCATAATGTTATAACTCCTATGGTTCCATCAGCCGAAATATTTATTACAAAAAGTGCCTCCTCTCAATGCAAATATTTGGCTTTTAAAAAATCACCGTGCTTCAACTTAGGACATTGGAAAATGCACTGAGAAATGCAATGAAGTTATGGGATGTTCATACACAGGGCTGGTGGGCACCAGGTTGGAGAAGACAAATGAGAACAGGAGTACTTCCATGTCTCTAGGGGAGCTACTTCATCTTAATGGGAGGTAGCCCTAAGATATGAGAGAGAGAGAGAGAGAGAGAGAGAGAGAGAGAGAGAGAGAGAGAGAGAGAGAGAGAGAGAGAGAGAGAGAGAGAGAGAGAGAGAGAGAGAGAGAGAGAGAGAGAGAGAGAGAGAGAGAGAGATTGTGGATTTGGAATAGCATGGGGTGGGGTGGGGGGGCTCGGCTGGCCTAATGGAGCAGAAGTGCAGGATTCTGGATTTGGAATAGCATGGGGTGGGGGGCTCGGCTGGCCTAATGGAGCAGAAGTGCAGTTTGGCAGGAGTACAACTCAGAGGGGGGGGGGCTTGCATACCATTGAGAGAGGCACTTAAGCCACTCATTCTCAGACGAACAGAATTAAGAGGGATGAGTGAGACAGATGGAAAATGCAAAGCTTTTTCTTATTTTCTCCAGGGGCTCTGAATAATGCCTACTAATTAAAACAACCTCAAGGAGAGAGTGTAGGCATGGGTGTGCCCATATGTGTGTTGCTGTATGTGTAAAAATATACACGAAGAGAGTGAGATGGTGAGAACATCCCCTTCATCACCACCACCTCTACCACCACCACCATTCCTCCCCCACCCACTTCCAAATGCCACCCCTCTCCTGGCTGAAAGTGCCAGCAGTTAAATTATTGTGCTTCAGAGAACAGAAGACAGTTTATCAGGCAAGACCACCGGCCAGTTTGCTTGGCTGCTGTCCCTCTAATTTCAGAAAGTTGCCTGGTGGGCAAAAACTGTGCCAGTTCCTCTACATGCAGTGGCAGGAAATACAACTGAATTTGTACTTTTCATACATTATATTAGGGGTGCCAAGTGTCCAGCTAGGGAATTTCATGGGGCCTACAGGAATTCAACCTTCTGAATCCAGAGTAACAGAGTTGGAAGGGACCTTGGAGGTCATCTAGTCCAACCCCCTGCTAAGGCAGGAAACCCTATACCATTTCAGTCCAGTCTCTTCTTAAAAACTTCCAGTGTTGGAGCATTCACCACTTCTGGAGGCAGGTTGTTCCACTGGTTAATTGTTCTAACTGTCAGGAAATTTCTCCTTAGTTCTAGGTTGCTTCTCTCCTTGACTAGTTTCCATCCGTTGCTTCTTGTCCTGCCTCCAGATCTTCTCCAGGATGGATGGACCTTTCTTTTCCTTTCCTTTCCTTTCCTTTCCTTTCCTTTCCTTTCCTTTCCTTTCCTTTCCTTTCCTTTCCTTTCCTTTCCTTTCCTTTCTCCTTTCCTATTTTCCCTTTCATTGTTGCAGGCTTTCAGCCCCCCATATCGCTCTTTGAAATCCCCAATTCTCCTCCTAAATGAGATTCTGATCCTGCTAACTTTGGGATGGTGCCTTAACCATTCTGTGCAAAGACTGAAGAGGTCTTTGAGCTGACCCAAGTTATGCACACCTGGATTTAGGAATCTTATGGAGGAGTTCTATTAGATGATAATTAGATCCCCAGCTGTTACAAGATCCAGTAGTAGCTTTGTTTAATTTTGGGGTCCTTCTGAGTGGGGTGCTGGATTTCTACCGCCTCCCCCCCATCCTGCTCTGGCAGAATTATTGGTAACAATCTGTGCTTATAAATAAATAAAATGTGACACCGTGCAATTGTACAATTGCCCCAGGGCTTGCTCAAGGTTTGCTGAAGTTCGCTTGTGATGCTATCCTTGTGTATCCAGAAAATATGAGGCACAGTTTCTGCAGGAGAATATAATTTCTCCGTGTTTGCCTAATACCTAAATATACTGTATGGCAGGGGTCCCCAACACCTGGTACACGGCTCAGTGCCGGGCTATAGTCTGTTCAGAATTGGGCCATGGAAGAGGTGGGCAAGTGTGTGCACGTGCACGAAACTGCATTTGTGAAAGAGGCGCGTACGCATGCACAGCCATCCCCTCTCCTCCTCTTCCTCCCCCCGCTGCCACCGCCAGTCTGCCAAACCAGAAAGGCTGGGGACCGCTGCTGTAAGGGACAGCCCCAAAGTTATCATCTGCCTTTGCTAAATTGCTGGCCCTATGAGTGTGTTTGTCACGGGGAAGCGTGCTTTATTTTAAAAAGGGAAATAAAATATCATCCCCAAGGTGCTTTTTCAAAAGACGACTGGACGTTTTTTCCTCTCTCTCTTGAAGACGTTTCGTTTCTCATCCAAGAAGCTTCTTCAGTTCTGACTGAAGCTTCCTGGATGAGAAGCGACACGTCTTCAAGGAAAAAATAAAGGCCAGTCGCCTTTTGAAAAGGCACCTTTGGGACCAACATGACCTGGATGTTTATTTATTTATTTATTTATTGAATTTATATACCGCCCTATTCCCAAAGGACTCAGGGCGGTTCACAGGGCAAGTTAAAAACAATACAAAAAGAGAGAATAAAATTAAATTAAATTAATACAAGCCCACAAAATGTCTGAGAATCTCCATAGAAAGTAAAATGACCATTCTAAGACTTGGTGTTCAGCCTCTTGGGGTTTCCAGTATGGAGAAGAGAAACCTTTTGTTTCTGTTGATGGATGGAAATGCTTGCATACAGACGATGGCATGCTTTATTCTGTAACGTACTTTATTCTGTACAAGCTGCCTGCTCTTTTTCTATACTGTAGTTCAGGGGTGTCAAACTGCCAGCCCACGGGTCGGATGCGTCACACGGAAGCCGCGCCCACCCACCCCAGCTCCGGCAAGGGGAAAAAAGTCACGATATGTCACGACACATCACGTGGCGCAGCGAGTTCGACACCCCTGCTGTAGTTCCTGAGAATATTCTGAATCGTGATACTGTTCTGCCTTAATACACCTCGAAGAACCAATACAGGTAGAGCTCGACTGAACTATTTGCTTAGTGACCATCCAGTGTTACAACGGCACTGAGAAAATGACTTACAGCCAGTCCTCACACTTGTGACTGTTGCAGGATCCCCCAATCACGTGATCAAAATTTGGCTGCTTGGCAACACATATGTATTTTACCATGGCTGCAACATGCCGAGATCGTGTGATCACCGTTTGCGATCTTCCCAGCTCGATTTTGACAAGCAAAGTCAATGGGGGAAGAAAGATTCGCTTAATGGCTGCATGATTCACTTAACTACAGGGATTTGGCTTAACAACTGGAGGCAAAAAAAGGCCATAAAATTGGGTACAACTCACTTAATAACTGTCTTGCTTGGCAGTGGAAATTCTGGTCCTGATTCTGGTCCTAAGTCGAGGACTAGCTGCTCAGGTAGTCCTCGACTTATAACTGCAATGAGGTTATCCGGATAGCAAATATCTGAATTGCACTCATAAATCTTAGCAATCAGGTATGTCAGGTACCAACATAGCCGGACCTGATTTTATGACAATTTTTACAACGATTATTAAGAATCGCATGGTGGTAAGTTCGAATCCACTCTCTCTGATGTTTTTTTTTAAAATCACAAATTGTGGTCATATGACCACAGGTCACTGCAACCCGTTGTCAATGTGAACACACTTACAAGTGCCTGAAATGCAGTCATGACCCCGGGAAAGTGTGTTTGTGTGAGTGTGTGATATTTTACAGTGGCTGGAAGTGCTTTATGGACTGTAAAGCAGCCTTTGAGGTTCTCGCAACTCTGGACAGTCGATAAACAATCAGTCATAAGTCAAGGATTATCTGTACTATAGACTGTAAATGGTCACCAGATCGCCTCTTGCAAAATTTGTGAACGTAGTGTAAAACAGTAGAATAGCCTCATACCCCTCAACCTAGTACTGTTTCCAGTTGTGTGGCAGTTCAGTTTCCATAATTCCTAGCTAGTGAGCCACACAGAATAGTCTGATGATCTGTTGATGGTAGATCTCTCAGCAGTGGTACTCAAAGCAAATGTCCAAGCAAAAAAAATCTGCTGTGAACTCCATTTGTCATCAGGAAGGGCTTCCAGCCAATAAATGCACAGCTCCATCCAGTCACCCCGACACTACCCTGAATTAAGGGATTAGAGAGTCGTAAAAAGGGAGTTTGATATTGTCATGGGGATGTTACAAATATGCCACTATTTTCATTTATGAAACCTGGAATATATCAGCTCATAAAGAGTTGGCCATATCAGAATTGAATTTCCCTTGGTTTGGTTTGTTGCAGGTTGCTACCCAGTTTGCTAATATTGCTAGGTTAACCCTAATGGCTTCCCCTCTCTGCTGGCACTCTCTGAAAATGCTGCTTGTTGACATTTTAACCTTGACCTACATCACTCTCGAATCCAACCTATCCACAGCCCCATATCACTCACCACAGCTGCTGCTGTCTCCAGCCCCATGGAGCCCCAGCTCAGGATAAGGACCAGGAAACTCATGACAGTCATCCTGTTAGCACAAAAACAAACACGCCATTCAGATGAGCATGGAGATCAAGGTGGGTTGGTTGCGTTCTTTCTGGTAACATTCCATATCTCCAAAAAGCTTCATGCAGAGCAACAGTGGTTTATTTTCATGTCCTGCTAGCCCATGGCAACAAAGACACCCTTCTAATCATTTTTTAAAAGCTGTCTTAATAACACAGTCTTCATCTCATCCCCAGTCTATTCCAATGGCTACCTACGTAAATTTATCCTTTGCTGTTTCAGTGTAAAGTAGTGTTTTTCATCTTTTCCCAATACAAGTCTTGCTATGGGAACAATCTAAGGTGCCCCATTCATGAACATAACGATGATGATGATAGAATAGAATAACAGAGTTGGAAGGGACCTTGTAGGTCATTTAGTCCACCCCCCACCCCCCATCCAAGCAGGAGATCCTACAGCATTTCTGACAGATGGCAGTCCAGTCTCTTCTTGAAAGCTTCCAGTCATGAAGCTCCCACAACATCTGAAGGCAAACTGCTCCATTGGTTGATTGTTCTCACTGTCAGAAAATTTCTCCTTATTTCTAGGTTGAATCTCTCTCTCCTTGATCAGTTTCTATCCATTATTCCTTGTCTGGCCTTCAGATGCTTTGGAAAAGAGGCTGATCCCCTCCTCTCTGTGACAGCCCCTCAAATATTGGAATACTGCTATCATGTCTCCCCTGGTCCTCCTCTTCACTAGACTAGCCATGCCCGGTTCCTGTAACCGTTCTTCGTATGTTTTAGCCTCCAGTCCCCTAATCATCTTTGTTGCTCTTCTCTGCACCTTTTCTAGAGTCTGAATATCTTTTTTTATAGTGTGGAGACCAAAACTGGTTGCTGTATTCTAGGTGTGGTCTTACTAAAGCTTTATAGAGTGGTATCAGCACCTCACGTGATCTTGATTGAATCCCTCTGTTAATGCAACTTAAGGACTGCATTGGCTTTTTTGGCTGCTGCCGCACACTGTTGGCTCCTATTTCATTGATTGTCCACTAAGACTCCAAGATCCCTCTCACAGTTGCTGCTATTAAGCCTGGTTTCACCCAATCTATATTTGTACTTTTGGTTTTTCTTGCCTTAGTGTAAGACTTTAAATTTCTCTACATTGAATTTCATTTTGTTAGGTAGGGCCCAGTGTTCAAATCTGTCAAGATCCATCTGATGATGATGATGATGATGAAGAAGATGATGATGATGCAGTCAGGAGCTGCATCTATTTAATCTCCTATTAACTGAATGGATTGGGCTTCAGAAGAGACTGAATATCTGGTTTTACGCAGATAGATCTGACTCACACTTTCCAAAGCACCACACCGGCATCACGTGGACTCACTATATACAGAGTTAGTCCTTAACTTACTTCCTTATTTATATTTCATATTTCTAAACCACCCATCTCCCTCAAAGAGAGACTCTGGGGGTTGTATACATTATCATATAAAATACAATAGATTTTAAAACGTGTGCTATATTATATTATGTTCATATCATCGCTTTCTTTTGTTCTTTAATGTATTCTAAATAGTTTTGAGTTACAAATAATTCAAAGATATAGTTATTTATTTAATCAAAGTGAGAGCTGTTTATGGATATTTTGCGTTGAATAAATGCATTGAGATGCCCTACTGGCACTTTGCAACTGGTATAGTTCGAGCAGAATCACGAAAGTTTTTGTGGTTTTTCCCATACTGAAATACTTTCTGTGTATACCAGTGTTTCTCAACCTTGGAAAATTTAAAAAATGTGGGCTTCAATTCCCAGGAATTCTGGGAGTTGAAGTCTACATCTCTTAAAGTTGCCAAGGTTGACAAACACTGGTGTAAACCATTTATAATGCCTGAAATGTCCCTTAAAAGGTTTAATTTAAATTATAATTAAGACCTGACATGTCTTAAATGAATGTTATTACAGTCCACAACAACACTGTGCATCTCTCTTTTTCCCCCTCCATTTTCTTTTACAATGAAGCAATAAATAAGTCATAATATGCTAAGTATGAAGCTAATAACAGTACCAGCCACTAGCCTGAATTTTCCATATGAAACAGTTGAGAGTCTATATAAACCAAACTAGCTTATGATGTAACTGAGCCCAGAATTACAATTGTAAATCATTCCAGTCATTAAATAGGTCACCATGTATGTGACCATGCCCAATTTTACAACCTTCTTTGCAGCAGTCATTAAGTGAATCTATTGTCCCTGATGGGTGTTTTATGCCAGAAAACAGAAATAAATGCATTTCTGGAGGGAAAAAAGTCATATATTGCAGTCATGTAACCATGGGGCTTTAACTGTGGACTATGAATTCCTGCATCTTACCCTCCTCCCAGGTTATTTGGAATGTGTTCTGTTGGTCATTAAAAGACCCATAGACCCATGCTCAGAAATAGTCATAGTGATAAGTTACTGGCATGAAGCTCTTCTATACCAAGTGACTTGTCAGATGGACAACTTCAAAGATGGTTAAGTTCTCCATCTCAGGTATTTAGCCACCATCACACGTCTCCCCATCACACTTTAAAGAGAGTGATTGCTGGTGGTTTTCCCACTTCTTGATGACACAGGATGAGGGGGGCAACAATGAAGCTAAGGGGATCTACACATTGCTGTCCTTAAATTGTCCTGGAATAAAGCTTTAAGGATAAGACCACTTGCAGGCCATATGCAGATTAGCATTCCTTCCACTGAATGGTGGAGGATAGAAGGATTTATATTCCTTGAAGTCATCTGGTCATTAGCACTCTTTTTGAGAGTTGTTGAGGCCACTTGAAAGTTTATCTGTGCTCACCTGAATAGTGCAAATGGGTGTGGAGCCTTCTTGGAACTGTTGAAAGGTTCCACACCCATTTGAACAATTCAAGTGACCCTGAGGGCACAGGTAAACCTTCAAGTGGCCTCAAGGACTCTCAGAATCTAATGACCAGATGACTGCAAGGAATTTCCATCCTCCACTATTCAGTCAGAACTGAAGAAGCTTCTTGGATGGGGGATGAAAGTCTTCAAGGAAAAACAAAGTCCAGTCGCCGTTTGAAAAAGCACCTTTGGGACAACTGTGACCTGGATGACTGAGAATCTCCAGACACATTTTTTCCACTGATGATATTTGGGGATGGGAGGAAAACAAATTCTAAGGAATCCATCAACCCTACATCACAGTGGCTATAATAAGCAGGTACAATAGGCTGTGAGATCACCAAGTTTTATACTGTAGTGGTTTCTGCTGACTCATAAATAAAACTTTAACTCAGCAGTGGAGAATGGCCCTCTAGCTAAATCCATTTCCTCACCAGTGATTTATAACATTCTTCTACTGTCATTGTGCTGAGATAACAGTAATGAGGGCAGGCTTTATAACCGGCTGGGTTATATACTACAAGATGCTACAAATCACCAGGAAGGAATGGCTGTAGTGTACTTTTTTTTTAAATGGCCTTGATACAAAATGCAATGAGAGAAAAAAATAAGGAAGAGAGAACAGGAGATGTTGACTTTATATCTGTAAGATATCAGATTGAGGAAGCCAGTTATAAACCAAAGCTGGAAATTACATACTCCTGAACCAAGTTTTTTGGTCTCAGTAATACAGCATAGTAACCCTTGATTAACTAAACTGAATTAACTTAATAACACTGAAGCCTAAACGGCTCAGAAAGGTTTGCATAATATATTACTGAGCAACACATCTGGTGCGAATCCAGTGAATATGAGGTACTTTGACATCTGGGTGGTAACAAAAATCTGAAAAATCATTGGAATTTGATGGCAGATAAATTTAACAAATTATTATGGTGGATTGCGCAGTCAGCCAGATATCCAGACTGGATTTAGCAGTTTTAGCTACCTTTCCAAGGACCTGGGATAGTTAGAGCTTGTTGTTTGATGGTGTTAAAGGCATTGATGCAGGCTGTGAGTTGTTCCAAGTAAAGTTGCCTTTTGCAATTGACTGATGGTGCTTTTGTCAATGCCAATAGTGTTCAAACGATAATCAAGATGTTTGAGTTTGCACTGAAGGCACCTTTCATTATTGGTAAAAAAACTTTTCTTCCAGTACTCCTGCAGATGCTGGCCCTGGTTGTTCAGCCAGGAATTGCTAAGTTCTGTAGCCCATTTGTTATCAGATGTCCAGGAACTCCAATAACTAGGGCAGTCCTATTATTATTAAATCTACTATCTTGTGAGAGGATCCCTCTGCCTTCATTTATGCCTTGTGGTACAGCTGTGAATAAATTGAATATTGCAAAGTTATCTCTCCCCCGTTTGTAGAAAATTAAATTTATCAGTGTGACTCTTTGGAACTGATTATTCATCACTTCGGGATATCTTTATAATACATCATTACCTGTGCCTCTATCTGATAGCAAGCATTTCCTCTATCCACCATAAATCCCAAGCTATTGGTTATCTTTAAGAGAATGTGATTTATTCTTTTGGAACCATAATTGGGATGGATGATAGGAGATCAACCTAAATCTCTCTTGAACTAGGACAGCTCTCGTAAGGTTGCTCTTGCTTAGCGGCCCCTGATTTCTGTGCCAAAATATGCCCACCAGGTGGTGCACTCACACGATTACCAGCCACTTGATCTGCTTTGCCAGTCCTAGCAAGGTGAGGAGACAGATGATAAGGTCCAAGAGCAGCAACAGGATGTAGGCCAACCACCTGAGGGAGTTAGAGAACGGCGGAGTAAATAAAAATGAAGAAGTGTTCTAATCGCCAGGACATTTCTTCTTATTCCTAGACTGGATATCTCTTTGATTACTTTCAATCTACTGCTTCTTTTTCCTGCCTTTAGGTGCTTTGGAGAATAGGTTGACACACACACACCCCTCTTCTTTGTGGAAGTCTCTGAGATGTTGGAAGATTGCTATAAGAGTACATCTTCCGTCTATTTTGTCCTATTGTGGCATCTTTCATGCCCAAACAGTTGCTGCCTCATTTTCAACCAGCATGCCATGTGCTTCAATCCTCATTTCTTCTAGTCATCTCCACTTGGGTCAATTCAACCCACCTGTGCTTCCTTGGATTATATTTTCCTCTGTGCTGTTCTATTTCCCTAACTCCAGATTAAGATCAGATCATTATTACCTGCAGGGAAAAAAACCAAGATGGAATCCTTCCTGTTTATGGACCAAAACTGACTGGACCAATGCTGAATTTTTCTACCATCATGGAGGTGAGGCAGAATTCTCCCCTGAACTTGAAAGAATCAGGGTGCTTTACAGGCACAAAGGTAAGCAGCATTCAGCCCTGATTTCCTCCACCCAGGCTCCGCTTTCAACCACCCACTGAAGCAGCTTCCCGTCCTAGCCAGAAAGTGAGGTCAGTCCTACTTTCTGCAACAATTCTTTCCTTAAGTTGGTTTCTATACTGTTATCGGATTTATTTTCATTAAATCATAGCCTCTCCACAGTCTTGAATCTTACCGGTAGTCTTCCAAATAGCCAACTTGTTCTGCTAGGATGCTGGCTCCTCCATGGGCCTCTTTCCAGAAGGGGATGCCATCCAAGGTCTGTGCTACTGCCTCGGCCTGGCGGCGTGTGTTCCGAACCACAGCCACCAGTTCAGTCCTCTGGGACAGTGTCTCCTCAAGCTGTGTCAGTTCCCCCCGTATTGTGGCTGAAAGGAGCGCCACAGTTTCAGAGACCTATATAGGCGTAAGAAGAGGAACATGCTGAGCTACATCAAGAGGAAGAGGGTCATGTATATTATATGGTGTTGTGAGACATTCAAGGTCTTGGCAGTGAACTGTAGATGTTCATCTACATGAAAAAGTACACAAACAAGTTCATGAAGGGAGTGTAACATTTGCCAAATGTTCCTGTTACACCAGATAGCTCACAGCCAAGCTTCTTCTCAAGAATATACTATTTTTCCCCAGCCATCCAACTTGAAAGCAGGGCAACCACCAAGAGCTTCCCATGAGCCACCATGATGAACTGATGCCCCCTAGAACAGAGGGACACATTGTGGCTGAAAATGACACTTGAATGTGGGATTTGGGCTGCCAAAATCTCTCTGGAGAAAGGAGAGATTGCAGGATTACCCCTTTGTATTCCAGACAGTTGTTTTTTGTGTATGAGCTGTTAGCTTGCAATTGGGTAGAAGTCACTGATTCCATTGTGATTATAGCTGCTTAATGTTATCTATACCAGAGGTCCCCAACTTTTTGGGCACCAGGGATTGGGTCCGTGGAGAGAGGTTTTCCATGGACTGGAGGGTGCATGGTTTTGTGTGCTTCCTGCATCTCATGGATGGGTTTTTGCTTGTTTGTGTGGCCCGGTTGCTGGCATGCCATGGCCTGGTACCGGCCCATGGACTGGGGGTTGGGAACCCCTAATCTATACAGATTCTAAGTTTGAACGAGACACATCTTTAAATCATTTTGGATTTAATCTTTTTTGCTGTTTTTTTTTAAAGATTGAGAACCTTCAGACTGGCAAGTTTTATTGAAACCACCAGGTGAGTTTTCTCAAAGGATTACCTTTGAGAAACAAAATTTAAATACAAGTTTAAAGATTTGTAAGAAATTTTTTTTTTGAATATACAAACACACCAGAATAATGTAGCATTGGCTTTAATTTTTTTTAAAGAGATTAAGGACTCAAATGAACTTGATTTAAGACTTTGAAATTAATTGAAAGGAACCTTTCTCATGGGAAAATTTCTGTTTGTGCTTCAAAATAACTGATAAGACAAGGTTTGGACACTAGAGGGCACCAGATGGCTACTTTAAAAGAGTGTTTTTTAATGAATGGGTACAATTATTTACCTTTACAGAAGAATCAGAAGTTGTTGCTGAAGAAAAACAAACCCCTTGAATAAAATTGAAATTGATTTGCAGGTGGCTTCAGAAATGATAACTAACAAGGAAGAGATGGAAATAGTGGATTTACAAATGAAATTAGATGATAATTTAATGATTTAAAAAGACATGCAAATAATAAATCAGAAGAGTGATGTGGATTTTATTTTTACATTGGATTTACAAATGGGATTTGCTGAAATTGACACACTTGAACTACCAAAGAGGTTTGACAAAAGCACCAAGAATTTTGAGAGAATAAACAAAAGGAGTATGAAAAAAACATATATTAAAACCTTCTCTGAGGAATGTAAAGATCATTGGAAGAAAGAATATATAATTTGTTTATTTGATCAAGGGTAAAATAATGGGTTGCTATTTCTGGTTAAAACTTATTTTACTTGAACTTCAAACTTTCCTTCCAAGAAGTATCCCTCTGAATCTTTCTACCTTCAGTGATCAAGAAGATGGAATATCTATGATAGCGCCCTTGCTATCCTGGCATTAGAATTCACCTCTGTATCTTTCTTCGGATTCTTGCTCTTCTGACTAACTTGAGGACTGTTTTGTTTTGTGGAGCAGAGTAGAGGATTGAGATTTTATTGCTGCCTTCTCTTGCTTTGTGAATGTTTTTATCAGATTTGATTGTTGTACGCTTTTTGTTCTTAAGTACTTTGGGAGGCAGCAAAAAGGTCATAAATATTTTAAAATAAACAACCAAAAAAATTGCAAATAGATTTCCAACAGAATATCATTATTTACCTTCCCTGCTGCAAGATGGCTGCCAGAGAATGTACCATACCTGTCACACTCTGTGTTCATACAAGGAAACCATGAATCCAACTGGCTGAGTAGCCTTTGATGGGGAGTACGTGTGCCACACAATAGGCCCCAGAATCCTTTGCAACATGAAAAGTACTGCAGTGGGGTTTCCTCAGCAAATGAGTAAATATGAAAAAGACATTTGCTTTCGGTGGCATTCGTATGAAACCCTAATCAAATACAAGCTTAAATTGTCTATCCACTAATCTGTGCATTGCAGATGAGTCACAGGTTATGCAACTGCTTTTGGATTTTGAGTCCATAGAAAAGAGAATATTTGTAGCTCAGAATTGAACTGTGGGGTCTTTGGTGTTAGAACACTCTCACCAACTCTGACAGGAGAAACCACCAGTTTATAAAATGAGACCCAGCCCCACTCCCTACTAGTACTGCTGATGTTGCCTAGTTTGCTCATGAAACATCTACAAGAAAACAGCCAAGCTCAGAGACCACAAAGAACCTTATTTGACAAATGAAGGTGTACTGTATATGTGTGTCCCAGGATAATATTGCAGGATCCAGTCTGGGTCGGCCCCCGGAACCAGAGGCTTAGTCTTCCAAGCTTTTGGACTCCTGCTAGAGCCCATCTTCATGGAACTTCTCTCTAGCGGAATGTTCTAGAGAGAGGTTCCCTCAGGATGGGCTCCAGTAGGAGTCCAAAAGCTTGGAAGACTAAACCTTTGGTCTGGTAATCAGCCCAGACTGGATCCTGCAAACTCATTTGAAACCATACCAGTCCTATGAATCAGGCATGTTAGGCTTCTGAGGACATCTGCAAGACTTCACTTATCAGTAGGATGTACAAGTAGAACATGTCTTCGGTCCTGTCCATAGAAGAGGACTATGCCGTACGGCATACCTTATATCAGGGCTTTTCAACTAGTGGTACGGGTACCACCTGTGGTACATTGGCACCTGGCAGGTGGTACACAACCATCCTAGAAAATTGGTAGCGGGGAAGGGGAATGAGCTGAACCGGTGGCAGTACCGCACAAGCCTGAGCGAGAGATGGCTGGAGCTGCAGGGCTGCCTGGGCTCACCAGAAGCACCAGGATCAGCGCCAGGCTCCAGCTGGAGCTCGGCACTGATCCTGGCGCTTCTGTTGAGCCCAGAAGAAGCACTGATCAGCTGGAATGTTGCAGCATCTCCAGGGTCTTTTGATTTACATTTAGATGCTTGGCAACTGATTCATATTTATGACAGTCACAGTGTCCCAAGGTCATGTGAAGTGACCAAAACCTGCTGCAACCACCCAGCAGATGGGGGGGAATAAAAACCCAACACCCCCACCCACCCAACCCCCGCTGCCAATCCTCAACAGAAATGCACACAACAATGAAAACCTCGGACAGGAGGAAGAGCGCCGCTGGGCAGGCAGGCAGTTGTCTTGCTCAGCTGTGGCTTGGGGGGGCACTTTTTCAGTGTCATTGTAACTTTGAACAGTCACTAAGCGAACTGTTGTAAGTCGAGGAGTACCTGTACTTCACTTTTTTCCTTTTTTTTTTTTGGTCATCACGTTTTTGACATTTTGCTAGGCGACTGGTGGTACTCGGATGTTGCCCTATCCTAAAAGTGGTACAATGGGTGAAAAGGTTGAAAAGCCCTGCCTTATATCATACTGCTTTTGTGGGGTCATTGGTGCTTTCTGAGCTTGGTTGTTTTCTTGCAGATATTTCAATGCCAAACTAGGTAATGCGATCAGTGCTAGAAGGGAGTGGGGTTTGCTCTCTTTTTACTGGTGGTTCCTTGATTAGGCTGTGATTTGCTGTTAGCATGTTTTCAGAGTTGGTAGTTCCTTGACTGGAGTATTGTTTATGTCTTGATCGTTGGTCTATTGATAATCTTGAGGTTAATCTCTGCTCGTCTAGTATTGAGCTATTAATACATAAAAAGAGAGCAATTCCCCACTCCCTTTTAGCGCTGATGATGTTACCTGGTTTGGTAATGAATTATCGGCAAGAAAACAACCAAACTCAAAGAAGACCCCCACAGTTCAATCTTGAGCTACAAATATTGTCTTCTGTCAGTATATTGCTTTTGCTCTATTCACCCGCGCACCAATGCTTGCAAAATAATAAATAACCTTTTGGTAGCCATAAGACATCACGTTAGCTGCCATTGCAACATACAATAATAGCCTATCAGATTCACGCTGGTTATGTATCCTTGAGACAGGAATCACTTAATCTCATCTTTGATTCATTTCTAGGATGTGAATATAAATGTCTTTCCAACTTTCATCTGGGGACAAGGGGTTACATAAATATTCAGAGGTGTTTCCTTGATCTCTTGCCCCCCTCCCCATTTGTTCACTTACCAGACTGTCAATGGAGCTTAGCGTGTGGTTAGCGTTGAGCAACGAATAGGTGACCTGGTATACTCCATCATTGGTCTCGCTGTTTCCATAGAAACCGATGCCGATCCCAGCGCTGTGACGGGTTGGGATAAGTGGAGAAAAAGAAAGAGAAATATATGAACATAAGGAATTGGAAACCTTGTAGCCCTGTTCCTTAACGATGGGTGTGTGCTTTTCTAAAAATGTTCACAATCCTGGGTTTGGGTTTGTTTGTTTTTTGGCATCACTGTCTCTTTATGCTATGAGATATAATGCCTAGATAAAGTAGACAATATACATGCTATACTACTTCAAACACTACCATGGGACATACAAGTAGTCCTCAACCTATGACTACAATTGAGCCAAAAATTTAAGCTGTTAAGTGAGAAATTTGTTAAGTGAGTTTTGCCCCATTTTACAACTTTTCTTGCCGCATTTCTTAAGTGAATCACTGCAGTTGTTAATTTAGTAACACGGCTAAGTGAATCTGGTTTCCCCGTTGACTTTGCTTGTCAGAAGGTCACACAAGGGGATTCTGGGACACTGCAACTCTCATAAATGTGAGTCAGTTGTCAAGAATCCGAATATAAATCATGTGACCAAAGGGGATGCTACAACGGCCCTAAGGGTGAAAAATGGTCATAAGTCACTTTTTTCAGGGCCATTGTCATTTCAAACAGTCACTAAACGAACTGCTGTAAGTTGAGGATTACCTGTATCTGACGGAATCTTCCTCCTGTCTAGAATATTTTTCCTATGAAATAAACTAGTCGGGCAGTGCCACTTTGGGGCAAGATGAGGTCATAGCCTCAGGGAAGCTGTTCAGAAGCTGCTTAAAGGTGATAGAGCAATGATTTTCAAATTTGGCAACTTTAAGATGGGTAGGCTTCAACGCCCAGAATTCCCCAGCCAGCTGTGCTATCAGCTTATGCTGGCTGGGGAATTCTGGGAGTTGAACTCCACCCATTTTAAAGTTGCTGAGGTTGAGAAACACTGTGATATAGGGAAGCGATCTATCAGATGTGATAGAGATTGCTGTCACAACATTATTGAGAAAGAATTCCATTACCAATTCAGCTGTATATTAAATAACAAGAGGCAGGGCTTTTTTTCTCATAGAACACTCAGAATGGAGTTCCGGCACCTTTTTTGGATGGAACCTTGTAGGGTAGGCAAGGTGGGTTGTATGACATGTGTGAGTTCTGGCACCTTTTTCTTTTACAAAAAAAGCACTGACAAGAGGTACCATCTTATTCTGCACCCCAGGAAGCAAAATGTCTTGGAGACTTGATAGTTATACCAGGAGAAGAATATTCTAGCCTGCCTTCTTACTGACCCGCTTGTTTTCCACCTGATGGGATTTATTTGTTTCCATAGTCATCTAGTTCCTCAGATGACTCTAAATTGGTACATCAGAAGCCTAAGTTGATCAGGTGCATGCCTTTATGTTAATATGAACGCTTGGCAATTCTGTTTAGCCTCTAAAATCTTAAAATAAGCTGACCTGATTCACAGGTCTCTTATTAAATACACAGACTGGATATAATTATCCACTCTAGTCCACACTTCTCAAATCTCGCAATTGCAATCCTACACTACTCCTCCCCCACCACATTCTACTTAGACAAGCCTATTGCATGACAAAACCTCTAAAAGTGTGTACATTTGACAAAAATGTATATAGGTCTGTACATGTATGTATGCATGCACAAACACAAAATCAAATGTACCCTTACACAATCTGATGGTGCTTCACGAAATGGCAAGAACAATCTTCCTCAGGAGCTTATTTGAATTTAGGAACAGTTTTTTTTATATAAATTACATTTATTGGTTCTTAATTGATTGGGTTGCGTGAGTATTTTACAGAAGTTTTATTGTGTTCATTGTAAACCACCTACAGTTAAGATAACCTGTCTTAGAATCTGATTGTTGGAAGGGCACATAGCCAATCATCAGATGGTCTAAGTTAAAACTAAATTTAAATACGAGGACTTAAAAAGACAGTCTTGGTCTACTGATTAATACAACAAATATTCTCCTATATTCCATGTGAAATGTTCAGCTCCTTTCCTTCTTAAGGATGCCCTAGTCTTGTGTCTTCTTCCTGTCTTACGGGCTACCAAACCACGATTAAAAAAATAAGTGCCTGCGATCGTGCTATGGATTTCTCACATAAAATATGCCGCTTGCAATAACAGTATCTCCAGGAGGCAAAACGGGCAGCACTTTCTGGTTGCTCTCCAGCTGCATGTTTAGCTTCGGAGAGGAAACACGGCGTCATTCTTTCATCTCAGTTGGTAAAGAAGGAAGAAAAAAAAACCTCTGCCCAATCATGTGCTTAATTATATATTTATTATTCTGAAGGTATTTTATTTACATATTTGCAAACACCACCTGTTTCTTTCCACTCTGGTCATTAATCAGGAGAAAAGAGCTTAGATATCCTTAGCAGACCTCCTCTTCACTTGAGTCACATCTCGGTTTTGCATTCAGCCTTCTGCCCAGGAATATTCCTGGCTGAAATGGAGGTTCATTGCAGTAAAACTGGGCTACAAGTAAAGGTACCTGCAATATGTTTCTTGATAATCAAAAATGTACTGTAGACATTTATGCTTATGCTTTCTCCTTTTTCTGTGCAAGGATAAAACTAGAGTTTCTTTCTTTGGAAAGTGGGACGTTTGAGGAGGGCCTTCAGTGTCCATGAAGACCTCTGTTCCATACCCCAAAGAGATCTGTAATACTGCAGCCAAAAAGTAATTATTTCTCTTTTTTTGGGCAGGGAGGTGGGGACAGAAACAGAGGAAGGATACAATGGATCCCTTCACTTTTCTTCTTTCTCAATTTTGACAGCTTGGCCAAGTGTGAAAACCACCCAGGACAATAAAAACTCATCTACATTACGAGCATCTCTCTCTTCCCCTAGACTCTGTCCACCTCTTACATCCCCCATAATGGAAAGAGAGATGCTTGAGGAGTTTGATCACTGACACAAGCTGATCTTATGGCACACACTCGGAGCCAAATAGGCAGTCACGCTCCACAGTCTCTGAATTTTGCAATCGATTCTCTGTTCAAAGGAATATCAACATGTACTTTAAATGTATGTTTTACGATATGCTCTGCTTAGAAATACCGTAAGTAACTTCAGAGAAAATAATATTTAACAGACACATTTAAATGGGTCTTCAAATGTGAATTTCATGGAAGCTATTTATAGACTTATAAAAAGTCGTACAGAAATGGGAATAATGAACGTGCATGAAAATGAGATCATCTGAAATTCATCCTTCCCTTTTTTTTGAAGTCTCTCTGTTCTTGTTTTGCAGTAATCTCTAGCTAAGTCCAATAAAGCTTTGGCTCTACTTATATTACACATACGGGTTTTTTTATGCCTTTAAACAGCTTCCACCTGGGAATAATAGCCTAGTTAAGATGACCTGATTCTCCGTGAACAACATCAAAGAGAAATGGTGTAGACGATGACCTTGAAAATAGCCTTTCTTATTGAAAGGGACGCGGTGGCTCAGTGGGTTAGGACGCTGAGCTTGTCGATCAGAAGATCGGCAGTTTGGCGGGTCGAATCCCGAGTGCCGCGTAACAGAGTGAGTGCCTGTTCCTCGTCCCAGCTTCTGCCAACCTAGCAGTTTGAAAGCATGTAAAAATGCAAGTAGAAAAATAGGGACCACTACGGTGGGAAGGTAACAGCGTTCCGTGCGCCTTTGGTGTCTAGTCATGCCGGCCACATGACCACGGAGACGTCCTCGGACAAGCGCTGGCTCTTCGGCTTTGAAATGGAGATGAGCACCGGCCCCTAGAGTCGGAAACGACTAGCACGCATGTGCAGGGGAACCTTTACCTTTTTATTGATCCTAATAGGATCCCACACTCCTGTTCAGTGATTATACACTAAATGATCTTTTTTTGTCTTTTGAATCTCCACCCGCTTTGCTGGTCCCACCACTCTTCTCTGTGATGAGACCAGGCAAAAATGGCAAATTAAGTCTGGTGGACTTTCATGGATAGGGTTTTGAGGCACATGGGAAACTGCCATTCATGCCGTTTCCAAACTACAGCATCGGCATGCCTTGGGGGGGGGAAACCTGGACAAGAATAAGGAGGGTTCTCCTTCTTGAAACTGGGGAAGGAGCAAGGATAACTTACCAAGAAGAATCACATCAGATGAAATTGTACAGATGGAGAGAGAGGACAGGAAAAGAAATTAGGGAAGACCACAGATACGCACGAAGCGAACGGGAGCTGCCCCCGCGACTACAGTCAGGCAAAACTGTCTAAGCTCCTTATGGCAGCTGGCAGGGATTGGGAACGGATTTGGAGAGAAAGAGAAGAGAGGAGAGAGAGAGAGAGGGAGGGAGGGAGGGAGGGAGGGAGGGAGGGAGGGAGAGAGAGAGCAGAACAATGTACAGGAAAGACTCGACATCTTTTCATCCATTCTTTTCTATCATTTTGGATTGGTCCTGACAACCTGTGCTTGCTCACCCACTCCCCAGCTTGTTCCTTAACTGTAATTAGGAAGCATGCAGTTGGGTAATTATAGCCTTTCACCAAATGACACAAACACGCAGGAAACAGCTGCAACTGAAAGTATAGCGATTAGCTTCGAGAGGGACCAAAATACCAGCCATCTTTTTTTCAGTCTATCTGGGCTGCTTCTTCTTCTCCATCCCCGCATTCAGGGCTTTTTTTTTCTTGTGGAACGCTCAGAACGGAGTTCCGGCACCTTTTTGGGATGGAACCTTGTATAGGGTAGGGCAAGGCGGGTTGTATGCAATGTGTGAGTTCCGGCACCTTTTTCTTTTGCAAAAAAAGCACCGCCCACATCCATCCACCTAAGGCTGACCTATTCGAGTCCCGTTCATATCTCGTGCTGTATTCCAGCCATTTCTATAAGGCATGCCTGTGTTTTACACGGATTTTTCCACTTCTGGGAAAGTTCCATTGTAAATGCTCTCCTTCCATCTCTTTGCCCAATAAAAGTAAGTTATCCATCAGTACAGTGTGGACTTAGTTGCAAGCTAGCCTTTGTTCACTGTGAACAAAAAGAAACACAACCTGTACTCAAATCCAGAAATGTCACTTCTTGATTCTTTCCAGCTTTTGGCCAAAGGATGATTTCCCGTGATTTAGAAAGAGCAGCCAAAAGAACCATCAGAATATTAAAGAATGGGAAGAGATGCACACATACACACATACGCAGTCCTCTCCCCATTAAGCTAATGTTGGGGATTGGTGTGGGAAACCCACTCCTTTCTTTCTCGATTTAGGAGAGATTGCACTGACCAATGTTGAATGACGTCCTAACCAGCCATCCGTTCCTAGTCAGCTCAATTTGCTGCATTTGGAGCAGGACCAAGATGAGCAACTGGTGACTGAGCCGCTTATGCCATTTTTTCCAAAGGCACCTGAGGAAGCCTGTCTGAAAAAAGGACTTCCTCATTTAGCCTACTCATATGGGAGTATCCCGGGAGTTAGCTTTCCTTTCATGGATCCACCTGCTCCGGCTTCACCCATCATCCTCGTCATTTACTACATATCAATCCCAACTATTCACCCTTTCTCCCTCCCTCCCTCCTTCCATTCACGCATTTACCCTGTTCCCACCAAGGTCTTTGCCCCCCATTCCTGCCTCTGAGTCTTTCAGTCACACCAGGCCCTCTTTTTTCCCTTTCTCCCTAAATCTTGTTTCTATGACAACCACCTCCCTCCTCCTCCTCCTTTCACTGTGAGGCAGGGCGGGAGAGAAGCGGTGTCATTCTCATGATAATCAAGTTTTTTTCTTTAGACTGGAGGCAGTTCCCAGACTAAGGGTGTGGGGGGATAAAAGGCTTTGGGGGTGAGGGGGAGGAGAGACCCCTGGCTTCCATCCTATGCTCTTTTCTCTTCGCAGAGAAATTGGGAATCTTGGTTCCCATCCCACGCTCCCACCAACCCCCCTAGATTTTATTCTAACGTGGCCCAATGATCCACTTAGAACCATCACACAAAGCATCTGGATTTCAATCAATCAGAATAAAGCTGGAAGGGACCTTGGAGGTCTTCTAGTCCAGCCCCCTGCTCAAGCAGGAGACCCTATACCAAATCCCTGTGTGAGTGGGGGGAAACTCCAACCTCTGTCCCTTCCCATCTCAATTTCTCACACAGCAGCATCAAACTCCATCTCACCGCAGGAAGTTCAAATGAGTAGATATTTTAAGATGGAAGAGATCACAGAGTGTTTTCCCTCACCCTTAATAGGGCTCTCTTCTCCCCGTTGCCTCTTTTGCAAAAGGCACAATCACAAAAAACCCTGGCTTTGTTCTACATCTCTAATGATCCCACCCCTGGAGTGCAAGGAAGATAACCTTTGATGGAGCTATGCAGCAGTTGTTACTTGGGGAAAGGAGGTCAAAGCATTTTTAAGTCCAGGGACAGCCAGATAACATTCAGAAGTGGCTTAAACAGATGCTTCCCTAATCTGCAATGTATGGCTGTGAAAGTTGGACCGTAAGAAAGGCTGAGCGCCAAAGAATTGAAGCCTTTGAACTATGGTGCTGGAGAAGACTCCTGCGAGTCCCTTGGACTGCAAGGCGAAGAAACCGGTCAGTCCTAGAGGAGATCAACCCTGACTGCTCTTTAGAAGGCCAGATCCTGAAGCTGAAACTCAAAGACTTTGGCCACCTAATGAGAAGGAAGGACTCACTGGAGAAGAGCCTAATGCTGGGAAAGATTGAGGGCAATAGAAGAAGGGGAGGACAGAGAATGAGGTGGCTGGATGGAGTCACTGAAGCAGTAGGCGTGAGCTTAAATGGACTCCAGAAGATGGTAGAGGACAGGAAGGCCTGGAGGAACGTTGTCCATGGGGTCGCGATGGGTCGGACACGACTTCACAACTAACAACAACAACATAAGGAGGAAGAGGTACAGCCCAATCAGACTTACAGAATTCTGTTGTAATAAGCCAGTTTCAATAAAGGTAGGTTTAGCTTTCTTGATGGGTTGATTTCTTGATCTGGTTCATCTACTGGGGCTGACACTACCAGAGGAGGGAAAGCAGCTTCACTCTGTTTGCACAACCTGGGATGAACAGATCCTAAACTACCATCAGTATGGTAGTTTACACTCCTAAGAATAATGAACTTGCAGCCAAGTGTATAACCATTTTTTCACAACTGTTACGTTTCTCTCTTTCTGTCCCCAGTATCCTAGCCATAACCTGTCCCAGCGTTGTCAGGAAAGGAGAATTTTCCTTCATTGAACCAGGCTTTCCGGACTTGTGATTAAGAAGGCATGGAGCAACATTTTCGATTATTCCTCTGAAATATTTTTGGGGCAGCTTCCACGTGCACATTCAAACCATGTCTGATACTGCATATCTTTAGGCACCAGAGCCGTGATGTAACCAGATTCCTCTCTGTCTGAACCAGGGATTAGAACACAATATGAAAGTTTCTTATGTAGCACATGAGCTGTGGTGACCAAGTATCGGAACCTAGTTGTGATGGCCTAGCTTCGCTCTTGGTTAAGATCTGGCTAGATATATTTCAGATTGCAAAACAACCACGTCTTCAGATGATCCTGTATACTTTGGGCGATAGGAGGTAGATGCAGGAGATAACAAGGCTGGGCGTGAGGGAGTGGTCAAACATGTCATCATCAGTCTCAAGTCCCTTTGTGCCCTCAAGAGATCTAGGCCAACCCACCTTGAATTCCCTTGACTCTTATCTCTTAACTTGCTTTAACAGTTAGCAGTTAGTAGTACGGATTCTTGTAAAGAACTTTAGCATAAAATAAACATATATATATATATATATATATTGTTGTTGTTAGTTGCGAAGTCGTGTCCGACCCATCGCGACCCTATGGACAATGTTCCTCCAGGCCTTCCTGTCCTCTACCATCTTCTGGAGTCCATTTAAGCTCACGCCTACTGCTTCAGTGACTCCATCCAGCCACCTCATTCTCTGTCGTCCCCTTCTTCTATTGCCCTCAATCTTTCCCAGCATTAGGCTCTTCTCCAGTGAGTCCTTCCTTCTCATTAGATGGCCAAAGTATTTGAGTTTTAGCTTCAGGATCTGGCCTTCTAAAGAGCAGTCAGGGTTGATCTCCTCTAGGACTGACCAGTTTGATCGCCTTGCAGTCCAAGGGACTCGCAGGAGTCTTCTCCAGCACCATAGTTCAAAGGCTTCAATTCTTTGGCGCTCAGCCTTTCTTATGGTCCAGCTTTCACTGCCATACATTGCAACTGGGAAGACCATAGCCTTGACTATACGCACTTTTGTTGACAGGGTGATGTCTCTGCTTTTTAGTGTGCTGTCTAGATTTGCCATGGCTTTCCTCCCCAGGAGCAAGCGTCTTTTAATTTCTTGGCTACAGTCCCCATCTGCAGTGATCTTGGAGCCCAGGAAAATAAAATCTGTCACTACCTCCATTTCTTCCCCATCTATTTGCCAGGAATTGAGAGGGCCAGATGCCATGATCTTGGTTTTCTTAATGTTTAGTTTCAACCCACATTTTGCACTCTCCTTCTTCACTCGCAACAAGAGGCTCTTTAGTTCCTCTTCACTTTCTGCCATTAGAGTGGTATCATCTGCATATCTTAGGTTGTTGATGTTTCTTCCGGCAATCTTAATTCCAACTTTTGATTCATCTAGCCCTGCCTTTCTCATGATGTGCTCTGCATATAAGTTAAATAGGCAAGGCGACAGTATGCAGCCTTGCCAGACTCCTTTCCCAATTTTGAACCAATCAGTGGTTCCGTGTCCAGTTCTCACTGTTGCTTCTTGGCCTACATATAGGTTTCTCAAGAGACAAATAAGATGGTCTGGTATGCCCATCTCTTTAAGAACTTGCCACAGTTTGTTATGATCCACACAATCAAAGGCTTTAGCATAGTCAATGAAGCAGAAGTAGATGTTTTTCTGGAACTCTCTAATATATATATATATATATATATATATATATATATATATATATATATATATATATATATATATATATATATATATATATATATATATATATATATATATATATATGTATACACACACACACACACACACACACACACACACACACACATTCATCTGAACTGCCCGGAATCCTGATTTACTACGCTTGGAGGTATTCTCTATTAGCATGTGCCCTGATTTCCTACATAAAGTCTAGACTATTTCTTGGATCGGAATCTTTCTTCAGTACACCTTCACCACTCTTTAAAACATTAAGAGATAACTGTGATAGTTTTATATATGCTCTTTCCTTTAGCAGCTATACAGCATTGCCTCCTTTGATTTTCCCCAGATCCCTAAATCCTTTGAAATAGATTGGGCTGAAACAGAGTTTAACTGGCCCAAGGTCACTCTGTAAGTTTCCATGGTTGAGGATGGACTTGGGTATGGGTCTCTCCAGACCTAATCCATGTTTAGCTAGGGCCAGCAAAATCCATATTCAAAGTTCTACAGAGCCTAAAGGTAACCTATGGTGTAATCATGGTTGGTTAAATAAATTACAACACTCTAAACCAGGGCTTTTCAACCAGTGGTACGGGGACCACCTGTGGTACTTTGGCACCTGGCAGGCGGTACGTGACCATCCTAGAAAAGTGGTAGTGGGGGAGGAGAATGAGTTGAACCGGTGGCAGTACCACACAAGCCTGAGTGAGAGACGGCTGGAGCTGCAAGGCTGTCAGGGCTCAGCGGAAGCGCCAGGATCAGTGCCAGGATCCAGCTGGAGCTCAGAGCTGATCCTGGCGCTTCTGCTGAGCCCAGAAGAAGCGCCAATCAGCTGGAATGTTGCAGCATCTCCAGGGTCTTGTGATTTACATTCAGATGCTTGGCAGCTAATTCACATTTATGACGGTCACAGTGTCCCAGGGTCACGTGAAGTGACCAAAACCTGCTGCAACCACCCAGCAGAGGGGGGGATAAAAACCAAACACTCCCCCACCCTACCACCCCCCCACCCGCTGCCAATCCTCAACAGAAATGCTCACAACAATGAAAACCTCGGACAGGAGGAAGAGCACTGCTGGGTGGGCAGGCAGGTGTCTTGCTCAGCTGTGGCTTGGGGGGCACTTTTTTCAGTGCCACTGTAACTTCGAACAGTCACTAACCGAACTGTTGTAAGTCGAGGACTACCTGTACTTCATCACTTTTTCCCTTTTTTTTTTTGGTCATCAAGTTTTTGACCCCTTGCTAGGCGACTGGTGGTACTCGGATGTTGCCATATCCTAAAAGTGGTACAATGGGTGAAAAGGTTGAAAAGCCCTGCTCTAAACCACCAACAAATGATTTACAACCTACCTCCTATACTACACTTTACATAGCATGGGTTATCTGAGAATATGGTCAGAAGAAAATTCCATTTGGAATAATGAACCACACTAGTCCTTTTTGATCTCATATGTACATGATGATCCTCAACCAGATGTTCTTATATCAGGTACAACTTCCATGTATCTGGAATGGATTTAATGGTTTGTCATCCATAGATGCATTCCTCAAAAAACATCTCTTGGCTCCCAATCCTAATGCACAAAACGTCTCTACCAATTCAGAAAACCAAGGAACTCTGGTCCTTTAGTTTGAACCAGTGCTGTTCAGACTAATGAACAAATAATCGTTCATGGCTCC
Organism: Vipera berus; assembly: GCF_964194415.1. Taxonomy (NCBI): domain Eukaryota; kingdom Metazoa; phylum Chordata; class Lepidosauria; order Squamata; family Viperidae; genus Vipera; species Vipera berus. The sequence continues at coordinate 18,778,422 of NC_138205.1, forward strand.
AGGAAGATTTCTGCGCTGCAGTGGGTGGCATCTGGCTAATGAACTATCTCTGACAATCTGGCTATTTCTCCCTGGGCTAAATGAATAAAGGTCTTTATGCTAAATATATTTCCTAGCCACCTGGCTTTTTGGTACAATGCAAGAGCAAGAGAATTGCATCGCTCATCCATCCACATAGTGTAAGATATCTATGAACAGGGGTCTTAGTATATAAGTGTCTGGACTATCTTATGACCACAACTGAGCCCAACATCTCTGTTGCAAAGCGAGCCAGTGGTTAAGTGAGTTTTGCCCCATGTTATGATCTTTCTTGCCATAGTTGTTAAATGAACCACTGTAGTTGTTACGTTAGTAACACGGTTGTTAAGTGAATCTAGCTTCCCCATTGACTTTGCTTGTCAGAAGGTCGTGAAAGGTGACCACATGACTGCGGGACACTGCAACCGTCATGAGTCAGTTGCCAAGCATCTGAATTTTGATCATGTGACCATGGGGATGCTGCAATGGTTGTAAGTATGAAAAATGGTCATTTTTCCAGCACTGTTGTAACTTTAAATGGTCACTAAAGGAACTGTTGTAAGTCGAGGACTACCTGTATCCTGCCTGAGATTTGAAGAGCTGCTATTAATTGGTGTCAAATGAACAAGGACTTGACCTGCTGCTTTAAGAATTAAAAACAAATATCACAGAAGCTGATGTTCTCCAGAAAGAATAGAATAGAATAGAATAGAATAGAATAGAATAGAATAGAATAGAATAGAATAGAATAGAATAGAATAGAATAGAATAGAATAGAATAGAATAGAATAGAATAGGAGCTGGAAGGGACCTTGGGGGTCTTCTAATCTAGTTTAGCCCCATTCATGCAGGAGAACCTATACCATTTCAGACAAGTGAAATGTCAAACTGCCAGTCTGTGGGTCGGATGCGTCATCTGGAAGCCACGCCCACCACATTGCCAGCAATGGCAAAATAGTCCCGATACGTCTCACGACGTCACATGTCTGGTCTAGTCTTTTCTTAAAAACCTCCAGTGATAGAGCACCCACAACTTCTGAAGGGAAGCTGTTCCACTCTCCTCACTGTTAGGAAGTTTCTCCTTAATTCCAGGTTGCTTCCATTCATTGTTTCTTGTCCTGCCCTCTGGTGCCTTGGAGAATAACTTGACCCCTTCCTCTTTGTGGCAGCCCCTCAAATACTGGAATACTGCTATCATGTCACCCCTGTTTCTTGTTTTCTTTTTCAACCCGCGGCTCCGGAGCCGCATGCGGCTCTTTGAGCCGTCTCCTGCAGCTCCCAGTCCTCCTCTGCCGGCGGAGGTTTGGGGAGCTGCGTGCGCAGCTCCCCAAACCTCCACTGCCCCATTTGCAGAGATGCTGCCTTCGTCCATGTTTGACGAAGGCAGCAGCTCTCCAAACAGCTCTCCAGTTTGCAGAACTGCTGCCTGCGGCGGAGGTTTGGAGAGGTGCACACGCACTCTCCAAACCGCCGCCATCCTGTTTGCAAAGCTGCCGCGTTCGTCCATGTTTGACGAGCGCGGCAGGTCTCCAAACGGGCGGTGGCGGTTTGGAGAGTGCGCGCGCACCTCTCCAAACCGCTGCCGTCCCATTCGGAGGTCTGCCACGTTCGTTCATGTTTGACGAGCGCAGCAGACCTCCGAACGGGACGGCGGTGGTTTGGAGAGTGCGCGCGCACCTCTCCAAACCGCCGCCGCCCGTTTGGAGACCTGCCGCGTTCAAGGCTTCCTTCGGCCGGGGAAGGGCCCATTGCCTCCGAGGGGGGCCGGGCGGGATCCTCTGAAAGGCCGTTTCCTTCCTCGGCCTGCGAGTCCGTCCTCCCCCCCCTAAGCTGGCGGCACTGGGCAGCGACAGGTGCGTGCGGCTCAGGATGCGGTGCGGGCATAGGGGTGGTGTGTGTTTTTGCTTGTTCTGCGCATGCGCGTGCGTGCCCACAGGAGCGTACACATTTTGCGGCTCCCACTTTTTTGTCTGTATGACGGAACCGGTTCCGAGTGGCTCTTTTGCTGTTTCGGGTTGCTGACCCCTGGACTAGCCAAACCCAAGTCCTGCAGCCGTTCTTCTGAGCTTTTCAAATGCACCTACTCCTGACCCAGCTGAAATTTTTAAAAAAGTTCCTCTTCAAATACTTGCCTTTGCCTTATTACTTTTCTGCACCTAAGCTGAGTATGCATGGAAGGCTTGACATCTTCAGTGAATTATAACAGGATGGCCAATGGCAGAGAAAGAAAAGCATTCTCGCTGTGTGAAGAGATGAAGAGGACAGGAAAATGCGGTAGCTGTTACCTGCAGAGAAAAAATCCACTTACTGGATTTTCCTTTTTTAAAAAATATGGATAAAAATCAGATGGAGGCTGGTAGCACCTTTTCAGACTGCCCCATTTTATTAAAAGACTCCCTTGGATCTGATGAATGAGCTACAGCTCACAAAATCTTCTTAGATTAATAAAACGTGTTAGCTTGGAGGAAAAAAAAAGTGCTACCAGATTCCTACTGATTTTTGGCTACTGTAGACTATCGCTGCTCTCCCCCTACTGTGACCATTATTAAAAGAGCAGACAGCTAATTTTATTTTGCTCCAGGACAATTGCATTAAAATTCTCAAGAGTCTTTCGATGAAGTTTTGGATAAAACAGATAAACATTTTTATTATAATCTGAGATTATGATATCTGTCAAAACCAGATCATGCCAAACCAATCTTACTTCATTATTTGACAAAGTGACTAAAGTAGCGGATCAGTGAAATGCTGTGAGCACAGTATACTTCAGTAGACCACAACCTACTTCTTGGCAAACTAGAAAAATGTGAAATAGACAGCACCAACACCAGATGGGTTTGTAACTGGATGACAAATGAGGGAAGTAAGCAGTAGGGTATCCCCAGATTCCATTTTAAGCCCAGCACGCTTGAATATCTTTGTAAATGATCTAGACGAGGGAATAGAAGGGGAACTCATCAAATTTGCAGAACACACAAAATTGGCAGGAATAATCAACACCCCAGAAGACAAGCTCAGGATCCCGAAAGATCTTGACAGACTTTAATACTGTGTTATATCTAACAAAATGAAATTCAACGTAGATAAAAGTAAGGTTTTATACTTAGGTAAGAAAAGTGAGTTGGAAACGACTAGAACGCATGTGTGGGGGAACCTTTACCTTTACTTTAAGAAAACTGTACGGGTACAGAATAGGTGAAACTTGGCTTAATGCCAATAACAGTAAGAGGGACCTTGGAGTCCTAGTAGACAATCACTTAAATATGAGCCAACAGTGTGTAGCATCAGCCAAAAAACAACAACAATGCAATTCTAGGCTGCATTAATAAAGGGCTTATAGAATCAAGATCATCTGAAGTTTATTGTGTCGTGGGTCCGACGCAAGGAAGAGACGCCAGCCAGAGTGTGAGTTCAGCTCTTTATTGGAGGGGATGGCCCACTGGGGAATCAGGGTTACCTGGCCTCCTTAAATACCTAGCCAGGTAAGCGGACAGCCAATGGGGTTGGCCCTAGGTTTCCCGCCGAAACTGGGTTTCCCGCCAAAAACCGTTCAGGCCAACGCCCCCTGGTGGCTGTTGCTATGCAGGTGCCTGCATACATAACACCCCTCCCCCCTTAGTACTACTTTACAAAATCTTAGTAAGACCACACTTGGAATACTGCATCCAGTTCACAACAATATAAAAAAAAGATGTTGAAACTCTGGAAAGAGTGCAGAGAAGGATAACAAGTATGATCAGAAGGCTGGAGGCTAAAACATACGAAGAAAAATTGCAGGAATTGGGTATGTCTACTCTAGTCAAAAGAAGGACTAGCCAAGATATGATAGCAGTGTTCCAATATTTGAATGGCTCCTACAAAGACAAGTGGGTCAAACTATTTTCCAAAGGACCAAAAAGCAAAACAATGGATAGAAACTAACCAAGGAGAGAAGCAACCTAGAACAAATTTTTGTTATAATCTGAGATATCTCCCTAGAAATACAAGGAAGGATAGTCTAATAATGAAGAGAATATAAAAATGTTGGAATCTTTAATATTACTCTAACAGAGACTATGAATTGTTGCTACGCTAAACTGTATTTATTTTTGTTAAGCTTTGATGAAAAAATAATATTTGGCTGGGACCATACAGCATGCCAAACCACAAATCATGGCTTAGAAAGTGTGATCACTAGATTCACACAGTATGTCAACTCAAGCAAATATCCCTTGTTTAGCAATGATATATACTGTAAATCTATTTTCTGGCTGGATTCTTAACATCAGATCACCTAACATGTGGTTCCTTTGCTTTTGATTTAGTGTGCGATATCAATTTTGTGTGGTATATCCAGGGGTGTCAAACACAATTCCATTGAGGGCCACATCAGCATTGTGGTTGCCCAGGGGGGGGGGTTAGCGGTGGCCGGGATGGGTGTGGCCTACTGGGTGGGCGTGGCTGGGGTGGGCATGGCCTATTGTGTGGGCATGGCCAGCTCGACATCACTCGCATCAGGGGTGCCTGGACAGAATTGGGGCAGATCTGAGGGTCTCCGGCGGAGGAGGATGGGACTTGGGCGAGCACCGGGACATGGTCCCTCCCACCCTCCCTCCCTCTGTTCTTTCTTTCCTCCCTTTCTTCCTCTGTTCCTTCCTTCTTCCCTCCCACCCACCATTCCTTCCTCCCTGTTCCTTCCTTCCTCCCTCCCTTTTTACCTCCCTCCCTCCCACCCACTCTCCCTCCCTCCCTCCCTCCATTCCTTCCTTCCTCTCACCCTCCGTTCCTTTTCCCTGTTCCTTCCTTCCTCCCTCCCTCCTTCCCCCCCCTTCCTTCCCACCTCCGTTCCTTCCTTCGCCTTCTCATCTCTTTCCTTCCCCCGCGTTCAGGAAGGGGTGATGGGAGGGGGAGAGATTGCCAGCACTAATATGCTGCTGCCGGCCATTCTTATACCATGTGGGCGGTCCCGTTGAAAAAGATGCCTTGTGGCTGCGAGGTTGGAGGTGCTGGTGTGTGTGTGTGGAGTGCTGATCTACAACCTGGTTGCGTCCATCTAAGCCAGAATGCCAGCAAGGAGCTGCCCCGCCGCCTCTGTCCTGCCCTCTGGGTGTGCGCACAGGAGACGGACAGTGCCGGCATCCTGGTGAAGTCAGTCTGTAGGGCAAGACAGCCAGCAGGGACGCAGCACTCCGCTTGCGCGCACACCCAGGAAGCAAGGCGGGGCTGCCCCGTGGATTTAACGCTGAGCGCATTCTGGCTTTGATGGACGTAACCAGGTTGTAGATCAGTGCCCGGTCAGCCTGGGCTGGTCCAAGGTGCGGCAGGCCGGTCCTTCGCTCTTTCCAGAGCTGGTCCCTGAGCTGGATGGAACCACATATCGGGCTGCATGCGGCCTGTGGGCCTTGTGTTTGACATGTCTGGTATATACAATGTTATCCCCATAACAAAATGTCTGTTACAAGCTATTGCTGTGGGAACCATATTCTAGCATATAATGAAGCACTAACATAGTGACAATGGGGATTGCGATGGCTTTAACATCCCCTTCTATATATGAGAACATTGCTATAGCTTTATCAAATGGAACCAGCAGTCGCTTCGGTAAGAGGCCAGTTATAAATCAGTCACACTGCACTACCAGGAAACCGATAATGCTACATTAAAAGAGAGTTACCAAAGGAGTACTTATGTTCCTGGTATTTCTTTAGTAATTAAGGACTATTAATAATGATTCAAGATATCATGCTAAACAATTTATAATAGAAAGGATTTCAAAGCTGTTAAAATAGGATAGTAACAATGATGTTAAGAAGTATAGAATTGTCCTAGTTACAACTCGATAAAAATGTACGTGGTGGTCACGTGACATTTACCCATGATTAAATAAGCCACACTTTATTCAATCAGCACTATTTCCTGTTTGCGGGATACTCTGATCATAAATTAACCAGGTTCACACCACACAGGTAGTAATAGCAATCGCACTTAGACATATATACTGTTCCACAATGCTTTACAACCCTCTCTGAGGGGTTTACCATGTCAGCTTATGGCCCCCAACAATTTGGGCCCTCATTTTACCAATCCTGGAAAAATGGAAGGCTGAGTCAACCTTGAACTGGTCAGGATCAAACTCCTGGCAGTCGGCAGAGTCAGCCTGCAATACTGCATTCTAACCACTGCGCCACCAGGATTCATAAGTCCTCGACGTATGACTACAGTTGTGACCAGACTTTCCGTTGTTAAGCAAGGGAGTTGTTAAGTGAGTCACGCCTGATTTTACGACCATTTTTGCCACAACTGTTAAGCAAATCACTGCAATTAAGTGAACCATGCAGTCAAGCGAATCTGGCTTCCCCCATTGATTTTGCTTGTCGGAACCCTGCTGGGAGGGTCGCAAATGGCGATCACATGCCCCAAAGATGTGGCAACCGTCATAAATACCTGCCAGTTGCCAAGATTTTTGTGGCCGTGAGAATGCTATGATAGTTGTAAGTGCGAGGTCCAGTCATAAATCATTTTTCCCTGTGTCACTGTAACCTTGAATGATTGCTAAACAAATGGTTGTAAGTCGAGAACTACCTGTACACTAGGCTACAAAAGGGCTGGCATAGTAAATGCATTCAATAGGGTTTTGTAAATCAAATAATGGACAGTTTCTATTGCAACAGCCAAGCCATTCTTTAAGAATAATCAGAGAATATTGTAGTAGGGGTATGTTCCTACTATTTCTCTTAGGATTACACATCACCTTAAAGTATCTGGTAAGCAGTCAACTAAAATATGGGAGTGCAGTGATTTGCTTAACATAATAATGTTCTCTTAATAAAACAAAATATCGGTTGAGCTCATTTTATACAGTATATGTATATATATATATATATATATATATATATATATATATATATATATATATATATATATATATATATATATATATATATATATATATATATATATATATATATATATATATATATATATATATATATATATGTCAAATGTTAACTATTTAGATTACCTTGCTAGGCCCCAAACATGGGGCAAATCTTTATTTCCTGTTTTCAGCCTATCTTGAAGGCCATCGAACAGGCTGTAGTCACACCGGACAGTTCATATATTTGTGTAAATTACTAACAAAGTCTCCCTTAATTCTTTGTTAGTAATTTACACACACACACACACACACACACACACACACACACACACACATATATATATGTAAATTATTCAAATTGCTAATAAAGAATTTAAGGGAGGCTGAAATGATCATTTTGAACTTCTTATGTTCTCATCAGTCAGTCATAAGAAGTTCGAAATGATCATTTCAGCCTCCCTTAAATTCTTTATTAGCAATTTGAATAATTTACACAAATAATAAGCTGTCATAAGTTGTGACTATATCCTGTGGATAGCCTTGAGTTAGGCCAAACAGGAAAGAAAGAGTTAATTAGCAAGGCATATTCAAATGACTTGACAAATATTTAACACATATATACAGTATATATATATATAGGTCTTGGCGTATTCGGGAAAAGACCTGAATACGCCAAGACCTACGTGTGTGTGTGTGTGTGTATATATACATACACACACACACACACACACACACACACACACACACTCATGGTTAACTTGTCTTATGTTTTATTAAACTAACCCAATTACCATTTTCATATAGCACAATGAACCTTAAAAATTAGAATTCTAGCCGGGGCCCTGCTGCATTGAACAACTAATTAGCCAATTACTCCTTTGCCTATTATGTTGTGCTATGCCTGCATGCTGGAAGAAAGATTATTATATTGTTTATACAGCTTATCATACTGCTAACTGCTGAGGGGTTTAGGAAAAAAACATTAACTTAAATCAAAATCTGAAATATTAAAAACGATCTAAAGCAACCATTTAAAACAATTGAAATTAGCCAATAAAAACCAACCATTTAAAAAGCCTGCTTAAAAACAGGCGGTTTCAGGATATTTAATTGGGAGCCCCATCTCTGCAGGGTAAGCATATCAAACAACTAGGGCAGCTATAAAGAGGGTTGGACCCTATCTGGTTCATCAAGTAAGGATCTGGCAACCATAGGCAAATCTCAGATTCTCTCAAGTCTTAAAACAGTTTGGAAGTTCTGTAGGTCTTTGAAGATAATAAAGTAGCACTTTATGTTTCACTCAGAACAAATTGGCAGCTATGCACTGCTGTAACATAGTTTTTTAGAGCTCTTCCAGGACCAAAGTAGTCACTGAGTTCTAATGGAAAATTGAATCACACCAAGAATATACCAGTGGAATGTTAACTTCACCTTGGTGCTTTAATAATATACAGGTGGTCCTCAACTTACAACAGTTTGTTTAGTGACCGCTCAAAGTTACAATGGCACTGAAAAAAGTGACTTATGACCTTTTTTCATGCTTATGAGTGATGCAACATCCCCATGGTCACGTGATCAAAATTCAAACGTGTGGAAACTGGCATGGACTTATTACAGTTACCGTGTCTTGTAGGGTGATGTGATCAGCTTTTGTGACATTCTGACAATGGGGAAGCCAGATTCACTTAATAACCATGTGACTAATTTAACAGCTGCAGTGATTCACATTACAAGATATGAAGGTTGTAAATTGGGGCAAAATTCACCTAACAAATATCTCGTTCAACAATAGAAATTTGGGTTCAGTTGTAGGCATAAGTTGAGGACTACCTGTATATGAACAAGGCTAATTGGGGATGCTACAGTATGTGTGCTTGAATATTGTTGTTGTTGTTGTTGTTAGTTGCGAAGTCGTATCTGACCCATCGCAACCCCATGGACAACGTTCCTCCAGGCCTTCCTGTCCTCTACCATCTTCTGGAGTCCATTTAAGCTCACGCCTACTGCTTCAGTGACTCCATCCAGCCACCTCATTCTCTGTCGTCCCCTCCTTCTATTGCCCTCAATCTTTCCCAGCATTAGGCTCTTCTCCAGTGAGTCCTTCCTTCTCATTAGGTGGCCAAAGTATTTGAGTTTTAGCTTCAGGATCTGGCCTTCTAAAGAGCAGTCAGGGTTGATCTCCTCTAGGAGTGACCGGTTTGATCGCCTTGCAGTCCAAGGGACTCGCAGGAGTCTTCTCCAGCACCATAGTTCAAAGGCCTCGATTCTTTGCTGCTCAGCCTTTCTTATGGGTCAACTTTCACTGCCATACATTGCAACTGGGAAGACCATAGCCTTGACTATATGCACTTTTGTTGGCAGGGTGATGTCTCTGCTTTTTTTGAATATTGTACACTAGGTCACACATGTACACACATGACTCTTAACTTAGTTAATTTACCTTACAATTTGACATCAGATGATCAAATTCTCTGATTATAACTGGTAGAAATGTTTTGTTGGCAACCCAACTATTTTTGCTAGTGTCTCATGCTATTGTTTTAAACAAACCATACTGTTCCAAGTAATCTGCTTGCTTTCTTTTCCTTTTTTCTTCTCTATTGGCATATGTGCAAATAAGTGGAAGAAAGGAAGGAAGAAATAGTAGAAGCTGTATCAGGTTCCAGAAGATAGAAGTGGCCATTAACTTCAACTCAGCCATCCTTAATCAAGCAAGAGAGTCCAAGATAAGGTAGGTTACATCACACTATTTTGTGTGGTTAAGGTTATATCACACTGTCATGTGGTTAAGATATTTCATGTTTACCACATTTGCTTTAGTCTCGGCTTAAATCAATGTACTGGCTGGGTTGCCATGATGCACTAATGACATTTTAACAAAACACAACAGTTGTGTTCATGTAGCATGCTAGGCCCCAAAGAAACCACATAATGTAACAGCATGTGATGACCTGGTTCACACAACATGTTCAGACCACATATGCTTCCCTAAAACATGCTGAACCATCAGTAGCTCAGTCCCACTTTAGAATAGTCTAGGGGTCTCCAAACCTGGCAACTTTAAGACTTGTGGACTTGGACTCCAGAATTCCTCAGCCAGCCATGGCATTCTGGGAGTTGAAGTCCGCAAGTCTTAAAGTTGCTAAGTGTGGAGAACCCTGGCCTAGTGCATTGTGATGCATGGATTGAACCAGTATATCTTTAAATCACAGAATTTAGTATGCCATGCAAATGCATCCAATATATTGCTCACAAGTCTAAGCAAACTATTTTTCCCCGTTGCCTTATAGAATATCGTGTCTGCTTGTCAGTGTCCCAGGATTCAGTCAGCTTATTCAGTCTCTCCTAACCAGTGCTTTTTTTGCAAAAGAAAAAGGTGCCGGAACTCACACATGTCATACAACCCGCCTTGCCTACCCTACAAGGTTCCATCCAAAAAAGGTGTTGGAACTCCGTTCTGAGCGTTCTATGACAAAAAAAGACCTGCTCCTAACACTGGAATCTATAAAGATTGTAAGAGAAATGAACAGGTAGCCAAATGGAGCCCTACTCTTTAACCTGGTAAACCCCAGACGCTGTGAATGCAACTTCCAGTGCCCCATCACACAAACCAGCTGCCTATGAAGGTTGAATACAGGGAGTCCTCAACTTATGACCACAATGGAGCCCACAATTTCTGTTGCTAAGCGAAATATTGGTTAAATGATTTTTACCCCACTTCATGACTTTCCTTGCCCCAGTTGTTAACTGAATCGCTACAGTTGTTGAGTTAGTAATATGCTTATTAAGTGAATTTGGCATCCCCATTGACTTTGCTTGTCAGACTGTCGCAAAAGGTGATCGCATGACCCCAGGACACTGCAACCATCATAAAGATGAGTCAGTTGCCAAGCATCCGAATTTTTATCAAGTGATCATGGGATGCTGCAAACAGCCATAAGTGTGAAAAACAGTCGTAAGTCATTTTTTTTCAGTGCCGTTAGAACAGTCACTAAAAAAACCTGTTGTAAGTTGAGGACTATCTGTATTGAAGAATGAATAGTGTAGCTGAATACATTTGGGGGAATCAGTCTGGGAAAATAACACTTTATGGCCTTCCGTGTTCATTAGATCTTCTGCTCCTGCTTAGATACACCCAATGTCATATAGATAACCCGTTTATTAAATTAGGATTGTACAGCTAAGCTACTGACTTGGCAGCAGCAAATTCCATTTGAAAAGAAGAAGAAGAAAAACAAGGATATGAATAGTTTTAGGATTAAATATTTAGCTGATATTTCTAGACACCTACCCACTCAGTTCTACCGGCAGAAGTGTCCTAACCTAACCTCACTTCTGAACTGATGAGAACCTCAAGCTTCTTCTCCTGTTCAACACAATCAGATTCTGAAATAAACTCGGGGTGGGGGGAACGCAACTTCAACAGCTTCAAACACACATGGGCATCTTAATGCTAGAAATGAAAAGCAGCTGTGGAAAAGTCTTAGTTTGAATAGAGGAATATGAAGGAGTCTCTTCATCTCTTTCTTCTTCACTTTTCTAGCCCTGTTATTTCTTTTTTTCTACAGCATTAGGGGGGGGAAACAGCTGCTGGGATAGAAATTGTGTTTGGAAAAAGAACTAAAGAGAGGAGAAATATTCAAAGATTAGGATTACCGGTACTTAAAAAACCTCTAACTCCATGGTTTTTCAGTTTCAGGGCTGTTCACATTTTTTTTTTAAAAAAAAACACCACTTGGGATAAGAATTCCTCTCTTCTCCCATCAAATGTTTGGCTTGTGACACTCTGTCGTAATTTTTGCGTTAGTCCTTGATAATCAAATTTTTCCAGCATGCAATTTCCGAAAGGCTAAGGAAGCATCCCTTTTAGGAACACCCACAACTCTAAGCTAAGATTTTTTTACGACCATGATTTGTTGCTCAAGTCACAATTGACAGAGTCACAGATAACACCCCACCGTTTAAGTGTGGTTTATAAACTGCAAGCAAAATAGTATGTGGATCACAAACCATTGAAAACTCTGGAGAGAGAGACAAGACAGACAGACAGACAGACAGACACAGAGGCCAGCAAGGAGGAAGGTATGAAGGCTGGCCAGTAGACAGACTCCTCTCTCTTTTTAATGTTGTGATTTCAACTGCCATGATGAAAAGAGTGGCCAAAATTCTTCCCTTTGCCCATCTCTTACAGAATTTAGGACCTGTCTTGTTACCAGGCTGCCCGGAATAAGTATCTTCGGCTTACCAGGCCTTGAACCGGGACCACAGGCTTCCATTCATAAGAATGACTAGCAAACAGCCTTCCTGGTAAGATGAAGGTAACAAAGTGCGATTAGCATAAACAGGGCAGACTGTATGTAAAAGGCCTGGTCCATAAGGCTAAAGCCGGCTCTTAGGACACCCATAGCAACCTCTTTTGTTCTCCGCTCCATGGGTCGATCCTGCCTCCATTGTCAAGGCTCTTTACTGTGGGAAGGAGTTGGAAGGATTGTGTGATGGGCAGAATGTCTTTCAGCAGTCCGTCCCCATCCACCCTTAGCCTACCCCAACTGGGACCAAGGAAATAGACAGAGGCACCATTGTTCCAGCCATGAATGGACCGAGCCTCCACATGAATGGCTGCCTTATTTTTATGGTTGCTGGGCTTGTTCCCAAAGCGGCTGGGAATGGACCCCAATACGACCCTTGTCAAATCAGGACAGGGATGGGGTGTTGAGGAGGGAAGGGGGGGGAGGACAGAAGCTAGACTTTTTTCTATTTTAAAAAAATGGGGGTGGGGGTTAAACCCCCCACCCCGTTTTCCCTGCAGAGATGGAGTGGAGGAGAATTGAAGGAAAAGATGGTATATTTGGTGATGGAATTGGGGTTTAGTTCAGTTTCTCTCTCTCTCTCTGTGTGTGTGTGTGTGTGTGTGTGTGTGTGTGTGTGTGTGTCTGTCTGTCTGTCTGTCTCTCTCTCTCTCTCTCTCTCTCACACACACACACACACACACACACACACATATACACCTCTCTGACTTGCTGGGGGAGAGAAGGAGACTGCTTGTCAAGTTTTTCTGCTGGACCAATTTGGGCCAAATGTTTGAGGGAAGCATTGTGGTATCACACAATCGTTCTCAGCCTGTACCCTCCCAACTATGCAGGGTTCTGCCTCCCGCAGCTCGTTGGCTGTTACAGGATGTAATGTCCCACTCTTTTAAAGAGTCCCAGATCGGGGAAAACTCATATAATAGCCCAAAGGATGTTCTGAACAAAAGTTGCTCCCTCCAAACCAAAGATGTCTTCCATCCCCTGCCCATTTAGTTTGGTTGTCTTACACATTGCCAAGGTTTCCAAAACATTGCAAAAGGAAAAGGAGGAAGAGGGTGGCAATGAACGATCTGAAAAACGTTGGTTCAAGGATGCTCGGTGGTTTCAGCCGTATGCATTATTGCCTCTTGCTGAATCGTCAAGGTCTAATTAGTTTTGGATCATTTTTTTCTTTATGTGGACACCCAGAGTCACAATGGTGCAATGGGCAGCCAAATAAATCAAATGCAGAAATATGTACGTACATGTACACAATTGATAGCTTGTCTGTGTTACCAAATGCTGTGAGAATTCCAAAGATTTTAGGCACCTTTTGTTGATTTCTGTTATCTGTATAAAAACTGTCCACCTTTTTAAACATTTCCCTTGTGGTAAAGGTGAAGGTAAAGGTTCCCCCGCACATGCGTGCTAGTCATTTCCAACTCTAGGGGCCGGTGCTCATCTCCGTTTCAAAGCCGAAGAGCCAGCGCTTGTCCGAGGACGTCTCCGTGGTCATGTGGCCGGCATGACTAGATGCCAAAGGCGCACGGAACGCTGTTACCTTCTCACCGTACTGGTCCCTATTTTTCTACTTGCATTTTTACGTGCTTTCGAACTGCTAGGTTGGCAGAAGCTGGGACGAGTAACAGGCGCTCACTCTGCTACGCGGCACTCGGGATTCAACCCACCAAACTGCCGACCTTCTGATCAACAAGCTCAGCGTCCTAACCCACAGAGCCACCGCGTCCCTTGTAGTACCGCCTCTCAACCTTTTGACTTTTACAATTATGCTGGAAGTATAATTTGCAGAATTTCTAACATAGGGATTTCTAATAGATCTGTTGGGAAGGTTGACATGTTAGGAAACAACAACAATTACAGTCAACAAGGAATCGAGACTCCCAGGTTCTTTGACACATGCAAACGTTCCTTTTTTGATGGTTGTGGGAAAAAGAGTGGCTTCATAAAATACAGGTTAGGAAGGAACTGCTAGGGGTGAGGATTCTATAGCAGGATTCACACGTTCCAATTTATTGAATAAACTACAGTTGGCTTTCACATAATGCACCTAACCAAATTCAGACAAATCAGATGCGGTTCAGCGCTGCATGCGACTCAATTAAAAAGTTCCTAAGAGCAGGCTTATACCTGGCAGAGGGAAGGCAAACGCTGTAGTACCCTCCACTGCCTGACATTCAAGCCTGAATTTTGCCTGTCATGAGCAGATTTACTCCATTTTATTTGGCTGTACCAGAGTCAGGCCCTGTTACAGGCAAGTCCTTGATTTACAACCACAATTTGGACTTGCGGTTGCAAATCAAGGACAATTTGAATTGCCGTTACTAAGCAAGGCAGTTATTAAATGAGCCACATCTGATTTTATGACCTTTTTGTCACAGTTGATAAGCCAAGCATTGCCGTTGTTAAGTGACTCATGCAGTTGTTAAGTGAATCCGGCTTTCCCCATCGGCTTTGCTTGTTGGAAGCTGGCTGGGAAGGTTGCAAGTGGCAATCACATGACTCTGGGACGCTGCCTTCGTCATAAATCCAGGCTGGTTGCCACACACTTGAATTTACATCACATGACTGTGGGGATGCTGCAACAGTCATAAATGTGAGAACTGGTTGTAATTCACCTTTCTTCAGCGCCATTGCATTCTGAAACCGCCACTAAATGAATCTTTGTAAGTCAAGGACTATCTGTATTACATAGTCTTTCTAGCACTGCACTTCCTCGTCTCATATCTCTGTGTTGGAGAGATGATCAGGATATGCTTTACTATTGCTTATTTTGCTGATTTCAGCATCCTCTGGAAGCCTGAAGGAGTGGGGGAATGGAAGAATCTTGGCTTCTACTCCCAAAGCATATACATATATTAGAAGCTGGCTATAAAGCAACACCATGCTGCTTCCCTTCGGCCCGCTAATGTCTGTTCGGTGAATGTGTTTTGCATTGTTACTATTTTGTAGTAAGTACAACACGATCCTTTTGGAGCTTAAACATTCTGTTAAGACATCCGTCAGCTTCTCAAAAGCAAAGCTGTTACGACCCCTTTGCTAGCACACTCTGCTTGGGCAAACTCTGCACAACAAGCTGCCGAGGGAATGAATGACAAGAGTGATTGATGGCAAGGAGAAACTTTTAAGCAGTCTTCCTTTGTGTGAGAACAAACAAAGTGTTAAAACAGGAATTGTAACAGATCCCCCCACTCCCAAGGACAGGCCCTTCCTTTCAGCTTCATTCATCAGGGTGCAGTTCAGTCATCCGTTTGGATCGCTGGCCATTTTGTGTGTGTGGGGGGGAGGGCGTACACGTTTCATTCTTTAAAAGGGGATGCATTTACAGGTATCGTCATTCACTCCAAGCGTTCACTGATTTGCTTTAGAGCACGGTGGGTTTATAAAGACGCTGCTATCTGTGGCAAGCTATGACAGAGGAAAAATGACAGGGGCAGAAAGAGGTTGTGAACACAAGTCCTGTCTTTGGGATTTTCCATCCCAGGGTCTGGCCCAGATGTGTAAGTTTCGCAGCATGATGCATGTTTAATCTCCTGTCTCTCCCGGTCCCACCTGAGGACATCCAGATCTGCAGAGTCGCAAAGGTGTACAGGGATTGTAGGAAAGAAAAACTACAGCTCAGCCGGATAACTGAGATCAAGTGCAGCAAGAAAACAACAAGTGCTGTTCGTTTGCTGTTCTGTAGTATACTATTCCAGGGATGTCATGTCTGTCCCTGAACTACTTGTTGCAGATCTACAACCTCTAGCAATATGGCAGTCTCCTCCTTTTTACCTTTCCAGCTCTGAAGAGCAGATTTTTGATGCAGAAATGATGGAATCCTGATGAGGATTTCAAACCTTTGCTTTACGGCACAGCACAGCACAGCACAGTGCTCTGTGTGTGTGTGTGTTTGTGTCTGTGTGTGTCTGTGTGTGTCTGTGTGTAGGAGAGGGGGAGACAGAGGGAGAAAAGCTGAAGGGGGGCAGTGGTGAAATTGGGGACTGGTTTGCAGAGAGTGCAAGACCTGGAATAACAAGTACACAAAGGGGTCCTGGTGAGGATATGATGGAATAGAGAGAACGGGACACAATTCCTTATTCTGAATGGAACAAGAGGCTCATTGTGGCTTCATTTCAGGGGAAAAAAAGGGGTGTGTGTGTGGACATGATGGGAGATGAATGAGAGATGGGAGAGAACCACCAGAGGCTTGAAAGAAACAGAGAAACCAATAATATTCTAGACAGTAAATGTCTGGAGAGGGAGGGGGGGGAATATTGAGGAACTGGGCTTTGTAGCTTTTCTCTTAGAGAGGGCATTGCAGAATTCCCACGAAAGCCAACTTTGACTGTGACCTAGCTGCCAGTTGATACGTACACCTTGCATTTGATTGGTTTCTTCTAGCCTGCACTGCTAAATTAACTGGGAATTTAATCTTACCTTATTGACTGAACCAAGGTGATTGAACCATTGCTTTAGAAGCTCCCTCCCACACCCCCACATCTCGTTATGCATGACTGGCTGGTAAAGGATGCCAGAATCCAAGAAGCTGAGCTTGGCTGAGTGTGGTAGATTTATGCATGCGTTGGGGAGCGTTGTCTTGTGTGTGACCCTTATTTGTGAAATCGTTACCTTGGCCAAGGATTAGTGTGTCCTTCCTTCATCTAAAGTCAAGACTCCTTTTTCAGTTGAGCTCAGCTGCGGCTGACTTCACGGCTGTTCCCACCTAGCTGTCTTCGGCAGCAGCATGGAAATGGTGTCACTGCCTTTTTCCAACGAGCCTTTTCCATTTTCCAGCCTAGACCAAAGCCCTGGGATTCTCTGGAGAATTCCCATTCAAATACTAACTCGATCTGAGCCCAGACAAAATTGATCAGGTGCTGCCAGCTGGCCAATCCCGTCATCTATTACTCGCCAATGTTTTGGACCGTAGCTTCCATTTTCTTTGATCGTTGTCCTTAGTGACTATCTGGGACTCAGAGATCTTAAAAATTAGGTAATTTTGGACGGAGAAATGGCATCTGTGATGGCTCTTGAAGTCCAGGTAGTTCTCGGCTTACAACCATTCGTTTAGTGACTGTCTGAAATTACAGTGCCTAAATTCATGCCCTTTGGATGTGTTGGGAATACACCTCCCAGAATTCCCTGGCCAATATGCCTTTGCTTGTGCTGTTTAAGAATCATGGGAAGTGCAATCCTGAAACATCTGGAGGCCGTTAGTTTGGAGAAGGTTGTTTGAGACACAGGAAAAGGGGCATAAGGCCTTTCTATCCAATTAAGGCAAGATGGCTGTCTAATAGGTGGAACCAGGCTCCGACGCCCTAAGACTGAAAGTGAAAGTATGCTGGAGAGAGCAAGGATATGTAGCCACCAGGTGGGATCTTACCAACTCTTCAAGCCACTTGATCCAGAATCTAAGGCAGTGATGGTGAACCTTTTAGAGACCGAGTGCCCAAACCGCAACCCAAAACCCACTTATGTATCATCGGGTGCTGGGTGGGCGTAGCCCATTGGGTTGGCGTGGCTGCGGTGGTAACGGCAGACTGGGTAGGACTAAAAAGTTCAATCAATCAATTCCAACTTTGCAAGATCTTTTTTTCCCGTGAGAAGTTGAAATTGATTGATTGAACTTTTTTTTTCTTTTGCACATGGCAACGGAGGCCTAAAGCGAAAAGGTTTTATAAAACCTAGCTGAAGGCCTAGGACTGGGGTGACGCCGCGTGTGCCCACAGAGAGGGCTCGGCATGCCACCTGTGGCAAGAGTGACATAGGTTCGCCACCACGGGTCTAAGGACTGCAATATCGGTAGTCCCCGCCTTAGAACAGGGGTGTCACGTCATGTGATGTGTCACGACGTATCGTGATTTTTTTCCTCTTGCCGAAGCTGGGATGGGTGTGGCTTCTGCATGACTTATCCGGCCCGTGGGTCGGCAGTTTGACACCCCTGCCTTGGGACCACAACTGAGCCCCAAATTTCCATTGCCAAACAAGACAGTTGTTAAGTGAGTTTTGCCCCATTTAATGACCTTTCTTGCCATTGTTGTCAAGTGAATCACTGCAGTTCTTAAGTTAGTAACCTGGTTGTTAAACAAATCTGGCTTCTCCATTGACTTTGCTTGTCAGAAGGTCGCAGAAGGGGATCACATGACCCCGGGACACTGCAACCATCATAAATACATGCCAGTTGCTAAGCGTCTGAATTTTCATCATGTGACCACGGGGATGCTGCCACGGTCATAAGTGTGTAAAACTGTCATGTCACTTTTTTCGGTGCCATTGTGATTTCAAATGGTCACTAAACGAATGGTTGTAAACCGAGGACTACCTATATATCTCTTTGCATCTGTCAGAAATTATTTTAAGGCAGATTCAACCTGGACATTACGAACTTATCTTGAGGATTAAACCAGCTGGTTTTTCCTGATACCGAACCTGTTTAAAACCCCCATTTCATAGAAAATGGCATTTGCAGCCTAAAAAATGACAGCTAGGGTGGAACGGAGTCTTTCTTTACCAGCAGATGATAACTGCAGCCACGCAGCTCCAGGTGACACAGCAGACCCGTTGTGTCTTGGTCTCCTCCTCATCTTCATTACTGCAGCAGCAAAAGCGGATCAGGTAGACGCAAATGAGAACTAGACTGATGGCAAAGCACAAACCCGAGACGCTGGCCAGAAACAGAAGTGCCTAAAGAATGAACAGAGATTTTTTTAAAAATAAAAATAAGTAGCCAGAAGCTTTCAGCCCAGAGGTTAGGGTAAAGAAAATACAGGTAGTCCTCGACTTACGACCGCAATTGAGCCCAAACATTTCTGTCGCTAAGTTGAGACCTTTGTTAAGTGAATTTTGCCCTGTTTTACGACCTTTCTTGCCACGGGTGTTAACCAAATCACTGTGTTTGTTACGTTTGTTCAGTGAATCTGAATTCCCCTTTGACTTTGCTTGCCAGGTCGCAAAAGTGACCCCGGGACACTGCCACCATCATAAATAGGAGTCAGTTGACAAGTCTTTGAATTTTGATCATGTGACCATTGGGGATGCTGCAGCAGTCGTAAGTGTGAAAAACGGTCATAAGTCACTTTTCCCAGTGCCGTTGTAATTCGAACGGCCACCAAATGAACTGTTGTAAAGTTGTACATTGTACATCCGTGTTCTCCTTAGCAGCAAGAACTCTACATCTCTCTTTTCTTTCTCTGCCAGGTTTCTAGTTTGTGATGAATAAGGAAATAGGTGTGAAAGCATGTATGTCAGAATCCATTTATATAATATTCATAAATGGAATGTTTCAAACATTATTCCATGGATTCTGCCATCTCCCGAAGAGAAGAGAATAGATGTGTATTGAACCGGTATTAGGCATTTCAAAGGAAAGGAGAAGCCTTTTGAACTGGGGAAACAAAAGGGGGGGCTAGCATCTGGCTTGTGTCATGGAAGAGAGCAATAAAAATGAAGGGTCCTAAGTTCCTTTTTCCCACGAGAGGGATGATACGAGATAAAGGATGGGGGACTGACCAAATGGGGTTAAGGGGGGTTAAACCGGGAACTCTTTATAAGGGTTTACTTCGTGGAATAATATTAAGTCCTGTCTCGTTTCCTACAACCAAGCATGTCATAGTAAAGATTCTTTTTGGAATAGATTTGACTCCAAGAATTTTGTCTTCCTAAGACGTGGTTTGGGGTGGGTCCTAACAATGTAGATAAGATCCATTTCTAAGACCGCTTTTTCGTTATAGCTTTTTTTTTTGAGATTTCTCCTCATTGCCAAAAAAATAATTGAATGACTTTAGAAGACACTGTCAGACACTGGTGAGGAAACAGCAGTCAAGTGCTTGTAGGTCAAAGTGGCCCAGTGTTGCTGTTCAAAAGTTATTGTGTAGCTTCTCCGTTTTTCCCTCCTTAGTTTTTTTTTGATAGGGTCAAAAATAAAAGATTGGGTAAGCCAGGGGTCCCCAACCTGTGGGCCGTGGCCTGGTACTGGTCCGTGGCCTGTTGGCCACCAGGCTGCGGGAATGCCTGGTCAGTGCGTGCACATGTGCTGCCGCGTGAGTGCTAGCGGCCCCATTTGCACGTGCATGGGGGTTCTTGTGCTGCCGCCAGCATCACACAAGCACTAGCGCCCCTTTTGCGCATGCCTGCGGGCGGCCCGCTTGCGTGCAGGCTTCGGCGCCACCACCAGTGCCGCCGTGGGTACGTGTGGGCCGCTTGCGCATATGCGCAGGCGGTAGTGCCACTGCTGTGCGTGCACACATTTTGTGCATGCGCACATACATTTCCCTGCTCTGCCCTTTCCCTCCGGTCCACCAAACCAGAAAGGTTGGGTTGCTCTGGGGTAAGCAGTGAGAAAACATGGCTAGCTTTGAAAGGGAGACAACATTCCTCCCCCCCACCCCGGTCCCCAAAAAAAAACATTCTGGAAAGTTGGGCAAACGAATGTACCACTGGAAGCAGAAGGAGAAAGCTGTGGGCAGCTTTCAAAGCATTTGTCTGAGCCTGGACAAAATGCAGCTGCTTTAATGTTTCAAAAAAGAGAAGCTTTTGTGCTTTCTGAAGCGTCTCTTCCAAAGGGTTTACACACAGATCTATTGTAGGATGAAAGTTTTATCTGGGAACACTGTTGCAAACCTGGTGCCCTGCTAAGGTGGCTTCCGTCAACAGGTCTCCTTTGCACATATTCATTAGCCCTTCCTATCTCTTACTTCGTTCCCTCCATGAACCTGTTTGGACCCGCATGTTCCTCTTTTTGATACAGAATAGAGAAGTGTGTGTGTGTGTGTGTGTGTGTGTGTGTGTGTGTTGGGGGGGGAGGACCCCAGAGGCTAATTCATATTCTGAAATGCTTTTGCCGTGCTTCTAGTATTTCTAAGTTACAATCCAGAGAAATGAAGCGGAAGGTCACTTTGCATTTATACAGGTAGTCCTCAACTTACAAAGTTTGTTTAGTGACCATCCCAAGTTACAGCGGCACTGAAAAAAGTGACTTATGACTGTTTTCCACACTTACCGCCGTTGCAGCATCCCCGTGGTCACATGATCAAAATTTGGACGCTTGGCCACTGGCTCCTATTGATGAGGGTTGCAGGGTCCCGGGGTCACGTGATCCTGTTTTGTGACATTCTGACAAGCCAAGCCAACGGGGAAGCCAGAATCACTTACCAACCACGTACTAACTTACTGCAGAGATTTGGTTAACAACTGTGGCAAGAAAGGTCGTAAAATCAAGCAAAACTCACTTAACAACTGTCTCGCTTAGCAACGGAAATTTGGGGCTCAGTTGAGATTGTAAGTTGAAGACAACCTGTACTGCGGTTAAGGATGTTATTGCTTATTTAAATCGGACTCTATAGTACACTTACTTTGTTCACATTGTCTAGTTTTGGTTTCAAAATGAAAGATAACTTATAAAAATACATACTGAGGCCTGAGCCCCAATCTTTCAAAAAGCACAAAAGATTCCTTAGGAATATTTGACAAAATACGTTCAAAAACATGGCTTCCTGCAGATCTTCATTGTTTCATGGATTTTGGAGAAGTTAACGAGCAATCCAGTCATTACTGTTTAGCTTAAAAAACATTCAATCTACTGTGAACCATTGGTTACAACAACAACAACAACAACAACAACAACAACAACAACAACAACAACAACAACAATAACAATAATAATAATAATAATAATAATAATAATAATAATAATAATAATAATAATAATAATAATAATAATAATAATAATAATAATAATCCTTCAATCCTACCTCTATGGAGTCCTTGGTGCTCTCTGAGTTTGGTGGTTTTGTTGCAGACATTTCATTACCAAACTAGGTTACATGATCAGTGCTAAGGATGTCAGCTCAGAGAGCACCAAGGGCCCCACAGTTCAACCCTGAACTACAAATATTCTCTTCTATCAATCCAGCCTCCATTTTCTTTCCCTTTCCCTAAAAGTGACTGGTGTGCGCCACATCCATGAATGTGATGTCCTTTGGCCGTTTTCCTGCCCTGGGAGATACCCGTGCCTTCTTTTATAGTTAAAAGCTTTTGGAATTTATTCCTGTGTGATCTTCTATCCGGTTAGGACCACTGGGAAGCCCCTGTAGCCTGCCAGATGTTATGCTGAAGTCTTCTGGCCAGCAGCCCTACTGGTAGGATCAGGATAAGGAATGCCAGAAACTGGAGTTCAGCAAAACTGAAGGGCCACAGGGCCCCCCCCCCACATACACATTATAAAAGGATACAATAGAATAATAGTACTAATAAGAACAAGAGAATTCATCTAAAGCTTCAGTCTCATTTCCACTTAACTTGACAATGAGCCAAATAAAACAGAATTAGGATTCCTTTGGGGTAAATGCACACTGTGTCCTTGCTTTATAGTTGAACTCAGAATTTGAGCGTTTAGAAACACAACGGCTTGAATATTTTAAAGTAGCACAAAATACAAACAGTCCTGCATTGTTTAGATCTTAACCCTGGCTGTACAGACTTACCCAGATACCAAAAGCCACCCTATCTTTAGGGGTTCTGGGCTGGTTTACAACTTCTGTGCCCATGTCCTCCAATCCTTGACGTCTGGAGAAGGTGGTTAACAAACCTACGGACCACATACAGGTGGTCCTCGGCTTACAACAGTTCACTTAGTGACCAAAGTTACAATGGCACAGAAAACAGTGTCTAATGACCATTTTTCACACTTACATCCATTGCACCATCCCCATGGTCACATGATCCCAATTCAGACAGCTTGGCAACTGACTCATCTTTATGACGGTTGCAGTGTCCTGGAGGTCATGTGATCACCTTTTGTGTTCTTCTGGCAAGCAGAGTCAAAGGGGAACCCAGAGATTCACCTAAGAACCCTGTTCACCGCCCTGAGTCCTCCGGGAGAAGGGCGGTATATAAATTTAATAAATAAATAAATAAAAATAAATAAACCACGGCACTAACTTGACAACTGCAGTCATTCGCTTAACAACTATGGCAAAACCCCGGGGGGTGGGAGTGGGGCAAAATTCACTTAATAAATAAGTCACTTAGCAATAAATTTGGGTCTGAATTGTGGTCATAGAGTTGAGGACTATCTGTAAATATTGATTTCCCCCCCCCCCATATTTTTCTTCCTGCTCCTTTCCCATCCAGAATTATTTGACGGTTTTTCCCGCTGATGCCCAGATTCAGAATACAGCAGGTTGCAAGCGCCATCCTGATGACTGAGATGCCTAAGGTGTAGATCTGGGCATGAGCAAGAGTATTTATTTGCTTCATGCGCCCTCTCTCTTTACCTCTCCCTCTGACAGACAGATTACAGGCAATCTGACAAATTTGCCTGGGCTGAGACTCTACAATCTGTGCATACAGCAGCTGGCGCAGGCAGGGAGTAGCTGGTGGTAAAATCTGTTCCTAGCCTTTCAAGCCTGGAAACATTTTCAGTCACAAGAACTCGTCTAATATCTCTGCTCACTGAGGCTCCTGCAGTCATCCATTTTCGCCCAGAACTGATCCATTGCTTCACAGAAAAGTATTTACCAACTTCCCTTCCTGCAGATTTTATTCATCCCATGTGCACTAGCCTTGGCCTACCTGCTAACGTTTGATACCCCTATTCACAGACCCAGAGATGCCATCTCAAACACACGCTGGGCACTGACTGATCGTTCCTCTTCTCGCTCTAAAATCTTCAATTCTTTGCCAACACATCTGACAGCCAAATTAGACCGAGTGCACCAACCTTAGCACTTAACACGGGGCGAAGAGGTTTATATTCTATAGCACAAAAATGACCATAAAAATAGCAGAGGTTAGATTATTACTAATGAGAACCCAGATCCAAAAACAAATGCACTAATTCTTACCAGTGTGGCTCAATCAACTAGAGCAGAGCTGGAAGGGACCTTGGAGGTCTTCTAGTCCAACCCCTTGCCCAAGCAGGAGACCATGTGTCATTTCAGACAAGTGGGTGTTCAGACTTCTCTTAAAAACCTCCAGTGACGAAGCACCCACAGCTTCTGAAGGCAAGCTTGTTCCACTGGTTAATTGTTCTCACTGTTAGGAAGTTTCTCCTTAATTCCAAGTTGCTTTGCCCCTTGGTTAGTTTCCATCCATTGTTTCTTGTCTTGTCTTCTGGTGCTTTGGAAAATAAATTGAGCTTCTCTTCTCCATGGCAGCCCCTTGTGGGTGTTATGATCCTGCTAGTAATGGTGTGGCTCCAGAATTAGTAGTGATTAAAAGAACTGTTTTCCTTAGCGTGGTGCTTTACATATATGTAGGATTTCAACATATCTAGTGTATAAAGGGCCTGAGATCCTATATATCTGGAGGGCAAGAGGATGGGGAGGATCTGTTTTTGGGTAATATCTCTACTGTAATGTTGTGTCCGTGTCCAGGGGTAGGCAACCTTGGCTCTTTTATGACTCGTGGACTTCAACTCCCAGAATTCCTGAGCCAGCATGGCTCAACTTGGAAACCTCTCCCTTTCCCCTCAGCATGGCTGGCTCAGGAATTCTGGGAGTTGAAGTCCACAAGTCATAAAAGAGCCAAGGTTGCCTACCCCTGGGCGTTTCTTGTGTTCTTATGAAGTGATCTTTTAGAGGTGGAGCAATATAGACATGACTGATTAGGGAATTCTGGGAGTTGAGGTCCACATATTTTCCAATGTTGAGAAATACTGGTCTACATTGCTCCACCTCTAAAAGAGTGCCTCATAAGAACACAAGAAAATCCTTGCTGGATCGAAACATATCTTTTCTTTTTCTTTTTGTCTGACAGAAAAAATGGTTCACAAGCAGGACATGAGGCATAGGACTGTCTTCTAGTGTTCTCCAGCAACTGGAATTCAGAAGCTGCTTTTGCTACTGGATCTAATATGTAGCCATCATGCTTAATAGCTTCTGGCAGCATTATCCTCCATGAATTTGTTAACAAGTACCTGCCCATCACTTAAGATTTTCCTTGGAAGGCCTTCTCTGGAAACTTTAATAAAGAAGAGTCTTCTGATAAAGTGGAATGCCACAAACACTTACATTATAATACATTTGTTAGCTCTGAAGAAATCACCAGATATTTGATTGCTTATGCTGCAACGTTTGGGAGAAACAGTTCTCTTTCTGGAACCTCTGCTAAAGCATGTTCGCCTTTTAAAAAATATTTTAAGTGCCATATGCTTTCAGTGCTTCCAAGTATTTGTTTATTTGTCAAATTTTATTCCATTGAACGTAACCCTATAATATACCAGGATATGGTAGGACTATGATATTTGGGTGGCAAACCTTGGATATCCTTTAGATGGCAGCAAAGAGATGCTAAACCAGTAATATTTGCTGCCATTTTATGGTCATCTGGATATCTGGAGATATCACAGTTCTAAATAGGAACGGAATAGGAAAACAAGTTTTTTAGAGGACAGCTAGGTTAAAATGGAGGGGAATGAGTGACTCTTGAGAAGAAGAGATCAAGGTTCAACGGGTCCAGGATTCACCTGTATGGGTTGTTTGTAATACCAAGGGGTCCTGAAAAATCATAAATATTGGGCAAAGACATCCTGTGAATGTGTAGAATGCTTTTACCTCAGCATGGGGCAGTTAGAAACAGCTTCCTTCTATCTGGCGCTGGGAAGAAGGGCATCCAGTGCAGTCTTGGAGATAAGCTTGAATTCAGGGCTAAGATGTTTGGAGTAGGTTGCTCCCGAAAGGAATCTGTGGGTTCTCTCCCTATCATTTGTGTCTCATCCATCTCTCCTGCACACACATATCATCAGCAAATTGGATCAGCTGCAGCTGTGAGTCTTGGCCTGACCTACATATCAGAACGAGCAGGCTCAATTCCTTGCTAGCTGTAGTAAGGGAAATGACTCCCACAAATGTCCTCCTCCTCACTCACAGACCGTGATGGCGGTGTGCAATTCCGGAATTACTCACAACTTTCCCCTGGCAGCTGAGCAAGAGAAGTTTCCCATGTCCCTGGCTTCAACTCTCTGTGCCCTTTCTGCTGTCACACGCAATATTTATTTTTTCCTAGCCCTGAAAAATCACATTTCCTCTGCTGGTAGAGACTTCTTTTCTTATGAGAGATGAATTTCACATAGCCTATGAAGACGTTTGGTAGGAAGATGAACCAACTGTGGGAATTATAAATGTCTACGGAGACTCTCAGTCATCCAAGTCATGGTTGTCCCAAAGGTGCTGTTTCAAAAGGCAACTGGACTTTCTTTGCTTTTTCCTTGAACACATTTCACTTCTCATCCAAGAAGCTTCATCGGTTCTGGCAGAATGGTGGTGGTGGTGGTGGGGCTGGAAGGATTAGTTCGGTCAGGATGGGGGTAGAATGGAAGGATTGTACTTCTTTGCAGTTATCTGGTTGTTAGCACTCTCTCTGAGAGCTGTTGAGACCACTTGCGGGGGTTTATCTGTGCCCACAGGGTCACCTGAATCAGAGTGCAAATGGATGTAGAATCTTCTTGGAACTGCTAAAAGGACTGCGGTAGACAGGAGATAGGGGGTGTCTTATCTCTCCCCCTCTGTGAGAGGGGTTGTTCAATTTTAACCTAAATCCGGGGTGCCCAGCCGCCAAGATGTGGCCCACTACTGGGCTGTGAGCTGTTAGGAACTGGGCCACAGAAGCGGCAGGTGAGCACGCACACACGCATCCCCACTTGCACAAGCAGTGGGCGAGTGCCTGCATGCATGTGGAATGCTTGCCAGCAGCTTGGGCGGAACCATCCCCTCTCCCCCTCCTCGCCGGTCCACAAAGCTGGAAAGATTAGGGAACTCCGACCTAGATGGCCTCTTTTACCCTTTTTTCAAACCAATGGTCCTCTCTATCCAGAATGTGGACTTTGAATAATACACTTTGAACAGCATTATACTTTGCTTCTTCAAAGAATGAGAAGAAAGCACCGGGGTACCTCCCGTTTTGATTCTTTTAGACATAAAGGAAGGCATGATCTGTATTTTGGGGGAAGGGAAAACACAGGTAGGAAACTGAAAATGCCTCATTCAAATCGGAAAGGAAAACCAAAACTTCCCCGTGCCTTAAAACACAGAGGTATCTTAAGGCAGGGGTCCCCAACCCCCGGTCCGTGGACCGGTACTGGGCCGCGACATGCCAGCAACCGGGCCGCAGAAAGAAGCAAAGCCCCATCTGTGGGATGCAGGAGCACACAAAACCACACACCCTCCGGTCCAAGGAAAAACTTCTCTCCACGGAACTGGTCCCTGGTGTCCAAAAGGTTGGGGACCTCTGTCTTAAGGTACCTTGCATGGCAAAGAAAGGTTTTACTTATCACAGGAAGCTACAATATAATTTGTTCCATTCCTATGTTGTGATTTGTGGCTTACTATTTTGTTCAAGTGCAGTTACTCCAGTTAGAATCCTTAATTTATGGCTTAGTGTGCTACGGGAACTCAGCCAACTCTGATCTAATTATATATACTCGGTTTACTGTGTGAAACCAGCCATAAAGTTGGTTTGTTTTTTACTTGGCTCACTATATACAAATTTGTAAAGTGGGTTGGAGGAAGCTATATTGATATCAGAACAACTAAGGACTATGTTAAGTTGCCTCAGGGATGGGGTGGGGTGAGATTAAGGCACTATCCTGGTAGAAAAAAAAGAAAAGAGTTGCTAAGGAGTGTTTGTGGCAGGGTAGGCAAGGCAAAAGCCCCGAGCCAAAGAAAAATAAACCAAATTATGCTCCCCATACTATTTCCACCGTCTGCCATTCCCATCCTAGCTAACTGTATGATTCCTCTGATATAAAGCTAGTTGATTTCATTTGATTGTCTTAAAAAGCATAGCCAAAAGTCACATCTTCCAATCCTAATTTCTCTGATAGTTGGAACCTGCTTTTGTTGTCAATGGAGTGACAATGATGCACTCTCCATTTTACACAGGTGTTGTGTAAAGACAATGGAGCAAGTTAGATTCAAGGAGAAAAGATTCTTTGGGACATGCAGAGATGTTCTGTATGATTCCTCTATATCAGGGGTGTTAAACTGCCAGCCCACAGGCCAGACACGTCACGAGGAAACCGCACCCAACGCATGGCCGGCAATGGGGGAAAATTTCGGATACGTCATGTGACATCACGTGACGGCACGAGTTTGACATGTCTGCTCTATATGATGATGCCTATATGTTTTCCTAGGGTCATCCCTCCACCCTTCGCAACTTTGGCCCAATCCATGTTTGGTTTGGTTCAAGGATTGCTGAAATGTGCTAAGTGAGCATTCCCGTGTACTTTGAACCACTCCTATCTCTTCAAGTCCCTCAAGGGTTGGACTAGAAGACCTCCAAAGTCTCTTCCAACTTTGTTATTCAGATGCTTTAAGCATCCATTTCGTCCTTCAAAGGATCTGTACTCCCTTCCAAAATGAGCAGTGACCCCACCACCACTTTTGAAGTAAGTTTGGCTCTTAACCTGTCTCCCAGTGTCAATAAGGTAGTCCTTTATTTATTTATTTATTTTTGGGACTTATATGCCGCCCTATCTCCCGAAGGACTCAGGGCAGCTAACTACAATAATCCTTGGTTCAAAGGATGAGAGAATGGGTATCCTTTTTGGGTGACAGTTCCACGCTACAGAACTCTAGCGAGGAGACATCTTTGTGCTGCCACCACGTGGCTGTTCTTGGGAAATTACCAATATGCTAATTGGGTCTGCCAGTACCTTCCCCCTTTGTGATGTATTTCCTATCCTGCTCATGATGCTGTACTAGGATCCACCCCTTCTGGGTTGGACTTCCTCCTTCTCCTTGCTCCCTTGTGTTCCATCCTCCATTGTAACATCTGAACACAAGCCATGTGGACAGTAATCCTGTTACTGTCTTTTGACCTTAAAGCTCCGGCCAGATTCACCTGACCACACCTTCTCTGCTGTAACCACCTTCTACATGCAAAATAAAGGTATTTCAGATGAACCAGGTGCTTTATGAGTTCACTGTCTGGAAAGGGCCGTTAAATGTGACTAAATTCGCTTAAACAGACCAATAAGTGTCTTAACAAGGAATTATATTCGCAATACAACTGCCTGTCCCAGAACAGTCAAAAGACAGTTATTAATTTTTACTGCCTGCAATCCATTGTGTATGCATGTTATCTGCAAAGCTTAAGTGAAAAATCAGTGATCAATTTTACTGGCTGCATTGTGTGTGTTGTCTACAAGTAAGAAGTCAAGGATAACAATTATTCTTACTGGCTGCATGTGTTTACCTCAATCAAGTTTAAAGTCCAGTTAGAAATGTGTTTTAATTTCTAAAATCTGCAATTTAAAGTCTGTAACGTTTTTACAATCAAGTTTAAACAGTCAGGAAATGCAATCTGAATTCCTTCTCTTTGCATCCTTCATGTGCATGTTCTAGTCCAACCCCTTGCTCAAGCAGGAGACCCTGTATCATTTCAGACAAGTGGCTGTCCAGTTTTTTCTTAAAAACCTCCAGTGGATGAAGCACCCACAACTTCTGAAAACAAGCTGTTCCACTGGTTAATTATTGTCACTGTTAGGAAGCTTCTCCTTAATCCCAGGTTGCTTCTCTCCTTGGTTAGTTTCCATCCATTGTTTCTTGTCTTGCCTTCTGATGCTTTGGAAAATAAATTGACCCCCTCTTCTTTCTGGCAGCCCCTCAAACACTGGAATACTGCTATTATGTTCCCCCTAGTCCCTCTTTTCTCTAGACCCGTGGTGGTGAACCTATGGCACGGGTGCCACAGGTGGCACGCAGAACCCTCTCTGTGGGCACCCACACCATCGGCCCAGTCCTAGGCCTTCAGCTGGGTTTTATAAAACCTTTTCGCTTTAGGCCTCCACCGCTGTGTGGAAAAGAAAAAAAAAAGGTTCAATCAATCAATCAATTTCAACTTCTCGCGGGAAAAAAAAGATCTCGCAAAGTTGGAATTGATTGAACTTTTTAGTTCCACCCAGTCTGCCGTTACCACCGCAGCCACGCCCACCCAGCACCCGACGATACATAAGTGGGTTTTGGGTTGCAGTTTGGGCACTCGGTCTCTAAAAGGTCCGCCATCACAGTTCTAAACTGATCATTCCCAAATCCTACAACCGTTCTTCATATGTTTTTGTCTCCAGGCCTTTAATCATCTTAGTTGCTCTTCTCTGCACTTTTTCCAAAGTCTCAACATCTTTTTGTAATGTGGTGACCAAAACTGGATGCAGTATTCCAGGTGTTGCCTTACTAAGGTTTTATAAAGCAGTACTAATATTTCACGTGATTTTGTAAAACTGTTGTAAAACCTAGTTATATGACTACGGGATACTGTAAATGACCATCAATCCTGGCTCATTGCTAAGTGCTTGACATGCAGTCCTGTGACTGGAGGAGGCAGCCATCAGAATTTCGGAACTGGATCATAAGTGTGCCCAAGGAGGTCCATCATAAGCAGCTAATGGTCATTAAGCAGCTAATCATAAACTGAGGACTAGCCTTGTCTGTTTCTAGCATTCTAACTGACTCCAACCAGCGTGATTTCTGAACTGTGATCTGCAGCTTAGCATTCTGATCAATTGTGGTTTAAGTAAACCATGGATTAGTGCAATAGATGAATACAGGCAAAGAGACACTCAACTGCATTATGGGAAATATAAATATACATAAACATAAAAGGTCTCACTGAGGCAACCTTTTAAATTGTCCACAATGCCGTTGAACGAGACCGTGTTGCAGACAACCTGGGCACTGCACAGATTTAATTGGCTAGACAAGAACTGCATCAAAGAGGGGGGTAGAGGGAGCAGATGGGCATTTAGATCTCCCTGCTGCCCACCGAGTAGTAGCCAGGACTCCGGCAGCTCCCCTGCAACAGGGCTTAGAAGTGGGAGATTGAAAGATAATTTGGCCATTGCTTACTGGAGCCACAATGAGGTATTAATTAAAGTTCTAAGAAGTCCGCGCAAATGAACCATACCATAGACAGAAGGTGTAAAGAGAGCTGTGAAGAAGTGCCAGGTAAAAAGCTACAGCTAGGATATTTTAAAGAGCTGTTTTAAAAAAAATAAAGAAAAAAGGCTTGTGGCACAGAAGAACAAAAGGACTTTTGTTTAGATGTCTCCAAAAAAGAAGGTTAGAACAAGACATCCCACATTTTACGTGCTCGGAAATCTCAATTTTTTTAAAACTGAATTACCCATCACTGAGTTGAAAATGTTTACATAGCCTGCACATTTCATATCTACTTCAAATACAGGTAGTCCTCGACTTATAACTATTCATTTAGCGCAGGGGTGTCAAACTCAATTTCATTGAGGGCCGCATCAGCATTGCAGTTGCCCTCAGGGGGCCTGGTGGGTGTGGCCTGGGTGGGCATGGCCTACTGGGTGAGCGTGGCTAGAGTGCGTGTGGCCTACTGGGTGGGCGTGGCCAGCTCTACATCGTTTGCATCATGGGGGCCTGGGCAGGAGTGGGACAGATCTGAGGGTCTCTGGCGGAAGGAGGGTCTCTGGGCCAGGGCCAAGGCAGTGGGGGTCGTTCCCTCACTGTTTCCAGGATGGCTTCGCGGGCCACATGAAACCACTTTGCGGGCCGGATCTGGCCCCCGGGCCTTGTGTTTGACATGTCTGGTTTAGCGACTGTTCGAAGTTACACCAGCCCTGCAAAAAAGTGACCTATGAGCAATCCTCACATTTATAACTCTCAGCAACCCTACCTTTGGGTGCTTGGCAACAAGCATGTATTTATGGCGGCTGCAACATCTCAAGGTCACGTCATCACCATTTACGACCTTCCCAGCCGGCTTCCAACAAAGTCAATGAAGGAAGTTGGATTTGCTTCGTGACTGCATGATTCACTTAACAAATGCAGCGGTTCACTTAGTAGCTAAAGCAAAGCTCATAAAATTTCATGTGACTCACTTAACGACCATAAAAAAATCAGGGGTGACTTACTTAACAACTGCCTTACTTAGCTAGGGAAATTCTGGTCCTAATTGGCGTTGTAAGTCAAGGACTATCTGTGTGCAATTTTGTGGTATCCATGGTGTTTTTTAAGCAATGAGAAAGTGAGAAAAAAACCAAACCAAAACGGATTCTCGGCGATTCTTAGTCATCCAAGTCATGATTGTCCTAAAGGTGCTTTTTCAGGAGGCAACTGGACTTTCTTCTTTTTCTTTGAAGACATTTTGCTTCTCATCAGTGGCCCTTTCTCAACAGAGGGGGAGGGATGCAACATCATCTATCTCCAGTCTACAACACGGTCTTTTCAGCAGTTCCAAGGAGGCTCTACACCAGGGGTCTTCAAACGTGGCCCTTTTATGACTTGTGGACTTCGACTCCCAGAATTCTGGGAGTCAAAGTCCACAAGTCACAAAAGGCCAAGTTTGAAGACCCCTGCTCTACACCCATTTGCACCACTTCAGGTGACCTTGAGGACATAGGTAAATCTCCAGGTGACCTCATCAACTCTCCAGAAGAATGCAAATGACCAGCTGTCTGTAAGGAGTATAAATCCTTCCCTTCCCCACCATCCAGTCAGAGCTGAAGAAGCTTCTTGGATGAGAAGCGAAACGACTTCAAAGAAAAACAAGGAAGTCCAGTTGCCTCCTGAAAAAGCACCTGTGGGAGAAATAGGATTCTAGTAGTTGGGCTTGGATGCTATGATGGAACTCAATACTGTACAGTATCTGTCTGGAAGGCTGAAATTCAGGTTATGATTCTAAAACTTAAGGTAATAAGTAGTAGTACTGAGAAAACAGCTCTTCCCTTATATTGTTACTACACAAATATTGTCGGTTTTTTCAACTCAATGTCCTCCAGTGATGTTAGATTATAATTACAGGTTGTTGTTGTTGTTGTTAGCTGCGAAGTCGTGTCCGACCCATCGCGACCCTATGGACAACATTCCTCCAGGCCTTCCTGTCTTCTACCATCTTCTGGAGTCCATTTAAGCTCACGCCTACTGCTTCAGTGACTCCATCCAGCCACCTCATTCTCTGTCGTCCCCTTCTTCTATTGCCCTCGATCTTTCCCAGCATTAGGCTCTTCTCCAGTGAGTCCTTCCTTCTCATTAGGTGGCCAAAGTATTTGAGTTTTAGCTTCAGGATCTGGCCTTCTAAAGAGCAGTCAGGATTGATCTCCTCTAGGACTGACCGGTTTGATCGCCTTGCAGTCCAAGGGACTCGCAGGAGTCTTCTCCAGCACCATAGTTCAAAGGCCTCAATTCTTTGGCGCTCAGCCTTTCTTATGGTCCAACTTTCACTGCCATACATTGCAACTGGGAAGACCATAGCCTTGACTATACGCACTTTTGTTGACAGGGTGATGTCTCTGCTTTTTAGTGTGCTGTCTAGATTTGCCATGGCTTTCCTCCCCAGGAGCAAGCGTCTTTTAATTTCTTGGCTACAGTCCCCATCTGCAGTGATCTTGGAGCCCAGGAAAACAAAATCTGTCACTACCTCCATTTCTTCCCCATCTATTTGCCAGGAATTGAGAGGGCCAGTTGCCATGATCTTGGTTTTCTTAATGTTAAGTTTCAACCCAAGTTTTGCACTCTCCTTCTTCACCCGCAACAAGAGGCTCTTTAGTTCTTCTTCACTTTCTGCCATTAGAGTGGTATCATCTGCGTATCTTAGGTTGTTGATATTTCTTCCGGCAATCTTAATTCCAACTTTTGATTCATCTAGCCCTGCCTTTCTCATGATGTGCTCTGCATATAAATTAAATAGGCAGGGCGACAGTATACAGCCTTGCCGGACTCCTTTCCCAATTTTGAACCAATCAGTGGTTCCGTGTCCAGTTCTCACTGTTGCTTCTTGACCCGCATATAGGTTTCTCAAGAGACAAATAAGATGGTCTGGTACTCCCATCTCTTTAAGAACTTGCCACAGTTTGTTATGATCCACACAATCAAAGGCTTTAGCATAGTCAATGAAGCAGAAGTAGATGTTTTTCTGGAACTCCCTAGCTTTCTCCATGATCCAGCGTATGTTGGCAATTTGATCTCTAGTTCCTCTGCCTCTTCGAAATCCTGCCTGTACTTCTGGTAGTTCTCGATCCACATACTGCTGAAGTCTAGCTTGTAGGATTTTAAGCATGATTTTACTAGCATGAGAAATGAGTGCAATGGTGCGATAGTTTGAACATTCTTTGGCACTGCCTTTCTTTGGAATTGGAATGTAAACTGATCTTTTCCAATCCTGTGGCCACTGTTGAGTTTTCCAAATTTGCTGGCAAATTGAGTGTAGCACTTTTACTGCACTGTCTTTTAAGATTTTGAATAGCTCAGCTGGAATACTGTCACCTCCACTAGCTTTGTTGTTGCTCAGCTTTTCTAAGGCCCACTTCACCTCACATTCTAGGATGTCTGGCTCGAGGTCAGTGACCACATCATTGTGATTATCTGGGACGTTAAGCTCATTCTTGTATAGTTCTTCTGTGTAATTTTGCCACCTC
The DNA here is from genome assembly GCF_964194415.1 of Vipera berus. NCBI lineage: Eukaryota > Metazoa > Chordata > Lepidosauria > Squamata > Viperidae > Vipera > Vipera berus. Next base: position 18,812,965 of record NC_138205.1, read on the forward strand.
TTCTTAATCTCTTCTGCCTCTGTTAGGTCCCTGCCATTTTGGTCCTTTATAATGCCCATTTTTGCATGAAACGTTCCTTTCATCTCTCCAATTTTCTTGAAAAGATCTCTGGTCCTCCCTATTCTATTGTTTTCTTCTATTTCTTTGCATTGTTCATTTAAGAAGGCATTCTTATCTCTTCTAGCTATTCTTTGGAATTCTGCATTCAATTGGGCATATCTATGTTTTTCTCCCTTGCCTTTCGCTTCCCTCCTTTCCTCAGCTATTTGCAAAGCTTCCTCAGACAGCCATTTTGCTTTCTTGCATTTCTTTTTCTTTGGGATAGTTTTGGTTGCTACCTGTTGTACAATGTCGCGAACCTCTGTCCATAGTTCTTCAGGCACTCTGTCTATCAGATCTAATTCCTTAAATCTATTTGTCACCTCTACTGTATATTCAACAGGGATATGATTTAATTCATACCTGACTGGCCTAGTGCTTTTCCCTACTTTCTTCAGTTTAAGCCTAAACTTTGCAAGGAGAAGCTCATGGTCTGAGCCACAGTCAGCTCCTGGTCTTGTTTTTACCGACTGTATAGAGCTTCTCCATCTTTGGCTGCAGAGCATATAGTCAATCTGATTTCTGTGTTGACCGTCTGGTGATGTCCATGTGTAGAGCCGTCTCTTGGGTTGTTGGAAAAGAGTGTTTGCTATGACCATCGTATTCTCTTGACAAAATTCTATCAGCCTGTGCCCTGCTTCATTTTGTACTCCAAGGCCAAACTTGCCTGTTATTCCAGTTATCTTTTGGCTTCCTACTTTAGCATTCCAATCCCCCATGATGATAAGGACATCATTTTTTGGTGTTACTTCTATAAGGTGCTGTAGGGCTTCATAGAACCGGTCAATTTCATCCTCTTCAGCACTGGTGGTTGGGGCATAGACTTGGACTACTGTGATATTGAATGGTTTGCCTTGGATTCGAACTGAGATCATTCTGTCATTTTGAGGATTGTATCCCAGTATTGCTTTTCCTACTCTTTTATTGACTATGAAGGCTACTCCATTTCTTCTGAGGGATTCTTGCCCGCAGTAGTATACCTGATGGTCATCTGAATTAAATTCACCCATTCCTGTCCATTTTAGTTCGCTGATACCTAAGATGTCGATGTTCAGTCTTGTCATCTCTTGTTTGACCACGTCCAGCTTTCCTTGATTCATGGATCTTACATTCCAGGTTCCTATGGAGAAAAAATCTTTACAGCATCGGACTTTCCTTTCACCACCAGACATATCCACAGCTGAGCGTCCTTTCGGCTTTGGCCCAGTCGCTTCATTCTTTCTGGCGCTACTAGTACTAGCCCTCTGCTCTTCCCCAGTAGCATATTGGACGCCTTCCGACCTGAGGGGCTCATCTTCCAGCGTCATATCGTTTTGCCTTTTGGTACTGTCCATAGGGTTTTCATGGCAAAGATACTGGAGTGGGTTGCCATTTCCTTCTCCAGTGGATCACGTTTTGTCAGAACTCTCAGCTATGACCTGTCCGTCTTGGGTGGCCCTGCACGGCATAGCTCATAGCTTCATTGAATTACGCAAGCCCCTTCGCCACGACAAGGCAGTAATCCATGAAGGGGTAATTACAGGTAGTCCTTGACTTACCACCACAATTGAGCCCAGAATTTCTGTTGCTAAGTGAGACATTTGTTAAGTGAGTTTTCTCCCATTTTACGACCTTTCTTGCCACAATTGTTAAGTGAATTATTGCAGTTGTTAAGCTAGTAACACAGTTGTTAAAAGAATCTGGCCTCCCCATTGACGTTGCTTATCAGAAGGTTGCAAAAGGTGATCCCATGACCCTGGGACACTGCAACCGTCATAAATGTGGGTCAGTTGCCAAGCCTCTGAATTTTGATCACATGACCACGGGGATACTGCAAAGGTGAAAAATGGTCATAAGTCATTTCTTCAGTGCTGTTGTAACTTTGAACAATCACTAAATGAACTGTTGCAAGTCAAGGACTATCTCTATTGTAAAGCCTACCCCTCACATCTATTTTTAAAACCCTAATTTAGGGATTTTTGTTTTAAATACAAGGAAAACTATCTTTGACTCCTCTGCATTCTGATCAGTCCAAACCCAGAACATTTTGGAGATGTGTCCTTACCAAGTACTCTTCCTGATGGGTCAGTCATGTCTGGTCCATATCTGCCACTGGGACAGGAAAATGGCTTCCACCAACTGACTCTATCAGTGGAATTAGTGTTCCTTTTCTTAAAAGACCGTTACTAGATAAAGTATGCATATGCCAATGAATTGTCAGATTAGTAAGTGCTTGACCTATGACTGCAACTGAGCCCAAAATTTCCATTGCTAAACAAGCCAGTGCTTAAGTGAATTTTGCCCTATTATACAAGATTTTTTTGGCCCAGGTGTTAAGCAAATCACTCCAGTTGTTAAGTGAGTCATGCAGTTGTTAAGCAAATCTGGCTTCCCCTATTGCAGGGGTAGGCAACATTGGCTCTTTTATGACTTGTGGACTTCAACTCCCAGAATTCCTGAGCCAGCATGGCTTAGCTTGGAAACCTTTCCCTTTCCCCTCAGCATGGCTGGCTCAGGAATTCTGGGAGTTGAAGTCCACAAGTCATAAAAGAGCCAAGGTTGCCTATCCCTGCCCTATTGACTTTGCTTGTCAAAACCAGCTGGGAAGGTTATAAATGGTGATCACATGACCCCTGAAAAAGCAACCGTCGTAAATACATGCCAGTTGCCAAGTGTCTCATTTTTGAGCTGCAAAGGTTGTAAGTGTAAAGACAGATTATAAGTCACTTTTTTTAGGGCTGTTGTAACTTTGAACAGTCACTAAATTAACGGTTGCAAGTCGGGGACTACCTGTGTATTTCATCTTTTTCATTGCTTCATTGGATTTGCCTTATGTACAGGTAGTCCTCAAGTTACAACTGTAATGGAGCATGCCCATCACAGTCATAACTTGTGATGGTCGTAAAGCAGGTCAGATTTTTATGACCTTTTTTGTGGTGTTGTTAAATAAAGGCCATGGGGCTTAAGTGAACCAATGGTTTGCGATGACCGGGGTTTTGCCCAGAAAAGAAGTAAATGTTGGTTTTCAGCAAACTATCATAAAATGGGGTCATGTGACCGCAGGACGCTGCGAATGGTAGCAAATGTAGCCATGTTGCCAAGCACCTAAAATGTGGTCATGTGACTGGGGGGGGGGTCGGCAACTGTCAGAATGTTGAATCTAAGTCATAAATACTCCCAGGAAGGTCCATTGTAACTTTAGGTAAAGGTAAAGGTTCCCCCACACATGCGTGCTAGTCGTTTCCAACTCTAGGGGCCGGTGGTCATCTCCATTTCAAAGCCAAAGAGCCAGCGCTTGTCCGAGGACGTCTCCGTGGTCATGTGGCCGGCACGACTAGACGCCAAAGGCGCACAGAACGCTGTTACCTTCCCTCCGTACTGGTCCCTATTTTTCTACTTGCATTTTTACGTGCTTTCGAACTGTAGGTTGGCAGAAGCTGGGACAAGTAACAGGCGCTCACTCTGTTACGCAGTACTCGGGATTCGACCCACCAAACTGCCGACCTTCTGATCGACAAGCTCAGCGTCCTAACCCACTGAGCCACCGCGTCGCTTATATTGTAACTTTGGACAGTGACTAATTGACTCGTCTTAAGTCAAGGACTACCTGCCCTTGATCTGAATCATGACTCAAATCGCAAGCTCTGCATCTTTGGGGCAGGCCTGCAACATGTGAAATACATGTGGACAAAGCAAGGGGCTTGTATTGTGACTGTGGCATTGTGACTCTGCTAACATCACTCTATCCCACCCAAAGCAACCCAGGATTGTTTAGTCAATATGATAGATAGATAGATAGATAGATAGATAGATAGATAGATAGATAGATAGATAGATAGATAGATAGATAGATAGATAGATAGATAGATAGATAAAACTTTCACACAGACTGAAAACCAGCACAATAGGAAAATAACAGAGATGAATTGTTGTCTCTGTGCTGTCCATCAATCCTTTGCAAAATAACAACAAAACAAGAATACACACATGCAAGATGTTGTTTTTTAAAAAGGTGCATGCCAAGACAGGGCCTATAGCCCACCTCATTTTGCTATGCAAATAAGAATTGGCCTAATTGAAAGGAAACGTGTCAGGCTCTTTTCTTCCTTCTAGGTAATGAATGTGTGTATGAAATCATAATAATATAGAAAGGGTACAGCTTGTATCACAGCATAGTTTTCATCATTCTGAACACCTGCTTCTTAATCTTGGCATCATAAAGAGGTGTGGACCTCAGCTCCCAGAATTCCTCTGGCCGGGGAATTCTGGGAATTGAAGTCCACAACATCTTCCAGCTTCCAAGGTTCAGAAATATTGTTCTGTTGTTCACAATGTATTGCACCGTGCAGCCAAAAAAAGCCAAAACAAATGTTGGTTGTATAAACAGAGGCATAGAATCAAAATCACATGAAGTGTTAGTACCACTTTATAAAGCCTTAGTAAGACCACAGCTGGAATACTGCACCCAGTTTTGGTCACCACGTTACAGAAAAGATGTTGAGGCTTTGGAGAAAGTGCAGAGAAGAACGACTAAGATGATTAAAGGCTTGAAAACGAAAACATATGAAGAACGGTTGCAGGAACCGGGTATGGCTAGTCTAGAGAAAAGAAGAACTAAGGGGGACATGATAGCAGTATTCCAGTGTTTGAGGGGCTGCCAGAAAGAAGAGGGGGTCACCTTATTTTCCAAAGCAGCAGAAGGCAAGACAAGAAACAATGGATGGAAACTAACCAAGGAGAGAAGCAACCTGGAATTAAGGAGAAACTTCCTAACAGTGAGAACAATTAACCAGTGGAATAAGCTTGTTTTCAGAGGTTGTGGGTGCTTCATCACTGGAGGTCTTGAAGAAGAGATTGGACAGCCACCCATCTGAAATGGTATAGGCCAAAGGTAGGCAACCTTGGCTCTTTTGTGACTCGTGGACTTCAACTCCCAGAATTCCTGAGCCAGCCATGCTGAGGGGAAAGGGAGAGGTTTCCAAGCTGAGCCGTGCTGCCTCAGGAATTCTGGGAGTTGAAGTCCACGAGTCATAAAAGAGCCAAGGTTGCCTACCCCTGGATAGGGTCTTCTGCGTGATCAGCGGGTTGGACTAGAAGACCTCCAAGGTCCCTTCCAGCTCTCTTTTGATTGATTGATTAAACCCTCTTGGCCACTCCCCAGACAACCTTGATTTAACGAGCCAAAATCCACTCTTGAAGTTTTTTAGACAATTTCCTTTTCTTTCAGGATTAACCCAACACTTGTAGCATTCTCAGTTCTGTGTGTTAAATGGAAGGAACTATTTCATTCAGTATTTTTCTTAGCTTCTGCTGCCTAGAAAAGCTTTATAAAGTACATGTACATTAAGAAATACACTGTACGGCAAAGCAGATTAATTGTAGCATCTCACTTCCTTGCTAAATGCCTGTGTCTGTCAAGGCTTTCAAAAATTCAAAGAAATGTATTTGCGCTCAGTGACAGTCTGGTGTATTTGCCCTCCCTGCTTAACGAGGCAATAGCTAAGCTGATGTATTTCCACATGCCTTTGCAGATACCTGTTAACCTCAATTAATTTTAACTCCGGTTGGTTTTTTAGCTCAGCATCTTGTGCAAACACAGTCCATTTGGTTAGGTTATAGGTTAGTGGTTTGTGCAAAGCCAGCAAATGAATGAATTCAACAACCAGGTTAAACAGATTGCAGGCTCCAGCTATCACACCTGAAGAAAAGCCTTGAGGAATTCCAGCACAAACGAGTTTAACAGTTTATATCCCCATGCTCTATTCCATGCTCCTTCTTGAATGCAACTCTTTTAAAGACTGGGATGATGGAGAAGCTAATTCCCATGGGAAGTACAGTGGTACCTTGGTACTCAACTGCTTTGAAACTCATCAAATTTGGTATTCAACGTATTTGACATGAAAATTTTGTCCCCAGTACAGGTAGTCCTCGACTTACAACCACAATTGAACCCCAAATGTTTGTTGTTAAGTGCGACACTTGTTGAGTTTTGCCCCGTTTTGCGACATTTCTTGTGCCAGTTGTTTTTAAGTGAATCACTGCGATTTTAAGTTAGTAACCCAGTTGTTAAGTGAATTTGGCTTTCCCACTGACTTTACTTGTCAGAAGATCGCAAAAGGGGGGTCGCATGACCCCAGAACATGGCAACTGTCATAAATATGAACCAGTTGCCAAACATCCGAATCTTGATCACATGGCCACAGGGATGCTGCAAAGGTCATAACAGAAATGGTCATAAGTCAGTTTTCAGCGCCGTTGTAGCTTTGAGTGGTCACTAAATGTACTGTTGTAAGTCAAGGACTACCTGTACTCATCGTTTGTTTAGTACTCAACGCACAAGTGAGAACTTGTCGGTGTTGGGTGCTTTGTGATCTACTACAACAGGGGTCCCAAACCTCTGGGTTGTGGCCCAGTACCGATCCGTGGCCTATTGGCTACCAGGCTGTGGGAATGGCTGGCACCCTCCCCACTCATGCTAGTGCCACCACGTGGGTGCTAGAGGCCCCATTTGCGCATGTGTGGGGGTGCTAGCACCGCCACCAGCATCACATGGGCACTAGCGCCCCATTTCCGCATGCATGTGGTCACTACTGTCCCATTTGCACATGCATGTGGGTGCTAGCAGCCCGTTTGTGCATGGGCTCCAGCGCCGCCACCAGTGCCACTCTGGGTGCTTGTAGCCCACTTGTGCCTGTGCACAGGTGCTAGTGCCACCACTGTGCGTGCACCCATTTTGCGCATGCATGCACGCATGCACACATACATTTTCCTGCTCCTGCCTTTCCCTCTGGGCCGCCAACCCAGAAAGGTTGGGGAGCTCTGCACTACATTATTGCTTTGATTTTTGTTACTCATTTTACCTGCTGGAACCAATTAACAATGAGTACCAAGGTACCACTGTAATTATGTTGCTTGTTGGATGTCTTATCATGTTGCCTCCCCCAATAACAAGGATTTCAAATTCAAACTAGTTGGGAAAATACTGAAGTCTAAGTACTCTGCCATGCACTCGGCCACGGGTAGGCAACCTCGGCTCTTTTATGACTCATGGACTTCAACTCCCAGCTACGCTGACTCAGGAATTCTGGGAGTTGAAGTCCATGAGTCATAAAAGAGCCAAGGTTGCCTACCCCTGCACTAGGCTGACAAAGCTGGAGCAGATCATAACAGGGCCAGTTTATAATCATGGATTCAGAACAGTGATGGCTGTTGTTTTAAGAAATAGAGAAGGAATAGGAAGTATTATCAGCTTTGAATAGGCCAGTGTTTCTCAATCTTGCAGACTTAAGATGCTGGCTGTGGAATTCTGGGAGTTGAAGTCCACATACCTTAAAGGGCTCAAGGTTGAGAAACACTGACCTAGGCCTAATAATTCATGGTGATTTATTCAACCGTTGTCCAACTTGTTAGTTAAAAACATCTATGAAAAGTTGTCAGTGAACAAATGAAGCTGACTGAAAGGACCACTGTATACTGTATGAGTATACTCAGCCCACCCGTTCATAAATGTTGTGAAGAACCTTATTAAAGCTAACCATTTTCATAAAGGCTTTTTGTTACACTCCTCTGTCCAATTTATAGAGACCTAGTATTAGGGCTGTGGACAGTCTACCCCTCCAAGAAAGAGAAAGTGATCTGGCCTCATTCAGCTCACGTGCTGAATAGTTCCATAGAAAACAACACAACAAAATTTTCAATCAGTGGGTTGTGTTGTTCACACTGGCCTCAGTATACTTTATGCCCCCATTTTCCCTTTGGTCAATTTCAACAAACTGGCCTCTACCACTTGGTTTATCACTGCCCATGTTTTTCTCCTGAATTCAAGAAGTCTACTCGCCTGCCTTTTTATTCTCATAATTACCTAGTAAGACACTTGCAGAGATGATTGAAGGGGAAATACCGCTTACAGGGGGGGGGGAAAGTGGGACAAGCTAATTTTACTTTTAATTAATTATAAGGCTGGAATGGGACCACAGATCACATCACAATGGCACACTTTGGAAGCCTAGAGCTCCAAAATTGGTCCATGTCATTTGTATTAAAAAGGACACCCAATAGCGGATTGTGAAAACAACTCAGATTGGGGAAAGAGCCCAAATTAAGAGTATTTGTTGATTTTTTTCATTTGGGATATCTAAAGTTAAAGCATGTTTAACACAGGTGTCATTTTAATTTCAGGTCATGCTTCTGTGAGGTTTATTGCTCAAACCGCCATTCGTTCTTTGAATTATCTATGAAGGTATTTTTGCTGAATTATATGTATTTTATGAAGCAGAAATATTAATTCATGGGTATCACAGAAAAAGTAGCATGAATTGGCCACAGCTACATTTTAAAATGAGAAATCTAAAGAATTGTTATAATTTTATGCATACCACCTATATCTGGCGCTGTATAAACCTTTGTCCTCTGCTAAACACAAACTTAAATACTGTAAGTGTAAGCAATACCAGAACTCTCCACAAGAAAATATATAAAAAATCAAGATGGCAGCAACCATACAGTGAAAACTCTTCTCCATTTTTAGATACTTTGTCAAACATTAAAAAGGGCCAAGGTTTGGTTCACAGGACTGTGACCACCATCTTTTTAACCCCTTCTATTGTGATATCCGTCAGCTTTATATTTCAAAAAAATTCTTTCTAGAACATCACATTGTAGATTACAATGATTTTCAAACCAGGAGAGAAATGTCATAAATATTGTACCATCTACTTGGGATATAAATGGAAAGGTATAAATGGATTCCATTCATCACTCAACATTTTAAAAAAATTCTTCTGAATTCTATAATTCAAATTGTTCATCAGTGACTGTTTTTAGCTTGTCTGTTTCGTTTTGCTTATGCTTCGAATTGCTTTAATTTAGTATTTCATTTTGGAAGCCACTCAAAGTCTGTCAGAATGGGCCGTTATAATAAATTTTAACGCAATAAGAACAGAAGCTGAGATTCCTGTTTCCAGAAGGAGGGCATCGTCTTCATCACAGGACAAGCTTATTCATCTTACTTTATTAAATTGTCACTGTGATTAAATCTATGAAATTGGAAGACTCCTGGTAGAGATAGTTTTAAAAACTGATTGGCATAAAAAGTATATTGGGGTTCTATCTCCCTTAGAAGGTCCACAAGGAACATTTTACAAATAAAATCCTATCTTTTAGTCTTTGATAAGGCTGGGCAAAATCTCTACTATCTGTTCTCACTAAAGACCTCATTGCTTGATAAAAACAGATGCTAAGATGCTAACAACTAAGTTTGTTTTGTTTATAAAATATATTGGTTCCTCATCTAACCAAAAGGTAACTCTGGCACAGCTTACAGAGATAAAAAATACAGCTACATTAAAACACGAATAAACTAAAACCGAACATTAAAACCTAAGGACACGTGGGGAGGGCGGGGGCAAAATGGGGGGGGAGGTGGGGTCTGTTGAATGGGGGGAGGTGGGATCTACCTCCACTGTGCTGTTCTCCCATTGGGGCCCTAGTCTAACTGGCAGAGCCAGGTCTTTAGGCCCTTCCAAAAGGATAGGAGGATTGGGGCCAACCTCACATTAGGGGGCAAGATATTCCAGAGGGCAGGAACAACAGCAGAGACCCCACCAGTCGGAATATTCAAATATTCAGGCTGACAGAACCGGCAGGAGTGGTTCAATCCCAGAGGGTTGAGACGGTCTCTCAAGTAACCTGGGCCCATGCCACGAAGGCCTTTAAAAGTGAAAAGTGAAAAGTTGGCCCCGTACATTACAGACTGTTTTTCCAACTGTAGCTCAAGCTGGATTTGCCCTAGGCCAGAGGTAGGCAACCTTGGCTCTTTTATGACTCGTGGACTTCAATTCCCAGAATTCCCGAGCCAGCCATGCTGAGGGGAAAGGGAGAGGTTTCCAAGCTGAGCCATGCTGGCTCAGGAATTCTGGGAGTTGAAGTCCACGTGTCATAAAAGAGCCAAGGTTGCCTACCCCTGCCCTAGGCGGACAGGTTTCTTATAATACTAGAATTTAAATTGATGTTCTTGCTTTAACTCAAAATAAATGAAACCCAGCAGATCTTATTTCTTCAAAACTAAAGGTTCTGCAAAAGTTTTATACAGATAGTCCTCGGCTTACAACAGTTCATTTAGTGACCGTTCAAAGCTGCAACGTAATTGAAAAAACAGAGTCAGCATATTGCCCCCAACAATCTGGGTCCTCATTTTACCGACCTCGGAAGGATGGAAGGCTGAAAGTGATTTATGACCATTTTTCACACTGATGACCGTTGCAGCATCCCCATGGTCACATGACCAAGATTCAACTGCTTGGCAACTGGTTCATATTTATAACGGTTACAGTCCTGGGATCCTGTGATCCCCTTCTGCGATCATCTGACAAGCAAAGTCAATGGAGAAACCAAATCCACTTAACAACCCCGTTATTAATTTAATAACTCCAGTGATTCACTTGACAAATTGGAAAGAAAGGTTGTAAAATGGGGCAAAGTTCACTTAACAAATTTCTCACTTAACAACATAGGTTTGGGCTCAGTTCTGGTTGTAAATTGAGGACTACCTGCATTGTGAATTGACAAGATTTATTCAGCTCTTAAATTAGGGATTATTATTAATAGTGTGCCCTTCTCCTTGGTTAAACATGTGTTGAAATACACATCAGGGATGTCCTCTTTAATTTAGCTTTAGGACCGTTTTTGCAGTTAAGGTAGAAATTGTAAAAATATAAATTAGATTGCCTGGGGGAGAAACATAGCATTTTATATTTCCTTGATAATGTCCTTTGTCAGAAGAAAATGTCTGTTCCTAATCTTACTGCATTTGCACATGAGTTTGGAATAATCTCTGATTACTTTTTGAACTGGTGTAAATCCCACTTGATGGTACTGGTCACTCTCTGACCCCTTTGCTTATCTTGACTACAGAAGATTTCTCAGCTAGTAAACTTGAATTTACTCCTTGCTTGATGTCAGTACAGATCTAGACAGATGGTTGAAAACTCTCGCGTGTATTTGAAGTAAGATAAATGTCATTACAATGAATACCACTCAAGGCTTAGTTTCTATATTTCCCATGTATTTGCATTACATAATTTCAAATAAATGCAAAACACAATGGATACATTTCTTGGCAAGGATGTCCTATAATATTTTCACTTGAGTATATTATAGCTACTATTAAGAAAGGTGATTTGAATGTCTCCTGCGCCCTCCCTTCCCCTGTACATCACTAAGCATTTATCTTAGCATCAGTTACTGACTAGCATTAAAAGTATAAACATTTTCTCTCTTCTTTCGGCTGAAATTGGGAATTACTATTATGGTTCATCGCAAAGTCAGCCAGATGTTCTGACTGGGTTTGGCATTTTTATCCACCTATCGAGTCCTTCCCAAGGACCTGGGATAGGGATGTTGATTTTTAATGGTGTTATAATTATCTTCGCAGAATGTAAGCTGTTCTGAGTAAAGCTGCCTTTTGCAATTGACCAATGGTGAGTTTGTCAATGCCAGTGATGTTTAAGTGGTGTTCCTGTTGTTGTTATTATTCTTGGATCCCGTTGAGACTGAGATCCTGACAAGTACTGGCATCCCTGTTTGTGTAGTTTCATATGTATGGTACACTTCAAGCTGCAAGTCACATATTGGAAATATTGGATTGCAAACACGTTTATCCATGAGAAGCTTATGTTTATGGAAAAAAAATCTAAGCTATATAAATGACTAGCATTTAATATGTCTTTTGGGTAAACTGGTCCTCTTATAACATCATCCTGGATCCACTCAGCTCTGAGAAAACTTTTAAAAAGTTTTGCAGAACTAAAAGCCAATGCATCAACAGAGGGATATTATCATGATCGCCAGAAGTGATAGGAATTCTCTATATTGTGCTAATGAGGCCACACTTGGAATACTGCATCCAGTTCTGGTCACCAAGATACAGAGAAGATGCTGAGGCCCTAGAAAGAAGGCAAAGAAAAGCAACAAAGATGGCAAGGAGCCTGCGGGCTAAATTGTAGGATGAATGGCTAAGGGAACTAGGTAGGTTTAGCCTAATGGAGAGAAGACTTGGTGGGCGTGTGTGTGTGTGTGTGTGTGTGTGTGACACAATAGCCATCTTCCAATATTAAGGGCGGTCACAGGGAAGAGCAGGTTGATTTATTGCCCCTGAGGGGAGGACAAGAAGCAGTTGGTGGAAGCTGGTCAGAGGGACATTCAACCTGGAAGCAAGGAGGAATTTCATGACACTGAGGAGAACAATTAATCAATGGAACAGTTTGCCTCCCAGAGTTGTGGGTGGTCCATCTCTGGAGGGTTTCAAGAAAAGATTACACCACCATTTCTCCAAGATGGCATAAGGACTCCTACCTTGGGCGGGGGAGGGGGACTGGCACACTTCCAAGATCTTCCCTTCCAACCCTGATCTGATACTCTGACATATTGAGAATAAAGTAAGCAATATGAAATCAGTTCACTACGACCTTAACAAGGTGTTTAAATACATTAACAACAAGAGAATTGTTTTGTAGATCGTGGACATTTTATGGGTCAAAATTACCATGGTGTTAGAGATATAATTCAGCGGCTGGAACATGAACTCATATGATTTGGTCTTGTCCTATTACTGTTGCAATGTGAGTTGACACTGGTTTGGATCAACAGTGGTATATTAAGGAGGCATGCGATATTGGGTATATGACCAGGATTTAGTATCTACCAAGGTATCAAGAATTGTGGATTTTTTTCAGTCATGGGTTTAGATAAAAGAGATATAACATTAGTGGGAGAAATCTACAGCTGATTTAAAGAAATGGATGGATATATGTTGTTTGTCGACACTAAATTTTTTTTTCCCTCTGACACAAAAAAAAGTTCTAAAAGATATAGTAGAACTTTTTGGAAATGTTTTATGATCGACCTTCCTTCTTTCTCCCTCCCTCCCTCTCTTCCTTCTCCCATTTGTTCTATGATTCGTGCTGCTATATGCATTTGTATTTTTTAGCAGTTTGCACAACACAATTACTTTAAAAGTGAGCATTTTTAAATGGGCAGATATCTACCTATTCCCAGATATGTAGTTTTCCAAGTTCCTTAGGTCATATTTGATTAAAAAGAAGCAAAAGATCGAGAAATAAAATGTTGGATTGTGACTAGCTAAATGGAAATTACACAGGTGAGTGCTTGTAATTTTGTGTCGACCAGTTTGCTAAGCCACGTTTGCTTTAAACCACAGCTTGCTGAAAAAGTTACAAGTGCCTGTGTCATTGCTCATGATTTACAAAGCAGAGTGGCTGAGTTTGCACAACATATCAAGACAAAACTCATCAAGTGATGGCTTGTGAAAATTGGTACAGATAGTATGGCTGCCGTGTATTCTGTTATGCTAGATAATATGGCTGCTTTCAAGCAAACAGAGATGTTACTTGTGAATCCACCAAACACAGCACTGGTTGGTATCCACTTCCACAACCCGTGCAGCACTTTTTCTCAGTGACACAACTGTTGGAACATTGCCAGCTATATCCACGCTCGCTTGGTTCCTCTGAACATTTCTTTCTATGGGACCTTCTCTAGACCAGCCTGTCTACAGAACTCAATTTCTAAGTAACACCGCAAGGCAATCTCCTCCAACGTTGCACTTTCCTGGTGTGTTAGTTCTGTGATTTTCGTGATTCCCACCAACATGGCCAAAGACATTCCACCACATCTGGAGGGCGCCAGGTTGGGGAAAAAAAGGATACCACTAGGCTGCTTAAGGCCACTGAATGTCACCCAACAGAGGAGGAGGAGGACTATCCAAAATTCTGCACATTGTCAGATTCGGCTTAAGAGAAGAATCTGAATTTTCTTGCCTGCTGTAACCTCAAGGGAGATCACGGATGCTCCTCCAACTCTGCTCCTTCCTGCTGCCTTTCACCCCCATCCTCAGTTCCTTTACTCTGATCCCTTCCACTTCCATTCCTTCTCCATCTCTCCCTACCCCGACTTCATACCGATCTGCTCCTCCATCTTTCCCAGGGCTGGTCTCCCTCCGGATCTCTCCCATCCCTTCGCCCCTCCCTTCACCGCCTGCCCCCCCCACCCCACCCCCACGGGTTCTCCAGTCCATCCTACCCCTTCCCAAAATGCTTCCCAGGAATCAGGCTGGCTCGCCCTTCCCTCCCTCCCGCCTTCCACCGAGTCTCACTTCCCCCCCCCTCTGCCCCGGGGCTTCCCTCCCCCCTCCCTCTGCCCCGCACGCTTCGCCTCTGCCCCATCCTATTCCGAGAGTCCCCCCCTTTTTTTTCCTCCACCCCTCTTCTGCCCTTCTTGTCTTTCTTTGCCCCTGATCGCCCCCTCCCTCCCTCCCTCCCTCCCTCCACCGAGATTGCTCGGCGCTGCGCTGCAGTTCGATTCGCTTTATTCAAGTCTTCCACTCTCTCTCTCTCTCTCTCTCTCTCTCTCTCTCTCTCTCTCTCTCTCTCTCTCTCTCTCTTATTCAAGTCTTCCACTCCCGCTCCCCTCTCTCTCTCTCTCTCTCGCTCGCTCGCTCGCTCGCTTTTCTCCCCGGCTTCATCCATCCGCTGCCTTCCTCCGCCTCCCGCCTCTCTCTTCTCCCCTCGCCTCCGTCCTCGGCTGCCTTGCCTGCCGGCTCCCCACTCATGTCCTAGCGAGCCCCGAGGTCCCGTCTCTCTTCACTCCACGCCTTCGATGCCCACGTTCCCACGGGCGGTGGTGGTTGTGGCGGGGGGTGGGTGGGGGGGAGTGGGGGGGAAGAAGGAGGAAGGAGACTCACCTGCTGGTAACCCAAATCCTCCGGCGCAAATTCGCTCCCCGCCGCCTCGAACTGGAAGTTGATGTGCGGCGCCTGGTGCAGAAGGAAAGTCCACCACGAAGCTCGGTACTCCTGGGGGGACCCCATCTTTCCCTCGCGGGGCGCCCAGATGCACCGGCGCTGCTCACCGTGCTGGACGTCGCCCTCCCTCCATGCTGGCGAAGGGACGGGTTTGGGAAATGGAGTGAAGAGAGACTCTGCAAAACCTCAGGGCTTATCCGCGCGGGATATTGGGGGGGAGAGGGAGGGAGGGAGGGAGGGGGATTGTGGGGAAATCGGGGAGGGGGGCCGAAAGAGAAAGCTGGTTGGGAACGGGGAGAGAGGATGGAGCAAGGCGCAGAGCCATTAAGCGAACGTGTCTGTTAAGTCACCCAATTTTGGCTTGCCCTGCCAGAGACTGAGAGCGGGGCTCCCCCCTGTGGTCTTCACCTTCTACGCCAGGGCTTTTCCAACCTTTTCACCCATTCTGCCACTTTTAGGATGTGGCAACATCCGAGTACCACCAGTCGCCTAGCAAGGTGTCAAAAACTTGATGGCCAAAAAAAAAGAGGAAAAAAGTGATGAAGTATAGGTAGTCCTCGACTTACAACAGTTCGCTTAGTGACTGTTCAAAGTTACAATGGCACTGAAAAAAGTGCACCCCACCCCCAAGCCACAGCTGAGTAAGACGCCTGCCTGCCCGGCGGCGCTCTTGCTCCTGTCTGAGGTTTCCATTGTTGTGAGCATTTCTGTTGAGGATTGGCACCGGGGTGGGGTGGGGGTGGGTGTTTGGTTTTTATTCCACCACCCCCTCTGCTAGGTGGTTGCAGCAGGTTTTGGTGACTTCACATGACCCTGGGACACTGTGACCGTCATAAATATGAATAGTTGCCGAGCATCTGAATGTAAATCACAAGACCCTGGAGATGCTGCAACATTCCAGCTGATTGGCGCTTCTTCTGGGCTCAGCAGAAGCGCCAGGATCAACACTGAGCTCCAGCTGGATCCTGACGCTGATCCTGGCACTTCCACTGAGCCCTGACAGCCCTGCAGCTCCAGCCATCTCTCGTTCAGGCTTCTGTGGTGCTACCACTGCTTCAGCCCCTCCCCCACTACCACTTTTCTAGGATGGTCGCGTACCACCTGCTAGGTGCCAATGTACCACAGATGGTACCCATACCATTGGTTGAAAAGCCCTGTTCTACGCAATAAAGATAAGTCCCGCTTAGCGGACCAGTTAGAGAGGTACAGACTTACAACTGACTTTTCCGAGTTACAACGGCCCTGAAAAAAGGGACTCGTGACCATTTTTCACCCTTATGCCCATCGCAGCGTTCCCCACGGTCATGGGATCAAAATTCAGATGCTTGGCCACTGGTTCATACTTATGACCGCGGCAGTGTCCCAAGGTCATAAGCCAGATTCACTTAGCAACCGGGTTACTAACTTATCAACTGCGGTAACTCACCTAACAATCGCGGCAAGAAAGGCTCATAAAATGGGGCAAAACTCACTTCATAAATGTCTCATTGAACCATAGAAAATTTTGGGATCAGTTGTGGTCGTAAGTCGAGGACTTACCTGTGCAGCAGAAGGCTTTTCCCTAGCTGAGGAGCAGCACCACCCAATGGTCAACCAACATGGTCTTTAAGGGAAGGGGCTGGGGGGGCTAGGGTTGGGGTTCACATGTCTCAAGCGTACCCGGTTATGGAAAGCTGGGTTAGTAGAGCCACACACACACAAAAACCCCTTCTGACCGACATTAACTGGATGTATAGTGAACCTCTGGCAAGATTGGATGTATCCTACTATGTAGAACAAACAGGCAGAAGATTAGCAGTGCGCATCCGCGAATTACCAACTAGCAGTCAGAAGACAGGATGAAAACTTCTTGATTGCTCAAGGCCTGGACAGACTTCACTACAGTTTCAACTGGGAAACTGTGAGCATCTTAGACTAAGCTAAGTGCAGAAAGGAATTCCTGGAAGACCGGCCCTCAGACAAATCAGCCATCAACAGACACATAGAGATCAACAACATCTATGTATTATTCAAAAGTGACAATTAAAAATCTAAAAAGGAAACAAAACAACTTTTCACCAGCAATCAACACCCAGGAAAGCAGGGATTAGCACCAGGATTAATACCAAATCAACATTCAAGCGGTAAACAAAACCCCAATTAAGGAATTACCAACTGAAACAAACCATCGGACAACAAACAGCAGGCCAATCAAGGAACTGCCAAGAAGAAAACCAGACTCCTACCAAGACTCGGGGGGGGGGGGCAAGCCACAGTTACTATGGTCAGAGAACAAGCCCCACTCCCTTCTAGCACTGATGATGTTACCTAATTGGATAATGAAACGTCTGCAAGAAAACAACCAAGCACAGAGAGCACCCAGGACCCCACATGTTGTATTTTCCCCAGTCAATTGGAGGAGGAATAAAAAATGTGAGACCCACATCCTGCCTCAGTCTATGGGAGACAAGATAGAAGCAGATAGAAAAATGGAAGGTTTCTTTACAAGGAATGCAAATTTTGAGAAACTGCAAGCATATAGAATAGAATAGAATAGAATAGAATAGAATAGAATAGAATAGAATAGAATAGAATAGAATAGAATAGAATAGAATAGAATAGAATAGAATAGAATAGAATAGAATAGAATAGAATAGAATAGAATAGGAACAGAGCTGGAAGGGACCTTGGAGGTCTTCTAGTCCAGCCCCCCACTTAACCAGGAGAACCTACACCAGTGATGGCGAACCTTTTAGAGACCGAGTGCCCAAACTGCAACCCAAAACCCACTTATGTATCGTCAGGTGCCAGGTGGGCATGGCCCATTGGGTGGGTGTGGCCCATTGGGTGGGCATGGCCCATTGGGTGGGCGTGGCTGCGGTGGTAACGGCAGACTGGGTGGGACTAAAAAGTTCAATCAATCAATTCCAACTTTGCAAGATCTTTTTTTCCCACAAGAAGCTGAAATTGATTGATTGAACCTTTTTTTTTTTGCACATGACGGCGGAGGCCTAAAGCGAAAAGGTTTTATAAAATCCAGCTGAAGGCCTAGGACTGGGGCGACGGCACGCATGCCCACAGAGAGGGCTCTGTGTGCCGCCTATGGCACGCGTGCCATAGGTTCGCCACCACAGACTTACACCATCTCAGACAGGTGATTGTCCAGTCTCTTTTTAAAGATCTCCAGTGATGGGGCGCCCACGATTTCTGGGGGTAGGCTGTTCCACTGGTTGATTGTCCTCACTCTTAGATCCAGGTTGCTTCTGTCCTTGATCAGTTTCCAACCATAGTTTTTTTCCTTCCCTCTGGTGCTCTGGTGAACAACCTGACCCCTTCTGCCTTGTGGTAGCCCCTCAGATACTGAAACACTGCTATCATGTCTCCCCTATTTCTTATTTTCTTTAGATTAGCCAAACCCAAGTCCCATAGCCGTTCTTCGTATGTTTTAGCCTCCAGGCCTTTGATCATCCTAGTTGCTCTTCTCTGAATTTTTTCCAAACTCTCAACATCTTTTTTGTGATATGGTGACCAGAATTGGCTGCAGTATTCCAGGTGTGGTCTTACTAGGGCTTTATAAAGCGGTACTATTACTCTGTGTGATCTTGATTCTATGCCTCTGTTTATACAACCCAGGAGTGTATTACCTTTTTTGGTTGCTGCTGCACACTGCTGGCTCATAGTCACGTGATCATCCACTAGGACTCCAAAGTCCCTCTCACAGTTACTGTTTTTAAGCTGGGTCTTGCCCAGTCTGTATTCGTGCCTTTGATTTTTCCTGCCTAAGTGTAGGACTTTGCTTTTCTCCACGTTGAAACTCATTTTGTTAGATAGGGCCCATTGTTCAAGTTTGTCAAGATCTTTTTGGATCCTCTTGTTAAAGATTGCATGATAAAGTGGGCTCAGAATTTTCAAGAAGTTATTACAATGGATACTTGGGAAAAGATTTGGGTGAGAAATGTAAAATTTACACAGGCCCAAAATTTAAGAGAGAACTTTTACAAAATGTTTTACAGGTGGCATTTAGATCCTAAAAAATTAGCAAGTATGTATCCGAACTGCCAGCCCAAATGTTGGAGGTGTGGTTGTGAGGATGCAACGTATTTTCATATATGGTGGACTTGTAAAAAGGTTAAAGCTTTTTGGATTAAAATTTGGTGGAATATGCAAAAGATATTCAAGAAAAGGATAAAGTTTTCTCCGCAATTGTTTTTATTGGGTATTATCACAGATACTACCGTTGTAGATATTAAATTGATGTTGAATTTAATTACGGCAGCGAGACTTTTAGTAGCGCAATATTGGAAGAAGGAAGAACTGCCGACTATAGAAGAATGGACTTTAAAAGTTTCCAACTTGGTGGAGATGGCAAAGATTTCAGCGTATTTGAAAGATCAATCGCAACAGAGATATACCGCGGAGTGGAAGAGATGGATAGATTATATTCAGAATAAATATGGGACTAAAAAGTTTTACTTAGCATTTGAATAAGTAGCGGACTTATATGATGTATAATTAGCTTGTAGTTATTTTATTAAGAGTTAAAGTGCGATAGAATTTAATATTTTATTGTTGTTTGCATATTTTAGATTATGTTTGTTTGTATTTTTATACCCTGTATTTAGCTCTGGGAAGTCGGGGAGGGAGGAGGGGAGGGGAGGGGAGAGTTGGGGAGGTTTGGGGAGAGGGGAGGGGGAGGTGAGGGGTTTTGTATTCAAAAATGTACTGTAAAACTATTCAATAAAAAAAAAGATCTTTTTGGATCCTGAGTTTGTCTTCTTGGAGTGTTGACTATTCTTGACAGTTTGGTGTCATCTACAAAGATGTTGAAGAGTACTGGGCCTAAGATGGAATCTTGTGGTACCCCACTGTGTACTTCTCTCCATGTGGATGTAGTGCCGTTGAGGTCTACACGTTGAGTGCGGTTTGTCAGCCAGCTACAGATCCATCTTGTGGTGATGTTGTCTATTCCAGCTTTTCCTAGCTTGTCAGTTAGTAGGTTGTGGTCTACTTTGTCAAATGCCTTACTGAAATCTAAGTATAATACGTCCACTGCGTTTCTCTGGTCTACTAGTTTCGTCACTTTATCGAAGAACATAGATGGATCTGCATTGTGGAACTTGACTACTTAAAAAGAATGGATTTCACCTGACCCTTTCGAATACTGAATCCCTTATAGGTAGTCCTCAATTTACAACGGTTCATTTAGTGAACTGTTTGAACTTACAACAGCTCAGAAAATGGGATTTATGATGGGGGTCCTTACCCTTAATGACTATCACAGCATCTCCATAGTCAGCTGATCAACATTCTGATGCTTGGCAACCGGCACGTATATATGGCAGTTGTGGGATCCCTGAGTCACATGGCCACTACTTGTGACCTTCCCAGCCAGCTTCCAACAAGCAAAGCCAAGGAGGGAAGCCAGATTCATTTAATAGATGTACATTTAACTGTAGTGATTCACTTAACAACCGTGACAAAAAAAGGTAACAAAATCAGGCATGCCTCTCGTAATAACCCCTTTGCTTAGCAACAAAAATTCTGGTCCCGATTGTGGTTGTACGTTGAAGGCTAGCTACATTGGATGGGCTTTCTCCATCAGGTGAACAGAAGGCAATACTGTGTGGGTCAGGAGGAGGGCTGAGAAGATATCTGCAGACCCCTCACAACGGGGACCTAAAATGTTTCAACTCCTCCCCTCGGGGGAGCATTATAAGGCATTGCATGCCAAAACAACTAGAGCCAGGGGTAGGCCACCTTGGCTCTTTTATGACTCGTGGACTTCAACTCCCAGAATTCCTGAGCCAGCCATGCTGAGGGGAAAAGCAGAGGTTTCCAAGCTAAGCCATGCTGGCTCAGGGATTCTGGGAGTTGAAGTCCACGAGTCATAAAAGAGCCAAGGTTGCCTACCCCTGAACTAGACCCAGGGGTAGTTTTTTCCTCCACGCCACCACTATGCTGAACACCTAATTCTTACAGTGCTGCCTAACGTCCATGTACATTTTACTCATATAGTGTGGTTGTACAGGAGGTCCTCGACTTACGACCACCACTGAGCCCAACATGTCTCTTTCTAGGTGAGACATTTGCTAAGTGAGTTACCCCCCCCTCCCATTTTACGACCTGTCTTGCCACAGTGCTTAAGTGAATCACTGCAGCTGTGAAGTTAGTAACCTGCTTGTTAAGTGCTTATGGCTTCCCCATTGACTTTGCTGTTCAGAAGGTCGTAAAAAGGTGATCACATGATCCCCGGGACACTGTGACCATCGTAAATGTGAACCGGTTGTGCCAAGCAGTCTGAATTTTGATCACGTGACCCTGGGGATAGTGCGACGGTCGTTAAGTGTGAAAAATGGTTCAGTGCCGTTGTAACTTTGAATCAAACTGTTGTAAGTCAAGGACTACCTGTAGTATTATTGTTTATCCTTCTTATTATCATCTTTACTCCCCCCACCCTTTTATTCATATGATGATGATGATGATGATGACGACTTTGTTGCATGTACACTGAGTGCTTCTGTACAGGAAACAACTTCCTGGTGTGTCGAATCACACTTGGCCAAATAAAGTTCCATTCCATTCAAATCAATTGCTCTGTTCCTAATGTTAAGGCTGCGATACGTGATCCTGTGAACCCCCATTACCCCACCACCACCCCAAAAAATGCTTTTCTTTCAACCAGTCTCCATCATGCTGAAGCTTCATTTCAGGGCCAGCGCAGAAGACAAGACAGGCAGCTTAAGAAGCAGAGAAGCGAATGCTGTTTCCACTCGACTCCTGCCAAGCCTTTTTCCATTCAGCTCAGATCTTTTTTTCCCCACTTCCATGCATTAAAAACGTGATTTTTTTATTTTATTTTTTTTACAAAGTGCAGCATTATCCTGCTGCCTTTCCTTTTTCTGATGGCGCTGAAAAGCTAAATACGTAGGCATTCAAGGTGTGACTCAGAAAGAAGCTCTTAGTAAAAAAAAAAACTCCTTCCATAGGTGTGCGTAGCAAAGATAAGGCGTATTTCCTCTCTCTCTCTCTCTCTCTCTCTCTCTCTCTCTCTCTCTCTCTCTCTCTCTCTCTCTCTCTCTCTCTCTCTCTCTCTCTTCCCCGCCCCCCCATTTTTTCCTCATCATTGGTCTTCAGCCTCAGGCCGGTGTGCCTTGTGCAGCAGATGACGAATGCTATCTTTATGAACTAAGTTGAGGATTTGGGGATTGGAAGGGAGGGAGGGAGCTAATAATAGATGTGTGGGGACCCAATATTGACCAGCTTCACAGCATGCAGAAAAGCAAGTTTTATCTTTCTTCATTCTGGCTTCGTTCTTCACCAGAACTGCACCCTTGGGCTGTAGGTATCACTCCACTTTCCTAGTCTAAGAAGAACTCCAGGGAGGTGGGTCAAATTTTGATCTTTGCGACAGCTGGGGGGGGGAAGCACGAAGGTTCTCTCTGTCAGTTATGGAATTGGCAAAAAAGAAATCCGACTTATTAAAATGTCAGTGTGGTTCCAGTGGTGCATTTAGCCACAGTAGCCTCATTTCCCAGAGGGGATTCAGAACTTGTTTATCAAAGGAAAGCAGATGCCATAGTTCCCCCACGCTGGCTGAGGAATTCTGGGAGTTGAAGTCCACGAGTCATAAAAGAGCCAAGGTTGCCTACCCCTGACCTATACTATACCTGTGCATTTGATTTTTCCTGCCTAAATGTAGAACCTTACTTTTTTCACAATTGAATTTCATTTTGTTAGATAGCGCCCAGTGTTCGAGTCTGTCCAGATCCTCCTGTATCTTAAGTCTGTCTTCTGGAGTATTGGCTATTCCTGCCAGCCTGGTGTTGTCTGCAAATTTGATGAGTTCCCCATCTATCCCCTCGTCCAAATCGTTGATGAAGATGTTGAAGAGCACTGGGCCAGAACAGAGCCCTGGGGCACCCCACTACACACTTCCCTCCATGTAGATGCAGTTCCATTGAGGACCACACGCCGAGTACGGCCAGTCAGCCAGCTATGAATCCATCTGGTGGTGATGCTATCTAACCCACTTTTTTCTATCTTATCAAGTAGTAGTTGTGATCTACTTTATCAAATGCCTTACTGAAGTCCAGTTCATTTAGTGACTGTTCAAAGTATAACGGTACTAAAAAAAGGGACTTATGACTGTTTTTACGACACTTTCTACCACTCTAGCAGCCTCGTGCTCACATGATCAAAATTCAGACACTTGGCAAATGACTCATATTTATGAGGGTTGCAGAGTCCAGGGGTCACATGGATCACTTTTGCGACCTTCTGACAAGCAAAGTCAGTGGGGAAGCCAGTTGTGATATGATCTGAAGATGGAGATAGATCACATTTTGGTTGCTTTAGGGCTATTGCTGCCACCTAATGGACCTGGAAGGGAACTAGACGAGCTTGAGAACGTTCCGGATGGGGGATAGTTTGACCAAGATCTTAGTCAAAGATTGGGATGTAATTTGGAATAAAATGGTGATGGTAAGTACAGCAAAACCTCTTATTTCTCCATTCTTTCCATCTCTGCAGATAGCTATTAAATTGACCACGGGTCTCCTTGAACAGGATCCTAAACTCTATCAATCTGACATTTTTTTCAATAATTAAGATGTGCAGGGTAGTAGTGAGTATTTGGGTCCATGTGTCGGTGAATGTTTGTGTGAAGGGATGGTGCCATCTGCCCTGAACAAAGTGGTGATATAAACCAGGGCTTTTCAACCAGTGGCACGGGTACCACCTGTGGTACATTGGCACCTAGCAGGTGGTACGCGACCATCCTAGAAAAGTGGTAGCGGGGGAGGGGAATGAACTGAACCGGTGGCAGCACCGCACAAGCCTGAGCGAGAGACGGCTGGAGCTGCAGGGCTGTCAGGGCTCAGCGGAAGCGCCAGGATCAGCTCCAGGATCCAGCTGGAGCACGGTGCTGATCCCGGCACTTCCGCTGAGCCCAGAAGAAGCTCCAATCAGCTGGAATGTTGCAGCATCTCCAGGGTCTTGTGATTGACATTCAGATGCTTGGCAACTGATTCATATTTATGACGGTCACAGTGTCCCAGGGTGATGCGAAGTGACCAAAACCTGCTGCAACCACCCAGCAGAGGGGGGGGGGGAAATAAAAACCAAACACCCCCCACCCCTCCTGCCAATCCTCAACAGAAATGCTCACAACAATGAAAACCTCGGACAAGAGGAAAACTGCCGCCGGGCGGGCAGGCAGGTGTCTTACTCAGCTGTGGCTTGGGGGGCACTCTTTTCAGTGCTATTGTAACTTCGAACAGTCACTAAGAGAACTGTTGTAAGTCGAGGACTACCTGTACTTCATCACTTTTTTCCTTTTTTTTTTTTTTGGTCATCACGTTTTTGACACCTTGCTAGGTGAGTGGTGGTACTCGGATGTTGCCATATCCTAAAAGTGGCAGAATGGGTGAAAAGGTTGAAAAGCCCTGATATAAACTCCCCTTTAAAAAAAGGCATTGATGGATCAGATGGTCCTGGACAATTTTTGTCCAGTCACCAACCTTCTGTTTCTTAGGAAAATAGTTTGGAAGTAACATTGAGTCCATTTGTGAATGACCTCTGACAGAGCCCAAGTAGGAGTGTTGTAACAATCCAGACTCTTCTTGGTCTCTCGGTAACTTTCAACACTATGGTATCCTTCTGGACTGACTATAGGATTAAGAGTGGGAGGCACCATGTTGAATGGTTCTCCTTTCTCTTAGGTGGGTTCTAATCAATTTTGACAGGGAATGGGGAGGTCAAGACTTTGACTCCTTATCTGAAGGGATCATAGTCTCCTGTTTAACACCCACTTAAAACAGTAGGTGAGGCCCTTCACTGATGGGGTGTGCGTGTCCAATATTAACAGCAGATGGATGATGCTCAGTTGGACATCTCAACTCCATATCAACCAATCAAGGATATCATGGCCATATCACAGTGCCTGGAGGCTGTGTAGATCTGGATGGGGATGAACAGACGTAAACCCTGACAACACAGAGGGGGCATGGGTCCTCAGTTCTTCCACTATCAAGATTTGCCAGCTGTAGTTCTCAATAAGATCACACTTTCCAAAACGAAACCATTATGTAATTTGGAGATAGTTCTGGACTCTCAGTTCCTGCTCGAAGAGATTTTGTTTATATTTTGCATTTCTAAACTGCCACCTGTAGGAGATGAGCAGGCTGAGCCAGAGGGAGGGGTCAAACATGTCATAAGTCATGAATCCCTGCGAAACCGCAAGAAGATCTAAGTCCAGCCCACTCTGAATGCTTCATTCTTACGTATTTCCCTTGACAGTCCAGGGTTGGGAGCCACACACACTGTGCAAATATCTTACTCTCTTGAAATCCCTTTCTCTCCAATTTCTCCATTCTGGGGTGGGAGGAGGGTAAGGCAAAAGAGAGAGGGTCTACAGAAATTGACTACCATGTGAAACAGCACTAACAGAGGACAAAACTTAGTTTGGTTTCATTTGATTTACATTTACATTTAACTTAAATAAAATTTACTTAATATGTTTCTTGTTATATGAATAATGACTGATTAATGTATGTTTTTGAGGTCTCTGGGGTCCCCAAGGCTTAGTATGATCTGTATGAACCAGGTCATTGCCTTTCTGACTGCAATATGGAAAACAGAAATTAGAGCAGGCATGTCAAACTCACGACATCACGTGACATCATGCAACGTATCACAACTTTTTCCCCATTGCTGGCAATGGGGTGGGCACGGTTTTGGCCCGCGGGCCAGCAGTTTGACATGCCTGAATTAGAGGAACTTTGAAACCAGGGTGAGTGACTCACCTCCACAGATGTTTTGATGACTACCTCATCCATCTGAGAACAGCTGGCTTGGACTTGCTTGCTGATCCCAGCTCAACGAATGTGCTATTTGAGGGACAAAAAAAATAATCTTTGAGCAGCTTCTCTTGCTTTCTTCATTAAGTGTGCAAGACAAATCACAAAAACAAGCATCCATTATCTGCACTGGCCAATCATGAAGCTTTTATTCATTGCAATCTTTGTCTCTTTCTTCAAATAAACCAAAGTGGCCTTCTGCAAAGCCCAGCTGCCAAACTCTGCAGTATACTTGGGCAGATCTTCAAATAGCCCAAGTTTTTTTTATATATATTTCTGCCTTCTTTCCAATAGCACAGTTGATTCTGGCTTGAACCCAGGATTCCATATCTGGTCTTTCTAATTCAGCCTTACTTAATCCAGTGCCTTTCAACTAGATTGGACTTTAGCTCTTGTATTACGGGTCAGCTGGGAATCCTTGAAGTTGCAGTCCCAGCACATCTGGAGGACAACAGATTGGAAGCAGTGCTGGCATAGCTGAAGGCACGAATGTGTTTTGGCTCATGTTAAGCATTTAAGCAGTTGTGAAAGTTTTAAACAGCTACATTTTGAAAACAGATGATGTTTTGGCCAAGAGTTTGGTATTAAAGATGGGTTTTCACTTATATGGGTTATGATAGAAGATCTGAAGGAACATAGATGAAGGAATGGTTGAATGGGCACATTTCTTATATAATTCTTTGTGTGTCCAACCACACTTGGCTAAATAAATAAAGTATAAATAAAGAAAATGATCAGAGCTAGTGAAACTTCAAAGGGATGCTTGACTTCAGTGAAGTTTTGAACTGAGGCACCCCCTCAAAGCTGCTTCACGAACTCATAGAGAACCTCCTACTTCTAAGAGTGTCAGGCCCAAACAATCAGATTCACATGCGAAGTCGACTGTTTCATTGTATAGGTAGTCCTCAACTTACAACAGTTTATTTAATGACCATTCGAAGTTACAACGGCACTGAAAAAATGGCACTGACTTATGACCATTTTTCATGCTTATGACCGTTGCAGCGTTCCTCATGGTCACATTTGGACGCTTGACAACTGACTCACATTTATCATGGCTGTACTGTCCCAGAGTCATGTGAGCCTTTTTTGCGACCTCCTGACAAGCAAAGTCAGTGGGGAAGCCAGATTCACTTATCAACCGTGTTATTAACTTAACCACTGTGGTGATTCACTTAACAACTGTGGCGAGCACATAACAAATTTCTCACTTAAAATCATGTTTGGAGTTGTGGTCATAAATTGAAGACTACCTATATTCTATCTAGAATACAAAAATCTCCCCAGACTGCTTGCCATCTCTTGGGAACAAACAAACAGATAAGGTTCCACAGAATTTGGCCTCTTTGTGGATGCTCAGCGCCTCAGGCCTAATTTTTCACTTGATCCCCCATCTTGCCTGACTGCCAATTCCCAACCAGGAGTGAAGCAAAGCAAACACGTTATTTTACCTCATTCTGTATTGACAACTCTACAGAATGTGCTATATAGGGAAAGGCCAAAAGGACAGATATGTCAAGGCTTTGCTTTAAATTTTGGAACTTAACAGATTTCTGAAATGTTGGGGAAGCCTTGAAACTACAAGTGGTGACGGTGCATAGAAATGGAAGGAGAGAGAGTGTAGATGATCATTTATTTCCTCAAAAGAATTATTTGTTCATCGTATTTTGGAACTGCCCATCTTCCTCAGAGAGTACTGTACACTCTGGGTGGTATAGAATGAAATATTAAAACCAAAAACAGTATATGAAAGTTAATGTAAAAAAAGAGGCCAGGATGAGAAAGACCTTTTACTAAAAAGTAAAAGGTGAAAGGAAGGATTCAGGACACTAATCAGGCCCCATGGTTGCATGCTTCTCTACGCTCCCCAAGAAAGGCCTCAGAGCCACCTTTTTACAACTTTCTGGAAGACAGGAGAGTGGGGGCTCTGCTTCATTTCTGGGGGGGGTCTGGACCCCAAAAGTGGGAGCTCATTATCTGATGGGATTCACAACATACCTTCCCTGCCAGACCAGGTGAGATATGGGGATGAAAATAGTTTCATAGGTAGGCAGGGCTTTAAAAGTAAAATTAAAATTAAAATAGAACTTCCATCCAATAGGAAAAACTGGGTATCAAATACAGGTGATATATTTAGTGACTGACATTACACAGCATTTATTTGAAAAAAAAAAGGATTTATGACCATTTTTCACATTTATGACTGTTGCAGCATCCCCATGGTCACATGATCAAAACTGAGATGCTTGGCAAAGTGACTCATATTTATGACAGCTGCAACGTCCCAGAGTCATGTGATCTTCTGACAAGCAAAGTCAGTGGGGAAGCCGGATTCGCATTAACAATCGGGTTTGTCACTTAACAACTGCATCGGTTCACTTAACAACGGTGACAAGTAAAGTCGTAAAATGGGGCAAAACTCACTTAACAAATGTCTCACTTAGCAACAGAAATTTTGGGCTCAATTATGGTCATACGTTGAGGACTACCTAGAGTCAAAGGTCCAGAGAAGCTGATATGGACTGATGCCCTGAGATTATTGGATTGAATAGGAATGAATAATGATGCATCTTACAGAGGATGAGTTTATGCTTGTAAAGATTTTGTGAAAGAAATAAACATTGGAGATACCAACATGTGGATAGGAATCTGTACAGAGACTGAGTATAAAGGGATGCATTGAAGGAAGAGATGAATGAAACCCATCCATAGATGTACAAACATGGTGGAAGAATAAGCAGATTAAAATCAAGTTCATGCAACCAAGTCACAATATCTCAAAACCATTTGGATTTGGCAAAAGTGACATGGTGCCCACAGGCATTGGTTTTAATTATCTTGTTTGGGTGTGATCTTCCTCTTAGCTTTTCTTCAAATTATGTTTTGATTCAGGAAGCGGATGATCAGGCTACAACTCCAGTCCTGAATCCTAAGTCTCACCTCTCTATAACAGATCATAGACAAATATAGAAGTATTTTCACACTATTCCAAGATGAGATCTGCAGAAAACAATATATTTTTTTTCTTTTCTCCAGGGCAGGTTAAATATAAGCATTCCCTTAACAATGCCCCTAAACTAAAACACCTCCATTCAAAGTAAGAGTATAGAAAAAATTAAGTGTGTAATTTAATAATTTAAAAACAAAAGCCACTCCCAAAGTAGAAAAATACATTTTGCAAATGCAAAACTATCAAGCAAGAAATGCATCACTATACATCAAGATAGTCCAACATGATAAACCAACAGGTTCACATTTCTTTGCATTTCTTTCACGCACAGAAAACATTTACATGGAACCTATACATTTATCAGAATCAAAAAACCCTAACTTTTGGATTGCTCATATTCCTCATAATTATTTTACTAAGAGTATAGTACAATGAACAGTATAAAACATAACAATAATGTATTGCACTGTATTTTAACCACAAGGCAGAAAGATAACTGTCATATATGGTCACAGTTAGAACAATCAACCAAGTATTTATTTATTACCGCATTTATAATCCATGTTTGTCTCCTACAGGGGTGTTTAAATTCCTTCTGCTTGAAGGCTGTGCCAAACTTTGAATGACTTATTGAGGTTCACACTCCAAAAATTAAGAGAACCCAGAATGTGTTTTAGGAAGGAGTTTCAGAAGTTTTAAGAATAAAATGAGTAATTTAATTTATCTTAATGATATTTGTTATAACCACCTGCTATATTAGGGTTCAGGAAGACTACAAAATCCAGAAACAATAATAGCAAACACGCCTACACAGGCAGCCCACACTAAAACAACCAAAGCAATGCACTATACCAGGGGTGTCAAACTGCCGGCCTGCTGGCTGGATGCATCATAGTGAAACTGCACCCAAAAAGTCACGATACATCGCCACACGTCACATGATGTTGTGAGTTTGACACCCGTGCACTATACAGACATGACTTGAGCATTTGGGAGGTTGAAGGCACTCCTTTTTCCTCTTAAAGCCTCCCAGCTATTCCCTAAGTGCAAAAACAGGCCCAAGGCTTGGCCCTCATTTTCTTTGAGAAGCTTTTGTATCCTTAATCAAGCCAGTAAATTTTCTGTGAAGTAGTCTCTGCTAAAAGATGCCACTCTTGGGGAAACTCCACTAATCTCTATCTGTCTGATCCCAGGAGATTATCTTAGCCACATGCTTGGTTCATGATGCTCCCTGTTGGGTTTCTGACCTCTTCGTTCTACCACCCTTCCACCTAATCTCCTGCCCTCCCACATTCCATCCATATTCTCTGTTTCTGGAGCTTACTCAGTTCTCCTCTTCAACTGAAGACTCTGCTAAGAATAAGACTTAGGCCGTTCCATAAAGATCATCCATGTCATCAGTTTTGGTGGCAATGGATTCACCCTTGGGAGACCTGAAAGAGCTGGTTAGGGATGGAACATTATGGAGGAAATCCACCTATGTGGTCACTAAGAGTCAACAACAACATGGTGGCACATAATCAATCCCAAGGGAATGGCCATGGTCTTGCCATCAACCTCTGTCTCATAAATGAGCTCTTGGGAGAACCAATCTTGCAGAAATTCAAGGAATGGACAGATGTTTTCCCTAGATAGAAGGAAGGAAGTTAGGAGGTCAAGCTACAGTCAGCACTGAGCTATTCCTGCCTCACTCTTCCATAAAATGGAACAGAAAGAGGAAAGAAGTGAAATACCTTGAGCAGCATCCTTCTGTTGTTGTGATCAGACAGAAGTTCAGCCAGCGCAACTCACTTGGAGCTCTCCAGGTGGGCTCATCCTGCTGTCTTTCTCACCAGAAAGGCTGTTCCTTGCCTTTGCCTGCAGTGTTTGATTATTTTCCTACCTGGGACCATGAGTTCGGTGGCTTAGAGAGGTTGAGGGGCATCTATGTTGTGGTTCACAGGGACAGGGAAACTTCCCTTTTCCTTCTGAACCTCAGTAGATCTGAACTGAGCTTGGAACATTCCAAGTGGTTCTTAAATGTCAATAAAGAGTGAAAGTGTTCTGCATCTTGTTGCTGCCATGTTAATGGTGTTATGTATCCAGGTGAAGAGAACACATACTTACATAGCAGTCACCACCAGGGGGCGTTGAACTGTAACTGTTTTGGCGGGAACCCAGTTTCAGCGGGAAACAGAGGTTCAAACCAATTGGCTGGCTGCTCACCTGGCCAGGTATAAAAGGAGGACAGGTAACCCCTCTTCCCCAGTACAGTCACTTCCACCGAATAAAAATCTGCCATGCTGTACTCATCGTCTCGGCGTCTTTCCTGCTCTCCAGAACCCACTACAAATGGTTCTCTGGACTTTAGTGGCCGGGACATGATGCTCCAAGTGTGAGGGACCTAAGAGGAGCTAAAGTAGCATAGCAGGGCAGCAAAAAGGAAGGAACGAGCAAGGGAAGGATCCCTAACCTTAACCCTAACCCTAACCTGTCACTGTTGTGTGTACCATCTCCTCCAATACCATTCCTGAGTCAGTGGTGTCACTTCAGGACCTACTGCATAGATTGGCAGCACAGAGATCTTGGTGGCCTGATGTCTTCCTTATTGATTACTGCTGGCCGATCTCTTTTTCTTCCCCTCTTTTTCTTCCTAACTTTCATGAAAGAATGGAGAGAGAATAGACATACCGTATTTGGCTGCAAAACATCTGGGTGATTATTAAATGGCAGTGAAGGAATACAAAAAGCTCTGAGTGTGTTTGCATCCTTGGAGAGGTTTGCCTTGGGATCCAAGGGATGCTAATGGATGCCCCATTGGAGCGGTTTAGATTGGTCTTCCTGCCATGACTGAATGATCTTCAGCACTTGTAATGCTGTGTGGGAGAGAGGGGGAAGAGCTGCTTCTAGGGCCGTGGTGGCGAACCTATGGCACGTGTGCCAAAGGTGGCAAGCAGAGCCTTCTCTGTGGGCATGCGCGCCGTCACCCCAGTCCTAGGCCTTCAGCTGGGTTTTATAAAACCTTTTCGCTTTAGGCCTCTACCGCCATGTGCAAGAAAAAAAAAGGTTCAATCAATCAATCAATCAATCAATCAATCAATTTCAACTTCTTGCGGGGAAAAAAAGATCTCGGAAAGTTGGAATTGATTGATTGAACTTTTTAGTCCCACCCAGTCTGCCATTACCACTGCAGCCAAGCCCACCCAAAAGGCCTCGCCCACCCAGCACCTAATGATACATAAGTGGGTTTGGGGTTGCATTTTGGGCACTCAGACTCTAAAAGGTTCGCCATCACTGTTCTAGGGTAATGGTTGGATAAGCAGCAATTTAGCCCTTAGGAAGAATCTGGATGAAACAAATGTCTTTGAAAGGACCCTCCCTAGTTTCTTGAGCTGTAAAGGCAGGGGGGGAAGGAGAATACTTGTAATTCAGGGTTGAAATGAGGGGTCCTTGGTGCTCTCTGAGCTTCGTGGTTTTCTTGCCGATGTTTCATTACCGAAACTAGGTAACATCATCAGGACTAGTCTTGAGTGTACTGCTAGTCTCTGAGCATGGTTGTTTTCTTGCAGATGTTTCATTACCCAAACTAGGTAATGTCATCAGTGCTACTAGCACTGATAATGTTGCCTAGTTTGGGTAATGAAACATCTGCAAGAAAACCACCAAGCTCAGAGAGCACCGAAAAAATGTACTTTTAGAACTGCAAGAGTCTGTTAATATAACTTTACCAAAAAGCAGAACTAGTGTTTCTGAGGGTGCTTCTTGTCTGAACTTCCAGCAAGGCTGCCAGCACTTCAGATGAGCATAGAAGAGACAACCATGGCATGCTAATATATTCTCTTTTGTCCTTAGGCTATTGCTTAACCAACAGCAGCTGAAGTGTGAATGTTGGAAAGAGAGGAAATATTATGCATCTAGCGTGGCACTGAATCTTAGAAATAAGCAATTAAAATAGGTCAGTATTAATAACATTGTATTGTGCAGGAGCAGAAGACAAAGAATGAGAGTCGGAAATGACATGGTTATGTGGTCTTCGTGTAACTCTTTTGCTTTCCTGCACTTTTATCCACTGTCTGTCAGTTATTATTCTTAGAAGCTGCCCGGTGTTATGTGGTGGCAGAAGTGAGAGACTTTGTTCCCTCATAGGCGCCTTTTTAAGATGCTCTTTTAACTGACATTTTGTGCAACTGGGTTTCAATCTATTAAGTCAGGTTGAATCATTAGCATATGAGACAGTGAAGCTGGCATAGGAAGAGCCTTGAAGGACGTCTGTCAGATCCACCATCATGTCCTGCCATTCTGTTGGAAGGGGAGGGAGGTTGGCATTTGGGGGATGCTCTCTCTTTTGCTGTACACTGGGGAATTAGGGAGGGGGATTGATGGGGTCAGACTCCCTCCCAGCTGGTTCCAGCCTGGTTCCAAGGCTGTTGTGCCCTGGGAGTGACCTATTATCCACCTAACACCTCAGCATTCTCAAAACATCTCGGCATCCCATTGGCTCTGGGTGGACTGGTCAAGGGGGTTGAAATTTGGGGAACACGAAAGAATTGCTTTGTGCCTTGCGCGGAACCTTCAGATTCCGTCTGACTTTTCTGCAACTACTTTCACTCAATAAAAGTTATTTTGATTCAGTTCAGTGGATTCAAGAGTCTTGCTTACCTGAGGGACCAGCTGGGGACAGGTCCTTACAACTTCAAGACTTAGCAAAATTGAGACCGTGTTTTTCAATTGCATCTGCAAAGGTTTCTATGAGGCTTGCGCTCTGAATCAGCTTTATTCATTCGTCTGACCACACTGCAAAGAGGTTGGATGCAGCTGTAGTGATCCTAGCGCTTTGTTACTTAACCAAGTGACTCCACACCGTGACAACTTCTTTGTCAGTTTGAGGGGAAAAGAACCATGACTGAATCAAGCTAATATTCCTTTTCCTCAAAAATCAGGTGAATGAGAAAA
The DNA here is from genome assembly GCF_964194415.1 of Vipera berus. Classification (NCBI taxonomy): domain Eukaryota; kingdom Metazoa; phylum Chordata; class Lepidosauria; order Squamata; family Viperidae; genus Vipera; species Vipera berus. Next base: position 18,846,578 of record NC_138205.1, read on the forward strand.
TGCCAGCTGGAAACCATTTTCTCTATAGGCATAAATAGACAACAAGTTGTATTGCTTGTCCCCGCTGCCCCGCTGCCCAGCTGCCTTGGCTGCGCTACTCCAGACAGGCCGCACCCAGGGGTGACTCTCCTCCAGGGGGGCTGCTAGTGAGGAGGGAGCCACGGGGGAGGTGGGGCTGGGGCGATGGTGCACGTGCCCACAGAGAGGGCTCTGTGTGCTGCCTCTGGTATGCGTGCCATAGATTCGCCATCACTGTCCTAGACTATATCAGGACTGCAATACGTTCAAGGTTTGGGACTGAATGATGTACCCTAAGCAGTAACTCCCCAAAGGATCCCTTGGATTTACACTCTTTTTATTGCATTGTAAACTACTAAGCCAATCCAGCAGGTGGCCCCATCCAACTGATTTCAAGTCATTTTGAAAAATTAAATAGGATCAGGTTTAAGTAGTACCAGTACTTGGGTAGGAAAGAAGTTCTTCTTTGTCTCTCCTGTTTTTGACACAAATATCTATATTTTCCTGTCTTTTGGAAACATAGGGCTCCAGGTTTGCACACAAATGTTTGTACTTATTGCCAGTGCCCAAGAATCAAACAGAGGGTTCTATTCTTCTAATTAGGTATTCAGCCAAAATTCTGAAGACAGATACTTTGTTATATTTAATAACAAAATATACATCAACGTAAAAGGTAAGGACAGGATTCATTTTCTGCCTAATTCTTTTACCAAGGAAACTTCCTTAGTTTTGCTTTTTGTAAACTTGAAATAATGTAATGTACTTTAGAGGAGTTGCAGTCTTGTGAGTTGTGTACTCACTGAAACCTCGGCTATTAGTGAGTTCATATACCATCCTAATTAGAGTCTTTGTTCTGGCTCCCAGAACTAAAATGCTTTGTAGTTCCAGATTCCAGATGGTTTAACACAACGAAAATAGTTGTATAACAAATATTTATTGTCCAGCAACCTTAACCAAAGATTTACATTTTGCAGTAAAGACATCCAGTCATCACAACATATTCATGCTGTATATTTGTTCATTCTCATGGTGTAAAAAAGCAGTGGTTTCTTCCATCTCAGCTAAGCATTGCTAAGCATTGTTACAGATGCTATTCATAGCATGCAGCATAGTTGATTAAAACAAAGGCTTTACAACCTGACATGTAGCTAGGAAGTCCTGCAATAAACTTTGAGGCTCTTCCCACTGACTAGATAAGATATAGGACTAATTAACAACTAGACTACATTTCCCAGAAGCCATCTCTTAAGGAAACAGCATTAACCCTTTAAATGCTAAATGTTCTTACATACAGTTCTATTAAGGATACAACATTAACCCTGTAAATGCTAAATACTCTAACATAGTTCTTGATTCCTAAGCTGGCTACAATTTGGTCCAGCACAGTCTTTCTTATGTACTGTTTTAAATAATATTGAACCAGCGGTAAACCTGAAGTTAAATTAGCAGACATCGTAGTATCATAAAGGGCAAAACCAAGTTTGCCATCTCTGGGTCAGATTGGAAGGTACAATAATTTCAGTTACTGCTATCATCTTAGAAGAAGACCCATTGTGTGTCGAGGATTGCCTGTAATTCAAATATTGACTAAGAGCGTGTAAGAAGGAACCATTGTTACAGATCAGGGGTAGATTTCAGAGTGAGCCCAACCATTGGAACTTTGAACTTTCAATCCGGGTTGTAAGTAATCCTTGGGACAATCCTTGTTGTAACTTCCAATGGTTGCTAAGCAACCGGTTTTAAGTTGAGGATCGCCTGTAATTCAAATATTGACTAAGAGCGTGTAGGAACCATTGTTACAGATTAGGGGTAGATTTCAATGTCAACAAATTTCTTCAGCTTTGGATGATGATGGATGGCGAGAGTGATAATGTGAAGAGCGGAGGCCTCAATACTAAAGGCTCCACCATTGTCCTAAAGTACCATAGTTAAGCGCATCCTGATGATCTCATTTCTGGAGCACCCAGTATGATCTGGTCCTTACATTTGGCATCTATAATTACTCATCTGTGGGGAAATAAAAATAAAGCATTCTTGCTTGTATTCAACTCAGGAGTCCCCCCAAGGTCTTATAGAAGGAATTATGAAAAGTTGCATTTTTAGCCACTGATGCATATAAGCAAGGTTCAGAGGTTTGTCAAGGATCGGTTGCCTGTCAGGTTTTTTGTGGCTGGTGATTCAAAATAGCATAGGAGACTTCATCCGGATGTTCTCCAGCATCAGAGGACTAGAAAGAAGCAGAAAGACTTAGAAGCAGTGGTGGGATTCAGCCGGTTCTCACCAATTTGGCAGAACCGCTAGCTAATTTTTTGTTGCCCAGGCCCAGAACGGACTTCCGGAAGCGGCATCAACACAGAGAACCGGTTGTTCACCTATTTGAATCCCACCACTGCTTAGAAGGCATACTTTCCTTCTCTGTTGCAGTGCAAGCACTTGAGGTGTTGAAATGGTGTGTGGGCATGAGCTTGGTACACATGGGGAAGAGGTGCTGCCTAGGAACGAGCAGATAAAAGGAGGGGAAGCCTGCAGCTGAACAATGGGTAGAAGAAGTAGCTTAGAAAGGATCCACCATTACTTATCAGCTGGTTAAAAAGAGACAGTGGGTGAGATTTGCAAGGCTGGTTCTAGCCTCCCAAGCAACAAAGATGATTAATTATTATAAGCATTTTAAATAAAGTAACCGAGACGGGGCAAGTTAATGGAGGACACAGGACTTGTACACAATTGTCTAAGGTAGTTCTGAAGATGCCTTGCCAGCTGTTCTTGAAGGACAGATCCTCATGACGTTGCTTTATTCTCTCCCATCCATAACTAAGGATGCTTTAGATTTAGCAAACAGTGCTGAAGTAGTATTTTCACCTTGCTACGCATACAGTACGTAGCACTTTTTAGCAAATGTGGTGATGATGAAGCAGAGACTGAGATCTTCTGAGGTCCTAAGGGCCATTTTGAATGCCTACTATCCTTTCCTCCAGCCACTGGTGATGTCTCTCCTTGTCCATTTCAGTTTCTTGGGAATGAACATGATCAGGCCCTGGAGTTTTGCTGTGTAATGCTTGATCTGTGCCTCACAATATGCTAATCAGGCATTAGACTACCTCCTTATCTACAGGTAGTCCTGAACTTACAATAATTAATTTAGTGACCATTCGAAGTTACAATGGCACCGAAAAAGTGACTTACAGTATGACCATTCTTCACACTTAAAACCATTGCAGCATCCCCACGATCATGTGTTCAAAATTTGGATGCCTGGCAACTGGTTCATATTTATGATGGGTTGCCAGTTTCCTGAGGTCATGAGATCACCTTTGGCAACCTTCGTAAACAACCATGTTGCTCATTTAAGTGATTCACTTAACAACTGTGGCAAGAAAGGTCGTAAAAACAGGGTAAAACTCACTCAACAGCTGTCTTGCTTAGCAACAGAAATTTTGGGCTCAATTGTGGTTCTATGTCGAGGACTACCTGTACTGTAGCTCCTTATTTGCGCAGATCTAGTGCTCTCACACGCTGGACACATGACCCAGCATGGAGAGGTGGTGGTGAAGTGTCGGGCAGCTGTTTTTAGAAGGAGCAAATGAGCAAGAGAGTGACCTTGAGAGACAGGAAGAAGATCTGCCGATGGTGCAGCCGGCATTTCAAAGACGTCTCAGCGCACAAAAGGGGGAAGGAGCACGGGGAAGCACTTCAAAAGGGACCCTCCCTAGTTTGCCAGAGAGAAAAAGGAAAAGAGGGGAGAAATACTTTTCAACCTTGCAAGAATAAAGATAATGTAAAGTAATAGTAAAGATAGAGCTAGTACTCCTGGTTGTTTTTCTTCTCTGGATTGCCTCGCAGGAATAATGCCAATCTTGAAGCCTGAAAGTATTTTTCCCCTCCAGAAATCCTATACAATAGGTAATCTAAAATAGGTAATAAATAGATAAAATCCTCAATCATTTGTTTAGCAACTACATGTAGTCCTCGGCTTACAACAGTATGTTTAATGACCGTTCCAAGTTGCAACCTATTTTCTGTAAGATCTCAATAAAATGGAAAGGGACCACAAATAACTGCCTTGGGGACAGCCAGGCTGTGTCCTACAATTTTAGCAATGCAGCCAAACAAAGCAACGTTCCTTAGCAACATGTTTGATTTCAAGAAGATATTTGAACCTCCATGTAGGTGCCAGAAACACAATTAGAAAAGAACAAGTGACTGTAAATCAATATTTTATTTAGAGGTGTGCCCATACCCACAGGAACAATCAAATGTAAACTATATGGGGGCTAAAAAAGGTATTGAACAGACATTGTCCCCATGTGCTATTTGGGAAGTAGGCATCTTCTGACCAGGGAAGCCATCATGGTGGCTGTTTTGAGAAGAAGCAAGCTCTTAAGGCAGCCATTTTGGTGATTGCCTAAAACAGATTTCTGCTTTTCCAGATATGCTCACTTAAACCCCAGAGCTGACCACTCCTGCCCTCTTTGTGGCTGAACATCAGTCTCTATCTCTGCAAAACGTTCCATCAGGGATTTCTGGGTGGAAGGATTAGCAATCGTTCAAAATATCAGGACATGTCTGTCTCATTGACTGGAGGAAATTGGAAACTATGTTGGGTTTGGTCTATGACTCCAAAATCCAACTCACATCAGACCTGAGTAATTTTATCTGTGTTTACCACAATCCTCACAACAGCCTTGAAGATGTTCATCAGGTCCTCCCTTTCCCAAAGGCATGGCTCAACAACTGTGTTCTAGTCCCAAGCATAATTAACCAAAACTAATTGTGCTTAGTATATAGTCAAAGACAGCTGTTAGGTTTATAACTGGTTCAGCAGGTAAGGTCAACAGAGTCTGCAGAAAGACAGTCCTCATTCTGATTTATGAAGGGCAAAATTGGGCCATTTCTTAGTTCCTGGGATTCTATGGGGAGATTCTCACCTGAAGCATTGGACCCTCTGGGTATTGTCTCCATGGCGGGATTCATCATCTCAGGATCTTAAAAAAAAAGATTCAAGAAAGAAATTCATTTGTTCCTTTGGCTTTCAACAATATTTCTTGTGAACAGCAAAAACAAAGGTGCTTTTTGTATGTTTCAAAATATCTTCATTCACAGGCACAAGAAGGAAAAATTCCACATACACCTCTCCCAAAAAAAATGTGGATGGAGACCCAGCACCACTCTACAACAAACAAGAGCAGTGAGTGAATCTAATCCCACCAGCTTTTTTCCCAACAAGAGAGGCTCTTTCTGCTCTGGGCACACTTCCATATCATGGGGGTCCACCTAAAGCTGGTCACATGATTAAATTCAGAGGACAGGCAGGACCCATGACCCACAGCTGAAGTCTTTGCAGGACCTGCCTTGACCAAGTCCTTTCTCGTCTCCTCTCCCTGCATATGTGAAATATGCGTACTGCCCCTTCCATGTTTTCCTGGGAGCATTTGTTGTCAAGGGATAACTTTAAAATATTGTCATCCAAATTTCCTCATTTTATGCTTAACCCGACAATCACTGCAAGGACTCACTATTGGAGCCATGTCCTACATACAATATGTACAATTGTTATAATCTGGTGATGGAACGAATGCAGAAGTGCAAATAAGCCTCTGGTCAATATTGCAATACGTGTCTCTTCACCTTTCTGCCTTTCTCTCTCTTCTTGGTCTCTTGAATGTTAATTTTATTGCTATAATCTACTAAATCAAGAACCATCTGTGCCTTCTTGCCTCTCCGTCAGCTTTCATGTCAATCCTTCTCTACCCTTCCTTCTCCCTGAAACATTCAAAGATCCCAAGACAGATACTGGCCTATCCAGGGTCACCTACTGGCCTAATGTTTTATGACGATCAGTCTGTCTGATATCCACGACTAAGGGCTCTGGCCCAGTGTGAGCTCTTCCAGCAATTCAGATCCATCTCAGATGGGGCAAATGGAGAAAAGGAAATGTGCTACTTTGGTGACTTGTTTATGTTTATGTTTATTGGACTTATATACCGCCCTTCTCCCGTAGGACTCAGGACGGTTCACAAGGAATTTAAAATAACAATACAAATTATAAAAGTTAAGAACAATTAAAATAATTAAATTTAGTCCTTGAATAAAATAAAACCCCTGTTAAACTCCAATTAAAACCCAATTAAAATAAAATTACAATTAAAATTCTCAATCCTGGCCGTAAAGCTCAAAGAGCCAGGTCTTCAGGTCCTGGCGGAATGGACGAAGGTCAGGGGCAGTCCTGAGCTCTACCGGCAGCTGGTTCCAAAGGGCAGGCGCACCCACAGAGAAGGCCCTCCCCCTGGGTGTTACCTGCCGGCAATCTTTTGCCGGCGGCACCCTGAGAAGGCCCTCCCTGTGGGAGCGCACAGGACGAAGGGAGCTTGATGCTGGCAGCAGTTGTTCCCTCAGATATCCCGGACCCAAGCAGCTCCAGTAGGTCACTTGGCACTGACCAGACAAAGGGACTGCTTTCTTAGTGGTAGTGGCAGGTATAACTTTGTGCCTCTTTCGACTTTGTCCAGTAGAGAAAAAAAAGTAATTCCCTTCTGCCCTGGCTCTGCAGCCTTGTATTTTATCTGCCACCTTGAGTTCATAAGAGCAAATGTCAGATTAAGTTCTGTCCCCTCACACCATATGGAGAAGTATGGACGCTTTTCCACCTTTGTAATCTGGATGGAAGGCTTGGTCAGGCTGGGATCTAGGAGGGGGAAAGACTCAGTGGAACCTCAGACACCCTTGTAGGCAAGTACCTCCTGTTTCATTCAACCACAAATAGCATCCCTCCCGTCTCAGGCTCTTGGAAATGGGAGGATCCTCTTCTCCGTTCTCAGATACATATTTTTTTCTTCCAAACATTTATAAGAAAGCCTATTTATTTCTTCCCGACTATTATTCTGTCCAAGCACCCAAATTTCCCTTATCTTACATTCTGTGTCTTCAAAATGATATACTAAACGATGTTAGCTGACAGAGAATGGCATCTGTAAAAGCCAAAAGATATCAGAATGAATTTTGTAGGTGCCATGATGAAAGTATGCCAATGGTCGCATTGTGTCACGAGGTCAACTACCTCTGATGCAATTATTAAGGTACCACATTTTCATTTTGACATCCTGATGTCATCTGTTGGCCGCCTTTGTCCAATCCAATGGGTGCCCTAGCACAGAAATGGATCTGGCATTTCAAGGACTGTGAAAGAACCTAATTCTCATCCGGGCTAGAAAAAGAAGCTATTGAAATCTAGATCACCTCACTATGGACACAAAAGAGCAACCGTTTGCAAAGAGCATGGATGCTTGACTTGAAGCAACTTGACTTTTCATTCAGGTATTATAAAGTCTAATTTCCCACCTCTCTCCAAGGTTCTCTGAGTGGTACACAGAAGGGTGCTCCCTTCTTCCCATTCCCCCCTCCCCAAATAACAACACAAATATGTTGGTTGATAGAGAACAATTTGCTCGAGGTTACCCGGTGAGCTTCTCTGGCAGGGGAAGGAACTATTCGGCTGATGCAAAATTGTGGACCTTTTTGTAGTACCATCTGCGTGAAAACACAAACAATTTCGTTTACAGAGTACTGAGCAGACATCACCCGTTAGGCTGAGGTAAATTTCATCACTGAAGGGTGAGCATATGTTTCTGAGGCTTGCATGCTGACAAAATCTACATCTGTAGATGCCCCCCCCCCTGTGATTGGCTGAGACGGGTCAAGGAAAATGCAACCTGATTGGATTGTGTCACAGTAGTTTTTACGGTTTCCGCTTCATAACTTGAGCTTGTATATCTGCTGAGATAGAATGTTCCACCCAAATCATTCTTGCTCCTGAAGAAGATAATGACCTTTTCATCCAAAGCAACTGTCCCATTGAAGGTGGTAGAGATCAAAGGCTTGGGAAGAGTTTGACCTGGACAATAAAAAAGGAAAAATCAGCAGAATAACATGTGAAAAGTGGAGCATCTGCTTATCTCAATCCTCAGAAATGTAACCACTAGAGCAGGGGTAGGCAACCTTGGCTCTTTCATGACTCGTGGACTTCAACTCCCAGAATTCCTGAGCCAGCCATGCTGAGGGGAAAGGGAGAGGTTTCCAAGCTGAGCCATGCTGGCTCAGGAATTCTGGGAGTTGAAGTCCACGAGACATAAAAGAGCCAAGGTTGCCTACACCTGCACTAGAGGAAGAACCAGGACTCTTTTAGAAGTTCAGAAGTTTAGAAGCAGTACTTTCCTTTATGTAGAGTGGCTGATACTTTTTGGAAGAAACAACTACAGCCAGGAGCACTTAACCAGAGAATACACCTCCAACTATCTTAATTTTGTTGCTACTTATTACCATTTTTATGCCTTCAGATTTTTGATATTATTAATGCTAGGATACTGCAACAGGGATCAGGACATAGGTTGATGTGTTTGAGCCCAAGAAGTAGTTTAGGGAAGATTTTATTCTATATCACCAAAAACTTTACTTTATTCAATGTTTTATATTTCCTATTTTCTAGTTCTTCCTCTTGCATTTATTATTTAATCCAGGACATCATACAAAGATTGCAACATCCTTTTATTTTTAATATAACCTATGTCCAATTTCTCTTATTGGTCAAAACCAGCTGGTCTTTCTTTCTCGCATGAACTGCTTTTTATGGTGAAACCTCAGTGTGCTTCATACTGCGTGAAACTTTATCAATGCACAAAAGCAGTAGAGCCTGTTCGTCATTGCCCCCCTCCCAACAACACTGAAGATGCAGGACAACTAAGAGGATGAAGATCCACACTTTATCGAAACAACAGCCCTGAGTTCTACCTCACAAAGAAAAAGGAACACAGTACAATGGAACGGCAAGTTTTTTTTAATAAGGATTTTGAATTGTGGGGTTGGAAGGTTTAGGACTTTGGTTCACTATCAAGATCTTGAGGCCATATGGGGAAAACTGGATAGATTTGATTGCCTAAGAGAGCCTTAGGGGCATATTTATCTTATTGTAACCTATCCTGATTCCCTGTGGCTGATGACTATGTCCAGTGTTGGATTTTTTGGTGTGAGGGACTGTTGATTCTAGGGATCTTTGTCTTTCTAATCCCATCAGCTCTAAGCTTCCAGTGCCAGTCTTTCTGAAAGGATTATGATATCTGCATTTCTACAGAGCTGGTTTGTGCGTGGGAGAGGGAGATTTGGGGCTATTAAGAAAAACTGGGCATGATTTTCTGCCTTTTTAAGATCCTTTGTGGAAATATAATATTCTGTCCTATTTAATATTTCCTTTTTCGTGGGGGGGGGGCTTCCCACACAGCTCACCCATTAGATTTAGCTATTTTGGAAAGTGATCTCTGAGAAGCAAAGAAAGCCGTTGTTAATGTTGGAGAGGAAAGTAAAGTAAAGGATCTGGGGGAGGTGCAAGTAATTAAAAAGAAGAAGAGGGAAAGAGGAGGAGAAGACAATAGGAATAGGAATTTGTGGGGCAACCAGGGGCAGAGAGTTGAGAATGGAAAGGAGGGTGTACAAATGAGGCAAAAGATAAGAGATTTGGGAGAAAACATGGGGAGATGGGACGGGCTTCTACCAGGAACTGGAAGGAGGGGTTGAGCAGCTAGAAAGAAATCAGCAAGGAAGGCCTGGATCAGAGGAGGAAAATGGAGGGAAGATGAAGGAGGAAGAGCAGCCTTTCTTGCTGCTCAGGCAGGAACTGAAACAATTAACTCAGCTTTAGAGAAAGTTTCAGCCCTGGCTGTAAAGGGGGAAGAGGAAACTGAAATCTCAGATCCTGAGAAAACTGCAATATCAGATCCCTTAGTCCAAGGGTAGGCAACCTCAGCTCTTTTATGACTCATGGACTTCAACTCCCAGAATTCCTGAGCCAGCTATGCTTCCCAGCCGTCTCTCGCTCAGGCTTGTGCAGTGCTCATTCCCCTCCCCCACTACCACTTTTCTAGGATGGCTGCGTACCACCTGCCAGGTGCCAATGTACCACAGGTGGTACCTGTACCACTGGTTGAAAAGCCCTGATCTAGGGTTATGAGTAGAATTAATGCTTCAAGAAAATTCAGCCATTTTTCCCCATTTCTGTTATTCTGCTATTCTGACCTTAGCGCCTCTTGATACAAGTTATAGCGGGAGGTGAAAATATTCCTTTTCTTGTAGATACTGCTGTTACACACTCTGTGGTGACAAAACCTCTAGCTCAGGGGTGTCAAACTCAATTTCATTGAGGGCCGCATCAGCATTGTGGTTGCCCTCAGGGGGCCGGGTGGGTATGGCCAGGGTGGGTGAGGCCTACTGGGTGGGCGTGGCTAGAGTGCGTATGACCTACTGGGTGGGCATGGCCAGCTCTACATTGTTCGCATCAAGGGTGCCTATGGGGGCCTGGGCGGGAGTGGGACAGATCTGAGGGTCTCTGGCAGAAGGAGGGTCTCTGGGCCAGGGCCAAGGCAGTGGGGGCCGTTCCCTCACTGTTTCCAGGATGGCTTTGCGGGCCGCATGAAACCACTTCACGGGCCAGATCTGGCCCCCGGGCCTTGTGTTTGACATGTCTGCTCTAGCTCCTAAATCTCATCAGGTTACACCGATTCTTGGCGCTTCTGACAACCCCAAAATCAGTCCTTTTTGCAACCGTTGGAAATGGTGTTTGGAGGGAAAAAGTTGAATCATAGCTTTTGTATATGCCTGATTGTCCAGTTCCTGTCTTGGGACAGGACTTACTTTCTAAATTGCAAGCCACCATTTCTTTTGATCAAGGGGGAAAAATATTACTGTTTTCACCTATATATGAATCATGGAGATTTATTTTCACTCTTTTGATGTCTATAGCCAAACAAAAATCTCCATATCCATGGCACCCCAAATCATAAACCATGCAGTCTTAGAATATGGTCTTATTGAGAAGGGAAAAATATCTTTCGAAACTCCAATTTTGCCAGTTAAGAAACTAATGGATCTTTTAGTTTGGTTGTTCACATCATCAGTTCTCATACTGTGACCACTCATCCTGCTGTGCCTAACCCTTATATTTTAATATTTTTGATTTCACCTGTTTTTGCATGGTTTACAGTGTTGGATTTGAAAGATGCTGTCAAGGATGAAGCTTTGGCAACTACATGCCTCTTTGTTTCAACTTGCCTTTCGATAAAGGGGAGAGGTGTTACTCACAAGTGGGTAGATGGAGAAACGAAACTTCTTCAATTCAGCTGTAAACCATGGGAACCTGAAGCCTTGACAAGGACACCAGAAGAGGTGTGGATTTGAAGCAGACAGTTCCCATAACAAAATGGACTTGTTGATATGGATTACGTAAGACATTGGGGAAACTATTGTTTAAGTCTATGAATTGGTGTGGGAACATCAAAGTTAGTTTTGCTTCAACATAACCAACCACGCAGCGTATTCAATAAAACGTAAGATTTTCAGAAACAGAATTATTGCTGGAGTTTTATCTGGATTCTCAAGCTGGATGTTGACAGATGCTTTTTTCTATAACTCCCTTCAATGGGATAGTCAGAAGCTGTTTGCTTTTCAGTAGGCAGAAAATGAGCAAGTGCAAGGTAGTCAGACAAATTGGATTGTATTACCTCAAGGATTTAAAAATAGCCTAACTATATTTGGGGAAGTCCTTGGTTCTCAGATGAACCTCCCCACTCAGGAACCAAGAAGAGCACCATATCACAGTATAGATAGTCCTCAACTTACAACAGTTCATTTAATGACTGTTCAAAGTTACAACGGCCCTGAAAAAAGTGAATTATGACTGTTTTTCACACTCATGACCATTGCAGCATCCCCATGGTCACATGATCAAATTTCAGACACTTGGCAACGGACTCATATATATGACAGCTGCAGTGTCCTGGGGTCATATGATCACTTTTTGCATTCTTCTCACAAACAAAATCAATGTGGAAGCCAGATTCACTTAACAACCATGTCACTAACTTAACAGCTGCAATGATTCACTTAATAGCTGTGACAAGAAAAGTCATAAAATGGGATAAAATTCACTTTAAAATGTCTCACTTAACAACAGACATTTTGGGCTCAATTTTGGTTGTAAGACAAGACCTGTATGTAGATGATTTATTGTTAGGAGCTCCGACTGTGGAAGATCATGAACAAAACACTATCACTCTTTTGAACTTTCTGGGTGATTGTGGCTATAATTTTAAAGACGGCTTAGTTGCTTCAAGCATTGATTCTATACTTGGAATTTAAGATTTTTAGATTTTTGATTTAGATTTAGATTTTATTAGATTTATATACCGCCCTTTCCCGAAGGACTCAGGGCGGTTTACAGGGCATTTTAAAATCATATCAATATAAGTACAAAGGATGGCTTCCACTCAATACCCAACATACTGAAGTTGTCTACAAAATTTCTTCTCCAAAAACCCAACATCAACATTAATGGTGGGATTCAGCCAGTTTGCACCACTTCGGCAGAACCGGTAGGTAATTTATTGTTGCCCATGCCCAGAATGGACTTCTGGAAGTGGCATCCACACAGAGAACCGGTTGTTCACATATTTGAATCTCACCACTGATCAACATAGGGGATTTTGGGGGGTGTGGGGGTGTGGCAGGATTTTGTCATCTTTGGATTCCAAATTTTGGAGTTTTCTCAAACCCATCTACGAAGTCATTGTGGGGAAGACAGGAAATATTTTAAGTGGACCACCCAGCATGATCAAGCTTTTTGTCAACTTAAACAAGCTCTAATGTCAGTTCCTACATTAACATTGCCTGACCTGGAAAGGCATTCTACCTCTCTTTGGATGAAAAGCAGGGGATTACAAATGGCGTTTTTGACTCTGAAATTAGGAAGCTGGGAACGTCCTGTGGCATATTTTTCTAAGCAATTAAATCCAGTACTTTTAGGTTTGCCAGCTTGCTTGTATGCTGCGGCAGCAGCTGCTGTGTTGATTGATTGAAGAGGTACAGAAATCAACTTTTGGAAAGGAAATGGAAGTGAGAGTCATTCATGCTGTGAAAGAAATTTTGTGAATCAAAGGAAGTCATTGGCTCACCACCACTTGATTAACAAAGTACCAAGGTATTTTTTTCCCCTACCTCTACGGGACATGAAACTTGTGCTTGTTAGTAAACTAAATCCTGCTTCTTTAACGCCAAGTGAAAATTTGACTGAGGATCTTGCCTCTCTGTCTAGATGTGGTCTACTCCAACCACCCATACCTTAAAACAAAAAACAAAAAAAATTCAACCTTTGCCAAATGCAGAATCGGAACTGTTTACTGATGGAGTACCTGTGGTACCTGGCTCAATAGGTAGTAACTGTTGCTGTTATTTAAGGTTGAGAATCCCCGCCACCCCATAAAAAAACCAAAAGTCAGATTTTCGTTTCTCCTGACGAGTGATCCACACCAAACTGCAGATCAAGTTAAATAGGCTTATGTGATACAGTTCTCTGCCATGACCTTCTTAAATATTTATAGGAAGCTACACCTGTCAGAGTGATCAGCCTTTGCACACCTTTGTTCCTGGATCCTGACTGTATGTTTATGTTTATGTTTGTTGTTTATGTTTATTGGACTTATATACCGCCCTTCTCCCGTAGGACTCAGGGCGGTTCACAAGGAATTTAAAATAACAATACACATTACAAAAGTTAAGAACAATTAAAATAATTAAGTTTAGTCCTTGAATAAAATAAAACCCCTATTAAACTCCAATTAAAACCCAATTAAATAAAATTACAATTAAAATACTCAGTCCTGGCCGGAAAGCTCAAAGAGCCAGGTCTTCAGGTCCCGGCAGAATGAACGAAGGTCAGGGGCAGTCCTAAGCTCTACGGGCAGCTGGTTCCAAAGGGCAGGCGCACCCACAGAGAAGGCCCTCCCCGCCACCCTTTTGCCGGCGGCACCCTGATAAGGCCCTCCCTGTGGGAGCGCACAGGACGAAGGGAGCTTGATGCTGGCAGCAGGTGTTCCCTCAAATATCCCGGACCCAAGCCATTTAGGGCTTTATAGGTCATCACCAGCACCTTGAATCTCACCCGGAGGGCAACCGGAAGCCAATGCCGCTCACGGAGCAGGGTGTGGAATTGTGGATGGATGAGGTTCCTCTAACTGACAGCGTTTGTCTTAGCTTTTGGTGGTTGGGGGGCAGATCAGGCAGGGAAATTGGCAAAGAAGTATAACCAATCACACCACCTTTCAATAATATTGTTTCAAAGTCCCTTTTTTTTCTTTTAAAGACCCTGCAATCCCTTGCATTGGGAGGAGTCAGGGCAACTGAACGGAGCTGGGCTTTTGTCTTTGCGGCCAGAAAGAGAAATATCTGCCGCTACCTAGGATCACACTCACCACCTCCTGATTGTGAGGCGACAGCTCCATCTCTAGGCCACCACACCACTCATTGTTTCAAAGTCCTTTAAGTGTTCAAAATGTGCAAGTAGAAATTTTCTTTTTTTTTTTATTAAAAAGTTTTAACATACAATTTTTCCCTTAAAAAATCCCCCCTCCCCCCCTTCTCCCTCCCCCCCTTCCTCTCCCCCCTCCCCCCCTCCCCCCCCGACTTCCCAGAGCTAAGTACAAGGTATATATAAAAAAACAATCATAAACAACCATATACTAACAACCATAAACTCTAAAATCTATCACTCTCTAGCTTATATAGGATAAAACAAACCTTAGTAATATTAAATATACATAAATATATATATAAAAAAAAACCAATATAGAAAAAAAAATAAAGAAAGAAGAAAGAAGACTTATTCAAATATAAAACTTCTTAACCCTATACTTATTCTGAGTAAACTCAAGCCATTTTCTCCCTTCCATAATATAGCGTTCCTGCGAGTAATCTTTCAAATAGGCCGAAATCTTCACCATTTCGACCAAGTCGGAAACCTTTAAAATCCACTCTTCTATGGTCGGCAGTTCCTCTTTCCAGTACTATCCTATCAAAAGTCTTGCTGCCGTAATTAAATTCAACATCAACTTAGTATATTCCATCAAATTTTTATCCAAAAAGCCTTAACCTTTTTGCAGGTCTACCATATATGAAAATATGAAAATATATTACGTCTTTATCACCGCACCTCCAACATTTAGGCTAATAATTCAGATACATGCTTAGCTTTTTAAAGTCTAAATACCATCTATAAAACATTTTGTAAAAATTCTCTCTTAGATTTCAAACTTATATAAATTTTACATTCCTCATCCAAATCTTTTCCCACCTCCCACTACTTGGCTGTAAGTACGTTGTGAAAGTTCCATAGACTTCTGCTGATCTTGTTCTTTTATCTTTTTTGATCGTTTTAAAGCAGCACGCGTCACCCTCTGTTCTCTGGGATCATCCAAAAGTGTTATAACTTGATCTCCTGCAGCACCATTCTCCTCTATCTGTCCATCTTCAGCCTCTTGATATTCTCCTTCTCCAGATCCCTTTGCAAGGCAGGGAAATTGGCAAAGAAGTATAACCAATCACACCACCTTTCAATAATATTGTTTCAAAGTCCCTTTTTTTTTCTTTTAAAGACCCTGCAATCCCTTGCATTGGGAGGAGTCAGGGCAACTGAACGGAGCTGGGCTTTTGTCTTTGCGGCCAGAAAGAGAAATATCTGCCGCTACCTAGGATCACACTCACCACCTCCTGATTGTGAGGCGACAGCTCCATCTCTAGGCCACCACACCACTCATTGTTTCAAAGTCCTTTAAGTGTTCAAAATGTGCAAGTAGAAATTTTCTTATTGACACAAGGTGACATCCACTTACCAGATTGTTGGGGGCAATAAGCTGACTTTGTAAAAATGCCGCTGGGGGGGGGGAAGGCGAAAGCCCTAATAAGCAGGCATATACATAGAATGAAGGCTATTGCTAAGCACATTGATTTGTGCTTCTTAGATTGTAAGCCGCCCTGAGTCTTCGGAGAAGGGTGGGATATAAATGGGATTAAAAAAAATACCTAGTGATGATGCCCCTGCTTGCAATGGCTTTGTGTCCCAAACTAAAGGAAACTTTTCTCTAATACATTCTAAGAT
The DNA here is from genome assembly GCF_964194415.1 of Vipera berus. Taxonomy (NCBI): domain Eukaryota; kingdom Metazoa; phylum Chordata; class Lepidosauria; order Squamata; family Viperidae; genus Vipera; species Vipera berus. The sequence goes on from NC_138205.1 coordinate 18,862,563, forward strand.
GTCTGTGAAAGCCAATAAAATTCTTCCTCTTTATTATAGTTTGTAGAGCATTATTCTTTATATATGGATGACACTATGTAAATAATCACATGTATGCATGCACAGGTATATAATCATGCATTTTAAGTTTTTATTTGCTTGTTCTATGTGTTTCATTTTGGGTTATTTTATTTAGGAGCAGGGAAGCAATAATTTTATTTTATTTATTTAATTCCATTTATATCCCGCCCTTCTCCAAAGACTCAGGGCGGCTTTACAAACGTAGCAGTTTGTATTCTTAGGACACTGAGAGGAAAGAAGGAAGGAAGGAAGGAAGGAAGGAAGGAAGGAAGGAAGGAAGGAAGGAAGGAAGGAAGGAAGGAAGGAAGGAAGGAAGGAAGTTTTCAAGGATGCTGAATTGTATGGCTACAGGTAGTCCTCAATTTACAACCACAATTGAGCCCAAAATTTTTGTTGCTAAGCAAGACAGTTATTAAGTAGGTTTTGCGCCATTTTTATGATCTTTTCTTGCCATAGTTGTTAAGTGAATCACTGCAATTGTTAATTTTCTAACATGGTTGTTAAGTGAATCTGGCTTCCCCATTGACTTTGCTTGTCAGAAGGTTGCAAAAGGCGATCACATGACCCCGGGACACTGCAACCATCATAGATATGAGTCAATTGCCAAGCGTCTGAATTTTGATCACATGACCATGGGGATGTTGCAATGGTCATAAGTGTGAAAACCTATCATAAATCACTTTTTCCAGTGCTGTTGTACCTAACACTCACTAAATGAACTGTTGTAAATCAAGGATTACCTGTACTAGTATCCATGTCTGTGTCTGCAAGAATGACTTCTGAAAACACTCAACTCTGGATACATGCAGAAAAAAATGCACACTGTGAAGTGAAGTGAAATAAGCAAAAGATACCAGTTAAATAAAAATCACACGAGTCAATACATTTCTTACAAAGACACCTTCAACTCTCTAAATTAAGGATCGTAGTGAGTCATAGAGATCTAGGCTTGATATTACTAGCAAGTATCAGGACCAGAGAAAAATCTGTCAAGAAAAATCCGTGCAAGTGAGGGAAACTAACACACTCACAAATGAAAAAACAATATGGAGACACTACTGAGTTCCTTTCACCCTAGCTGAAGTTGGGGACAATAACACCACAGAGGAAATCACTTTGTGTAGTCAGAGCTAAGTAACCCAGTTGTTGTGATTGGGAGAGGTGAATTGATTCCCTTGGTCCAAATTTTTTCTCCCACTGTTCAAACATTGTTTCATGTGAATGAGACCACAGCTGGAGGCACTGTGTTAGCTCAGCTACCCTGCAGCAGGTAAATTTCTACCCAGCAGGGATAAATTTCTTGAAGTCATTCAGAATATTGGCCAATATATACCGCAGGGAAACTCTAGAATCCTTCACATGTTGTGGGAGGTAAATAGCTTAACAATCTCTGCTACCTGGGTAACTTTCTGTATTAGGTAGTATGGATTTATACTTCAGTGTGGAGTGAATAATAAGTTTCTAGCAAGATGATTCCAAAAATATTTTCCTTTCATTAAAAGGTTTTTATGCACCAGCAATTTAAGAAATTATTTTAAAAGTTCATTTTACAATGTTTTAAATAGTGAAAGAGAATTGAAAATGTAAAAAGTAATTTAAAAAAGAGAAAAGGGAAGGAAATGCCACCAGATGAACTGGATCTAAACTCCTAATAAAGAAAGCTGTGTTGGTCCATTAAATGGAAACAATACTTTGATTGAAGACAATCAAATGCCAAAATAGAGCATGTGAATTTTGAATTTAAGCCTAGCCAGCTTTTAATAATACACTGACTTTCAGTTCAGCAATATGTCATTCTTTCTTTTATCTTGGATTCCAGAAATTCTTACAGCAACAATTTTTTTAAATTTTAATTCTGTTCTGTCTAAAAGGTTCTCTAATTGTGATCCCCCTATCACAGGTATCTGTAGAGATTTTTCCCCCATGTACTTTCCTAGTTGTCGAAAGAGTCACAATTGTTGGAAGAAAAGTCTTCATCGTGGTTCAGTCCAAGCTGGGAATAAACATGGCAACTGCTTTAGAAAGAAGGTTACAGTTTGTTGAAGAATCTGGCTCTGGCAGAAAAAGGAGAAAAAAAGGGCTGAGCACATGTAGGGAGTGGGTTTTTATACCCTCTTGAGCCTTTTGTTTGGAGGTTATTTCCTGTTCCTGTTTGAGGCTTTGTATTTCCTGTGTCATGTATTTTGACCTGTGTCCCTTTGGCATCTGTGAGTTAATCCTATTATGTCCTGTCTTAGAGTTTGGATCGGGTATGTAGATTTTAGGTGTCTTTGTCTTCTTAGTCTTCTAGCTGGGGGCCTCCATCTGCATTTCTACAGAGCTGGTTTCTACTTGGGGGAGGGAGACCTGGGGCTATTAAGAAAAACTGGGCATGCTTTTCTGCCTCTTTAAGATCCTTTGAGGAAATACATTTTTCTGCCCTTTTAATATTTCCTTCTCTGGGGGGGGGACTGACTTCCCACACAATAGTGGCTATAACATGTGATCGAAGCCTTGCTTGTTTTCACATTTGTTGTGAAGAGATTAAACATGCTGCATTCAGCACAGATTCTATATGGATCTTTCACTGAATCTTTCTTAATCCTAGATCCCAGCCTGATCAACCTCCCTCCCCCGCAATCAAGATTAAAAAAGGAAGGACCAGATGTTCCAAAAGCAAATGTATGCTTACAGTGAAAGGAGATAAAATGTGGTCTGGTTTTTGCTCTTTCACCACCCGATGAGGTTGGAAGTGCCAACATGAAAAGAATCTCTTTGTTTAATCACAGCCACGTGATCTGCTGAAGGAGAGCACAGAGTGGGGCACGATTGTATTTCTCAGATTTGAAAGACTGATGTGGGATAAACCAGATAGGAATCACCTCCAGATGAGCTATATTCTACTTTATTGTAAAGCTACCTTTAAAGAATTCCTGGCAAATAGATGGGGAAGAAATGGAGGTAGTGACAAATTTTATTTTCCTGGGCTCCAAGATCACCACAGATGGGGACTGTAGCCAAGAAATTAAAAGACGCTTGCTCCTGGGGAGGAAAGCCATGGCAAATCTAGACAGCACACTAAAAAGCAGAGACATCACCCTGCCAACAAAAGTGCGTATAGTCAAGGCTATGGTCTTCCCAGTTGCAATGTATGGCAGTGAAAGTTGGACCATAAGAAAGCCTGAGCGCCAAACAATTGAGGCCTTTGAACTATGGTGCTGGAGAAGACTCCTGCGAGTCCCTTGGACTGCAAGACAATCAAACTGGTCAGTCCTAGAGGAGATCAACCCTGACTGCTCTTTAGAAGGCCAGATCCTGAAGTTGAAACTCAGATACTTTGGCCACCTAATGAGGAAGGAAGGACTCACTGGAGAAGAGCCTAATGCTAGGAAAGGTTGAGGGCAAGAAAAGAAGGGGATGACAGAGAATGAGGTGGCTGGATGGAGTCACTGAAGCAGTAGGCATGAACCTAAATGGACTCCAGAAGATGGTAGAGGACAGGAAGGCCTGGAGGAACGTTGTCCATGGGGTCGCAATGGGTCGGACATGACTTCGCAACTAACAACAACACCTTTAAAGAAAGTAGGAAGTCTAAAGTCTACAATTCCTCCCCCGTTTACAACTTGACAAACTAGGGAGGGTCTCTTCTGAAACTCTTACTGTGCCCACCATCCAGTTGCAGGCTATAATGTCTCTTATCTGACCCTTCCCTAGGCAGCATCTCCTTGCTCAGTCTCCCAAGGTCCTCCTCACACACCATTACATATCTCTAGCCTTCCATCCTATGGACTCAACGTTCTGCTGAAGCCCCCCACCCCAAATCCCTAAATCCTTCATGGCAGAAACTTCACAAGAATAATGCAGAGCTAAACTTTTGGTATTTGAAGCGCTGAACTGGTTTGGATGGACTGAGAAGCAGAAACAATGGGAGTTTGCACATCTCGTTATTGAAAGCACTTAAATTAAACAAGGGAGTGTATTTTTGCCCATTCTGCTTATTTGGTCAACTCTTTAGGTTCACGTTATAGATTCGGGTGGATTCTTTTGGGTCCTGTGCAAAGTTCAGTTGTATGCCTGGTAAGCTACTAATAATAGAGGACCCATCAGACATTTGACGCAATTACTCAAGCAGCTCTCAACTGACAACTGATCATTGTTGCTGTTCCTCTTTTGCCACGTCAGTGGGCTCTCGGTCAGCCATTTTTAGGTGGCCTACAGATAGTCCTTAACTTACAACCACAACTGGAACCAGAATATCCATTGCTAGGCAAGGCGCTTGTTCAGTCACGCCTGATTTTTGCCACGGTTGTTAAGCAAATCACTGCAGTTGTTAAACTAATCACATGGTCATGAAATAATCTGGCTTCCCCAACGATGTCACTTATCAAAAACTACCTGGGAAAGTCACAATCATATGACACCCCCCCACACACAACCTTGCAACTGTCAAGCACCAAAATTTTAATCAGTGGTGGGATTCAGCCAGTTCACACCACTTCGGCAGAACCGGTAGCTAATTTTTTGTTGCCCAGGCCCAGAATGGACTTCCGGAAGTGGCATCCACACAGAGAACCGGTTGTTCACCTATTTGAATCCCACCACTGGTGGGGATGCTACAACAGTCATAAGGGCACAGAAACCTTTTTCAGTGCCATTATAACTTCTAGCAGTCACTTGTGATCATAAGTCAAGGACTACCTGTATAGGAAATTAATTACTTAAGTTTAGGCTATACTTATTTTTTTGTATGTGTATTTTCATTTATCAACAAGAATAAAATAAAAAAACAGAAAAACAAGCATCCAACACTAACAATGAAAAAAAGAAAAAAAAATTCTTGTGTACAAAAAAAGGGGAAAGAAAAAAAAAGTCAAATAGATCTAATACTAAACATAAGGAATCCACTCAGGCTGGATGCTGAAAAATAAATTTAAAAAACCTGTTGGTTCTCTTCCCCTTACCTAATTGTTCTCCAAATAGTTATAAGCTTTCCCATCTTTATTTAACAAATATACTATATTTAATAAATCTTTGAATCCCTCTGTTAACCATCTGTTATTATATTTAACACGTAGAAAGTTCACAGACACTTTCCTCTCTCTTATAAAGGCAGTTAATTTTGCCACGTCTGTTAATTTGGTGAATTTTAAAATCCCGTCTTCAACAGCGAGTGTCTTTTTTCCTTTGCAGTGCTTAGCAAGTACAATCCTCACAGCAGCCACCACGTAAAGAAATAGTGCCCCAAACTATTTTCAATTGGTTTACCCATAATCCCTAAAAGAAAAGCTTCAGGTTTCATTAATATTGGTATCTTAAATATGTCCTGCATTATCCATTACTATGTTTATCCAATATGATATAAACATATTTACAAGACGAGCACAAATGTTAAAATGTATGTGGACGTTGATTATATTTCTAACCCTTCTTGGAAATCCCTCCATACATTTTCATTAGACTGTCTCGGGTCAAATACCAATGTTACATTATTTTGTAAAAAAAATTCTTTCAAACTAAAATTTAAGGTAAATTTTAAACCATTGATCCATACACTCTCCCGTTTATCTAGCATTATGTTATACCCAAAGTTTTTAGCCCATTTTACCATACAATCTTTGACATATTCATCTTCCAGATTCATCCTAAGCAACAGGGATGACTCACACCCTGGACGGTATCTCTTTACTCTCCTACCATCCGGTAGGAGATATAGGAATATAGCCAGCCGTACCAACAGGCTGAAAAATAGCTTTTATCCGTGGGCTGTTAGGCTTTTAAATGGGACATAATCTCTGTGAACCTATGCAGAATTGACTTGGGAGGCCGGTGTGTGGTGTAGTTGGTTCACATGTTGTGTTGGGATGGAGGGTCTGTTGTCACTGTGTGTTGGGGGGAGAGAGCACGGGGGGGGGGTAGGCTCAGCTAATCTCAATGTACACATGTTGTACTTTGACAATAAAGGTTTATTTATTTATTTTATATACTTTACCAATCAGGTGATCATCTCCAGAACATAAGTTGATATCCAATTCAAATTTAGCTCCTACGAAAGCAAAATGTTTTTTTATCAAGTTTAGATCTTTCAAAAATTCTATAATAATTAAACCAATCACAAGCAAATCCTTCACCTACTAGTTGTTCTCTTGTTTTTTATCTTAAATCCCTTTTTTCAAATATCAGTAAATCCCGATGTAGTGCTTCATGAGTGACAGCTAAGGTGGCATTTTGTCAACCAATCTTCTTTTCTATTTCCAGCTGACTGCCTAATAATATGATTCTTAAAGCCAGGGTTAACTTTTACTTTATCATACCATAGCTAAGCATGCCACCCAAAGCTCAAACCTTCAACTTGTCAAAGTTATCCAATCTTTTAACTATATCAAACAACAAGCATCGTAATATAATCTATGATCTAGCAACCTCAGACTTCCTTTTTCTTTAGCATCCTGTAGAATCTTATATTTAATTCTTGGGTTTTTTTTATTTTGCATTTAGGCTATTTTTTCCCTTTTAATGACCCTGTAACCCCTTGCATTGGGATGGAGTCAGGGTGATAGAAAGGAGCTAAGCATTTACTGGCCGGATGCCCTTCCTGATGCCTACACAGAGTTCACAGCAGTTATTTTCTCTTTGCGCTCAAAGAGAGAAATAACTGCCGCTAAATAGGATTGAACTCACAGCCTCCTGAAGCGAGAGCTCCACCTTTAGGCCACCACGCTGTTTATTTTATTTTGCAACATGGGGCTGCCCCTGAAGAGCATCCGGAAGTTCCAGTTGGTACAAAATGCAGCCACCTGCATGGTTTTGTGCAGACCTCAGTGTGCACATGTGACACCTCTCCTGCAGAAACTGCATTGATTGCCGATTTGCTTCTGGGTGCAATTCAAGGTACTGGTTGTCACCTTTAAAGCCCTTCATGGCTTGGGACCAGGTTATCTGAGGGACCATCTCTTGCCAGTCACATCTACCTGACCCACTAAAGCGGGAAGGCAAGGAATGTTGCGGATCCCATCCCCTAAGGAGATGCATCTGGCGGGACGCAAACAAAGGGCCTTCTCCGTGGTGGCTCCCTCTCTCTGGAACATCATTCCCTCAGAGATTAGACTGGCCCCCACTCTAACACTCTTCCAGAAGGAGCTGAAGAATTGGTTCTGTCAGCAGGCATGGGGAACGCAGGGTGAGATAGAGCCCAGCAAATGGCTCGTTTAATGTGTGTTGTTGCTGGGTGGGGGATGGGGTTTTATTATATCATTTTAGTCTTCCTCTTTTTATTTTAGTTTTTTAGAGGGTGTTTTTTTTATTTATGTAAGCTGCCTTGGGTCGCCGTGTGCGAGCAGGCAGCAATACAAATCTTCTAAATAAATAAATAAATAAAATAAATTTAAGGTATACTTATTTAAAGTATAAGTATATCAGTTGGGTGGCAACTGTTATGATAGAGGCTGGGGACTATGGGGCCCTTTGGATGTTGCTGAACTATAGTTCCCAGGATCCTTCATGCTACAGCTACTGGGAGCAATACTCTTCACAGATGCCACATCAGGTGTTCTTCACACCTGCATTTCTAACTTGGGTTAATGATGATCGGGGGGTTTTCTTTAGCAACAAAAATAGCAAGCTTAGGAGCTTCCACATGCATTATGCAATTTTTCTTGTTTTTCAGTATGCAGTTTTGCTTCTCTTTACAGAACAGGACATCATCCCCCAAGGGGGGGGAGGGTGCTTGTTACCACCATCCCACCCACCTTGGAATAAGTCTCACAGAGGATGGAGAAGGAAGGTAAAAACACTAAGCCAGGTGCACTCCATTCCAGAAGTCACAATTCTTTTCATTCGAAAACTGACACGCTTGATGCTGCTAAAGAGGAAAAAATATCATTAACTTGTCAGGTTCGTTTTGAGAAATCCTCCCAACCGTGGGTGTTTGCAATACATTCCTTCCCCTGGGTACATTTTATGCTTCTTTGGCAATAGAGAAACGGGAAGTGGTTTCCAAATGATAAGGCCTGTTGACTGTGAACGGCATCAAAGTGTGATCTCACAGAAGTCACGATTGGATACTACCATCTACACAGTTCAGTCAGAGTTGTGTGTTAGGAGGTACAAATCCTCAGCGGGGACCATTTTCTGCAAATGAGAAGAGCCGAGAAGACTATCCTGGCTGTAGAACTGAGGGAACTTTGAAGATGAAGTTATCCTTTAACATCCTCTTCTTTGGTTGGTATCTGATCAAATGGAAGGGAAAGAGAATCATATATGCTGTTTGATAGGGGGGGGCAAAAACTCACCACTGCTTCCCATTTCTTGGCTGCTCTGTGTCTCTAACGGCCTGATCTTCTTTCCAGGGTGGTGGTTGGCCAGGCAGTGTTGGACTTCTAGAGGTGAGTCAATAGGTTGGGGGGGTTGCACCCCTTTCCCAAAATGCTGGGAGGTTCTGGGGTGGCTTTCTGGATGCTTATGGACCGTCTGAAATATTTTTTTGCACTTGGGAGGATTTGAGCTTAGACGGAGGCACAACAAAAGCACTCCAACAAGCAGTCAGTTCCACTGATGAATATTTTAATCCTAAAATAGTTGGCCACAAGGGTCATTCAAGGTATTTATTTCAAAAGTCTCTTCTGCAGTGAAATTTGGGAGGAATCCCTTGTTTTTCAGACCCTCCAGTTGGTACCCATTTATCCGGGGGTGAGAGGGATCAGGCCCCTGAGCTCAGGTTAGTGTACTTTAATGCCAGATCCGTTGTGAACAAGGCTCCCCTCATCCATGATTTGATCGAAGAGGAACACGTGGATCTGGCATGCATTACAGAAACCTGGTTGGGCTCAGACGGAGGTGTCCCTCTGACTGAGCTTTGCCCTCCAGGTTTCTGTGTGTTACATCAGCCACGGGCTCAGGGCAGGGGCGGTGGGGTGGCAGTAGTTATACAGGAGACCTTATGTCCGCGAGAGACCTCTATTGTACAGATAGGCGGGAGTGAATCCTCCTCCTGAAGTGTGGCCCTGGGGCTCAGTTGGGCTTGTTGCTAACATACCTGGCACCCAGCTGTGTAGCAACGGCCCTGCCCAAGCTTCTCGACGCCCTCTCAGGGTTGACGGTTGAGTTTCCCAGACTTATAGTTCTGGGCGACTTTAACCTGCATTCTCTGGGAGGGTCGTCTGAGTTGGCCCGGGAGTTCATGGCCTCCATGACAGCCATGGACCTGACCCAAGTAATTCAGGGTCCGACACATGGGGGAGGACACACTCTCGACCTAGTTTTCTTATCTGGGCAGTGGTTTGATGATCTGGGAGGGGGCTTGCCAACTATTGTCCCCCTGTCATGGTCCAATCATCACCTCCTGTGGTTGGTCTTCCACTATGCCACCCCCCGCTGCTGGGCTGCGGAACCGACCAGGTGGTTCCGCCCCAGGCGCCTAATGGAACCGGAACAGTTCCAGACGGCGCTTGGGTCTATACCTATCACCCTCGCTCACAGCCCGGCCGACGCCTTGGTGGATGCCTGGGAAAGGGCTGCCACCGAGGCACTCGACCGTGTTGTACCCTTGCGACCCCTGACCCAGCACAGATCCCGGTGGGCTCCATGGTTTTCTGTAGAGCTCTGGGAGATGAAGCATCAGAGACGAGGTCTAGAGAACTGTTGGAGATCCAGCCAGTCTGAGTCTGACCGATTTCAGTTAAGAACCTTTACGAGGTCTTATCTCGCATCTTATCATCGCATCTGCAGATAATCGCCCAGCCGCCCTCTTTAGGGTGACTCACTCCCTCCTTAATCAGGAGGTGAGGGAGGTGCCCTTGCAGGGGCGGGCCAAGGAGTTTAGCTATCATCTGACGGACAAAATTGCTCAGATTCGAGCCGGTTTGGATTCTGACTGGGCAGAGACTGACGGGGAGGAATCGAGCGGTCTAGAGAATGTTACCTGGAGTGAATTCGATCCTGTGACCCCAGATAAGGTGGACAGGATCATGAGGAGACTGAGTTCCACCACGTGTTTATTGGACCCGTGCCCCTCCTGGCTGGTATATGTAGCCCGGGAAAAGACACGAGGCTGGTTCCAGGCAGTAATAACTGCTTCTTTGAGGGAGGGTACCTTCCCTGCCACCTTGAAGGAGGCGGTGGTGAGGCCCCTCCTCAAGAAGCCTGCCCTGGACCCAGCTATTTTGAACAACTATTGTCCGGTCTCCAACCTTCACTTTCTTGTGAAGGTGGTTGAGAGCGTGGTGGCACTTCAGCTCCCTCTGTTCCTGGAGGAAACTGATTATCTGAACCCGTACCAATCGGGTTTCAGGCCCGGGTACAGCACGGAGACGGCATTGGTTGTGCTGGTGAATGATCTCTGCCAGGCTCGGGACAGGGGTTGTTCCTCTGTCCTAGTCCTATTAGACCTCTCAGCGGCTTTTGATACCATCGACCATGGTATCCTACTGCGGCGTCTCAGGGGGTCGGGACTGGGGGGCACTGTTTTACAGTGGTTCTCCTCCTACCTCCTGGGCCGCTCGCAGTCGGTGTTGATGGGACGGCAGAGGTCTGCCCCGAGGCCTCTTGTTTGTGGAGTTCCTCAGGGGTCGGTCCTCTCTCCCCTCTTGTTCAACATCTATATGAAGCCGCTGGGTGAGCTCATTCATGGTTTCGGGGTGGGGTATCATCAGTATGCTGATGATACCCAGCTTTTTCTTTCCACCCCGAACCAACTCAGTGATGCCCTCGATGTGATGTCCCGTTGCCTGAAGGCGGTCCGGGTTTGGATGGGGAGAAACAGGCTTCGTCTCAATCCTGCCAAGACTGAGTGGCTGTGCATACCGGCATCTCAGACTAACCAATCTTTTCCATCGTTAACTATGGGGGGTGAGGTGTTACCCCCCATTGATAGGGCCCACAACTTGGGCGTCCTCCTGGATTCACGGCTCAGTTTGGAAGATCACATAGGAGCCGTGGCCAGGGGGGCTTTTGCCCAGGTTCGCCTGGTGCGCCAGTTACGGCCCTATCTGGACCGAGATGCCCTACGCACAGTCACCCATGCGCTCGTGACCTCCCGGCTAGACTACTGCAATGTTCTCTACATGGGGCTGCCCCTGAGGACCACTCGGAGGCTTCAGCTGGTGCAGAATGCAGCTGCGCGAGTTGTGATGGGAGTCTCCTGATACTCCCATGTAACACCTCTTCTCTGCGAGCTGCATTGGCTTCCAGTTGCCCTCCGGGTGAGATTCAAGGTGCTGGTGATGACCTATAAAGCCCTAAATGGCATGGGCCCGGATTATCTGAGGGAGCACCTGCTGCCAGCATCAATTTCCCATCGTCCTGTGCGCTCCCACAGGGAGGGCCTCCTCAGGGTACCGCCAGTCAAGGATTGCCGATGGGCAATCCCCAGGGGGAGGGCGTTCTCTGTGGGCGCGCCTGCCCTATGGAATCAACTGCCAACGGAACTCTGGACTGCCCCCGACCTTCGTTCATTTCGCCGGGACCTAAAAACCTGGCTCTTTGAGCTATCTGGCTTGGACTGAGGGGTTTAATGTTTTAAATTGTGATTTTAATTTTTTGCAGCTAGACTTAATTTAATTTAATTTTATATTGTATTGTTTTAAAATTTTGCCTTGTAAGCCGCCCTGAGTCCTTTGGGAGTAGGGCGGTATATAAACCAAATAAATAAATAAATAAATAAATAAATAAATAAATAAATAAATAAATAAATAAATAAATAAATAAATAAATAATTTATATGCTTCCCATTTCACTGTTGAGCAACTCTGGATGAGCCATGATTGCATGCTGAATTGGCACAAAATTCTTAATTGGCTCCATTAAAGTTGGCGATTGCATCTATACGATGCATGAAGTTCAGCTACTTTTATTTATTTATTTATTTATTGGCGGGGGGGGTCCCTTGTATTGTAGTATGTTGTGTCAGGTCAAGCTACTTTATGTGTTCATTGACCTCAGTCTATTTAATTAGATTAGCAGATGCTCAAGTTGAGCTGTTGGGATATATATGCATTAGGGGGCATATATATTTGGAGAGAACCCAGGGCTTTTTTTCTCATAGAACGCTCAGAACAGAGTTCCGGCACCTTTTTTGGATGGAACTTTGTAGGGAGGGCAAGGTGGGTTATATAACATGTGTGAGTTCCGGCACCTTTTTCTTTTACAAAAAAAGCACTGAGAGAACCTATTCGAAAGAAGTTGTGGTGGTGTTTGTGTGTATCTTTGCTGTACTTTAGGTGTTTTGTGTATTGCTTTTTGTGTGCAGTTTTCAAATGATGGCCTGTGGTTGGCTGACAATCTCAACGATTTGCACTGAATATTTGAAAGAATGTCTGATAAAACAGGAAGCATTAATCTGAAAATTAATGCACCAAAGACCAGGCAGGCTGTATTTGACGAGGTAAATACCGTAGAGTGAAGAACTGCAAGTGATCGTGAAATATTATTGCAAGTAGAAAATTATGAGTATCTTCGTAAAAAGTGTTGTGGCTGAAGTGGGAAGAGAGTTTATTTCCAGGGCTTCTTTCCCTGAACATGAAAGACGATGGGACCAGGTTCAGTTCCCCACTTTACATAATCCCCTCAGATCTCCCTAAAACTATTCCTGCCTCTAAACAAATCCTACTCCAAACTAATCCTTTCCTTGCAGAAAAGAAAAGAAAAATGGGTCACAATTAATAAAGAAACAATGAAATTGACTACAGGCAGGAAAAATGCAGCTCAGTCAATTGACTAAGGCAATGTTTCTTAGAATGTGATCCTAGGACCCTAGAGGGGATCACCCAAAACCCCCCTCAGGGGTCCATGACATTAAAATGATTTGTCTGTTTTGAAAAATAATGTTGTTGTTGTTGTTGTTGTTAGCTGCGAAGTCGTGTCCGACCCATCGCGACCCCATGGACAATGTTCCTCCAGGCCTTCCTGTCCTCTACCATCTTCTGGAGTCCATTTAAGCTCACGCCTACTGCTTCAGTGACTCCATCCAGCCACCTCATTCTCTGTCGTCCCTTTTTTCTATTGCCTTTAACCTTTCCCACCATTAGGCTCTTCTCCAGTGAGTCCTTCCTTCTCATTAGGTGGCCAAAGTCTTTGAGTTTTAGCTTCAGGATCTGGCCTTCTAAAGAGCAGTCAGGGTTGATCTCCTCTAAGACTGACCAGTTTAATCACCTTGCAGTCCAAGGCCAAAAAGTACCAAAAAGCAAAACAAAAAATAATACAATATTAAAATCCCATCAAACAAATTGCGAGAAGTGATATGGCAGCAAATGTGTCAATTTTAATTTTTCATGTGGTAAATATCAATAAATATATCCCATGGGGTCCTTCATAAATTTTCAAAAGTGGGAAGAAGTCCTGAGAGGAAAAAAGACTAAGGCAATTGTACAAAGTAACTGTCACCTAATCTCAACAATATAACTTCACTTGCTAACCAGAAACAATGCTTATTTCTAGCATCTCTGTTGCCTCTGTAACACGTAGGGTATTTTAATGATAAAACAGCTCGCTTGCACAATCAAACTTATCCAGTTTTTCTGACAGTGAACCAGAGTCCTAAATTTTCTAACCCCACAATTCCAAATCCCTGTAAAAGATTTTCCATTCTATTATACTCTGTTCCTTTTCCCTTGTAATCTGAAACTGAATTACTGTTCTTTCAAAAAGTGTAATTCTCTTCCTCAGAATCGTGTCCCATCTTTCTCATTCACAACAGTTTCCTAAAGATGGGAAACGGATGGATAACTTTTATGAGGTGTAAGTCCTGGGAGAAACTAAGCATATGGCTTGCCCTGAAGAATGAATGTCAAAAGAAGTCAAAATAGCAATTTTGTACAAGAGTGAGCCTCTGCCTCCTTTTCAAGGATGTTGGTGCGGGTAACAACGAACAAGTCCTAATTCTATTTCTTACAGCGATCACGTTGCACATAGTATGAAACACACTGAGGTTTTACCGTAAAGAGACAAGGAATGAGGATGCAATCACAAAAGGAAGAAAAGAGGGATGAGCAAAAAGGTTCCATTGAGTGAAAGAGAAGAAATAGAAGGAATTGTGATTAGATGGAGTTGATTAGATCCTGAATGAGTGAAAAGTGGTGCATTTAAAGAACAAAGATCCTTATGAAGCGATTTACTGAAAGCAAGGGAAGTGGTTTGCAAGAGCAAAAAGGGACAGTGGTAGAATGAATCATATAGCGGTAAACCTGATTTAAATTCCTTTTCCTTATCTCCTACCTCTGTTGGGCTGGTTTATTACATTAATCTGCTTTTTCTGTGCTTTGCATAAAGTTCCTTCGCTCACTGAATATGTATTTGTGTTCATAGATTAGCACTGCAGATCAAGGGAAGTCTTGCCAATTTCAGATTCGACAGAGCACTTTAATTGTCTTCCAGAGTTAAGCATAGAGGGGAAATTCCAATATAACTCTGTGTAATCCCAGCTGTGTGTGAAGAAATAACATTGCTTTTTAATTACTCCTATAATTTGCAATATCATTTATAAACTGGTTTGGATGTGATGAAAGCAAGGCAGGTTTGTAGGAACAGAAATATACAAAGTGGTATATTGAACTCTGTAAGTAGAAAGCTGATTTAGTTGCATTTTCATTCCTATTTCTTGATCTCTCACATCTAATATAATTGACTTATTACTTCATGTTTTTCTGGGTTTTGCACAAAGTTCCTCATCCCTCTGGGAAGGTATCTCACCATGCATATCTCTGCTCAGTTGGAGTTTTCGATTTTATGGTTTCTTTTAACTGTGTTCAGGGGGTCCTAATTCTGGAGTTAAGCCCAAAGGAAAAATTTCTACAGTAACCTGTCTTGGGGTTGTTCACTTTCAGACAAGTTTTTTTTTCCCCCAAGGAGAGCAAATGACAGGTATGCAAAATATTTCAAAGCCAAATGCCTGATTTCAAGTTCAAAATAGCAAACTATAAAGGCAAATCAGTCTGTTTTGAACTAAGCAGACTTCAAATTTGAAATGCTTGATTCACCATTACTAGAAATGTCTCTATTTTTTTTTTAAAAAAAGAGGAAATAAAATAATTAGCACAGGAAAAAGCAAAACCACAAACACACACACAAAAAAGAATTCAGGGCTGAAAAAAGCTGTTCATGTGAGAAAGAAAGACCAGCTGTTTTTGACCAATAACAGAAGTTGGGCATAGGTTATATTTAAAAAACAACAACCTGGGTGTTGCAATCTTTGGTAATAAATGCCAACAAAATAGATGTTGTTGCAGGAGTATTCTCTGTTTAAATGCTTGGTAATCATTTCTTCCAAAAAGTATCAGGCACTCTCCATAAAGGAAAGTACTGCTCCTTTAGTGGTTCCATTTCTGTGGGGTGGGATAAGCAGATGCTGCACTTTTCAGATATTATTCTGCTGTTTTGTTTTTTGTTTCTTTGTTTTTCTTATCCAGGTCAAACTCTTCCCAAGCCTTTGATATCTGTCCTCTTCAGCGGGACAGTTGCTTTGGGTGAAAATGTCACCGTCTTCTGCGGGACTCAGGATGATTTTCAAGGAGATGTCTATCTCACCAGATATACAAGCCCAAGTCATAACGTGGAAACTGTAGCAGTTAAGAAGGCAGAATCCTATTGGACTGCATTTTCCTTGTCCCCTCTCATCCGGTCACATGGGGGCAAATACCACTGCAGATCATGCCTGCATGGAAGAGAATGTTCAACCTTCAGTGATGAAATCTATCTGAACCTAACAGGTAACGTCTGCTCAGTACTTTTTTCGATTTTCACACAAATGGCACTACAAAGAGTTTCACAATTTTGCCTCTGCCAAATATTTCCTTACCCTGCCAGAGAAGCTCAATGGATAATTTTGGGCAAATTGCTCTCTATCTTTGTAATTTTTTTTTCATTTTGTATTTTATCCTTGCTGGAATTGGGTATGTGTAGTTTAACGAAGAGAAGGGCGAGGGGTGACATGATAGCAGTGTTCCAATATCTCAGGGGCTGCTACAAAGAAGAGGTCAGTCAAGCTATTCTCCCAAGCGCCTGAAAGCAGGACAAGAAGCAACGGATGGAAACTAGTCAAGGAGAGAAGCAACCTAGAACTAAGGAGAAACTTCCTGACGGTTAGAACAATTAACCAGTGGAACAACCTGCCTCCAGAAGCGGTGAATGCTCCAACACTGGAAGTTTTTAAGAAGAGACTGGACAGCCAAATGTCTGAGCAGGGGGTTGGACCAGATGACCTCCAAGGTCCCTTCCAACTTATTGTGATGATGATGATGATGATGATGATGATGATGATGGAAAAACAGAGGAGGGAAAGGGGAAGAGAAAAGTGTAGAAAAGAAGAGAAAAAGTAAGAAAAGACATTGACTTCTGACTCCCTTTGGTGTCGTAGAATAAGAAGTGACATTAAACTCGAACTTTTTACTTTTACATAATAGTATAAACTAGCCATTTCTATAACAAAGAATCTATCTAATCAGTAAACCCCCAAATCAAAGTTTTATTTTTATTTTTTCCCACCTCAAAGACAAAGTCCGGGAGCGGTTTCCAAGCAGAAACCAAAGTAATTGTGGGGTGGGGGGTTTTCCCCCCTTTTATCAAAGCAGTCAATTTAGACATCTCTGCTAACTCCATCAGCTTTTGCAACCATTCATCCATCGTGGGGACTGAAGTGTACTGCCATTTTTGTGTATAATGTAATCTTGCTGCTCTCAACATATATGACATCAAAGTTCCAAAACAACAACAACAACCCCACCTCCAAATCTTTTTCCCATTAAACCCAAAAGAAAAGTTCCTGATTTGTTCTCTGTCAACCAACATATCTCACAGGATTGTTATAGAGAAGGGAAAGAAAGAGGTAGCATTCTGTATAACACTCAGATCACTGGTACAAGAGATGGGAAATTAGGGTTTGTAATGCCTGAATGGAAAGCCAAGTTGCTTCAACTAAAATATTCATGCGTTTTGCAAGAGAGGTCCCTTCTGCCTCCATGGTGATGTAATCTAGATTAAAATTGGTTCGTTAGCTTGACCTGATGTGAATTAATTTCTTTTGCGGTCTTTGAAATGACAAATCCATATCTGTGCTTAGTCATCCATTGGGTTGGACAAAGAGTGTCAACATGCACACGATGATGTCAGAATAGAAATGTGGTAACTAACCTCTTTGTATTAGAGATTGTTGACCTCATGACACAATGCATCCATTTGCGTACTTACATCATGGCACCTACAGCTTCATTTTGATATCTTTTTACTTTATAGATGCTATTCTCTCTGTAAGTTAATATTGTTTAGTATATCACTTTGAAGACGCAGAATGTAAGGTAAGGGAAATTTGAGTGGGCTTGGATAGAGTAATGAAGTGGGAAATAAATAAATAAACTTATTTATAAATATTTGGAAAAAATACGTATTTGAAAATGGAGAAGAGGATCCTTTCATTGCCAAAAGACTGAAAAGGGAGAGATATTTTCTGTGGCTGAATGAAGCAGGAGATACTTGACTACAAGGATCTCTGGGGTTTCACTGAATCTTTCCCCCTTCTAGATCCCAGCCTGACCAAGCCTACCATCCAGATTTTAAATGTAAAAAAGCATCCATACACCATACGGTGTGAAGGGATAGAACCAGATCTGACTTTTGCTCTTCTGAAATCAAAAAAGCAGATAAAATACAAGGCTGCAGTGTCAGGGGAAAAGGCAGTGGATTTTTTTCTCCACCAGAGGAGGTTGGCACAAAGTTATACCTGCCAGTACCACCAAGAAAGCAGTCCCTTTGTCTGGTCAGTGCCAAGTGACCCACTGGAGCTGCCTTTGAGAGGTAAGTCGCCAAAGTAGCACATATCCTTTTCTCCATTTGCCCCATCTGAGATGGATCTGAACTGCTGGAAGAGCTCAAACTGGGCCAGAGCCCTTAGTCGTGGCTATCAGACAGATTGGAAGTCATAAAACATTAGCCAGTAGGTGACCCTGGATAGGCCAGTATCTGTCCGGGGTCCATTAAATATTTCAGGGGAGACAGGGAAAGAGATAGATTGACATGAAGGCTGGCAGAGAGACAAGAAGAGATAGACAATTCTTGTTTTAGTTAGATTATATCAATAAAATTAATGTTCAGGAGACCGAGAAGAGATAGAGAGGCAGGAGGCTGAAGAGACAAATACTGCAGTACTGACCAAAGGCTTATCTCCACTCCTGAGCTGTTTCATCACCAGATTGTACACATTTTAGGATATTGCTCCAATAGTGAGTGCTAGCAGTGATCGGTTAGGCATAAAATGAGGAGATTTATCATATTTTAAAGTTATCCCTCAGCAGCTCCTGAAATTGTTTTGCCAATGACCAGGAAGTCCTCCCAGGGAAACATGGAGGGGAAGGGTTGGGGGTATTGGCAATGTGTGTATTTTCTTTTTGCAGGGAGGGGAGATGAGAAGGGATGGGGGGGTCAAGACAGGACCTGCAGGACCTTCAGCTGTGGGCCTTGCCGGTCCTCTGAAGTTGATCATGTAACCAGCTTTAGGTAGACCCCTCACGACATGGAAGTGGGCCCAGAACAGAAAGACCCTAACTTATTGGAAAATCTGCTGGTGATGGGTTAGATTTATTCACTGTTGTGGTTCGATGGAAGGGGTTCATAGGCTTGGTATAGAGTGGGTGCTGGGCTTCCAGCCCCATTGTTTTGGGGGGGCGGCGAATTCTCCTTTCTTTGCCAATGAAGGAAGATGTGTTGCCAATGTGCAAAATGGAACCCTGGTATTTGCTAGGAGACTTCACAAGAGATATTGTTGAAATCCAAAGAAATAAAGGAATTCCTTTCTTGTATCCCGACTGTTTTTAGATCCTGCGATGATGAATCCCACCACGGAGAAGACACCTGGAGGATCCAATGCTTCAGGTGAGAATCTCCCCATAAAGTCCCAGGGGCTAAGAAATGGTCTGGTTTTGCCCTTCCTAAATAAGAATGAGGACTTCTTTATGCAAACTCCATTGACATAACCTGCTGAACCATTTATAAACCTAGCAGCTACAACATACTAAGCACAGTTAGTTTTAACTTTAGTTAATTATAGACCAAACCCAACACAGTTTCCAATTTCTTGCCACCAGCCAATGAGATATATGTATTATATTATTATTATTATTTTGAATGATGGTATAATCCCTCCACCCAGAAATCCCTGGTGGAACGTTTTGCAGAGATAGAGACTGGTTCTCAATCACAAAGAAGGCCGGATGGAGGTTAAGTAAGCATATCCAGAAAAGCAAGTACATGCTAGGCAGTCTCCAAGATGGCTGCCTTGAGAGCTTGCTTCTTCTCAAAAGAGCCACCCTGATGGTTTGACTAGTCAGAAGATGTCCACTTCCCAAGAAGAAAATTGTGGGCAGTGCTTCCTCAGTACCGCTTTTAGCCCCCCATACAGTTTTCCTTTGATTTTTCCTGTGGGCCTATGGATATACCTCCAAACAAAATACTAACTTTCAATCACTCTTTCCAATTGTGTTTCTCAGACCTGCATGCAGGTCTAAATATAGTCTAGGAATCAAGCATGCTGCTAAGAAATGTTGCTTTGCAGCATTGCTAAAACTGTAGAACATACAGCCTGACTGGCCCCAAGGCAGTTAATTGTGGTCATTTTCCTGCATATTGAGAACTTACAGGAAGTAGGATGGAAATCGCAAACAGATAAAGACACCTGAGGTTATAGATCTTTTTGCAGATTTATTGGTGGATGGAATTCTATTTCTGTTTACTCTACTCTATACGTGGCCTTTGCTTTTCTCCCTTAAATGGACTTCATGGATTCTCAACATTCCTAATGACAATTTTTCATATCCGTGTCCTACCGTTTTCTTATTTGGATTGTCCCCTGCACATTGGCCGTCTCTTGATCTTTGCAAAGAATTCTTATGAGTGGGATCTGACCTGAATTCTGATTTACAGAATTCCAGAGTTGACAAATTCCACTGGTGCCTTTTGATATCAATCACTTGCTCTGTACTGAAATCAGGGCTGTTTTGCAAGGATTGATCAAAACAGGAAAGATGGTGATGCAGCAATGCAATCAAAGCCCTACTGATATGCAGGTTGTGAGGTTTTGCTGGTAAAAAATATAGGAAACCAGAAGTTGCCTTCAAGCTTTACATTTTTATTCAGCTGAACAAAAAAGACAGACTCCACTAAAAGAGAGCAGCCCTGAAAGACAAGAAATCCTTGTATTTATTCTTTCTGGTTACATAAGCAAGCCATCCAGCAAAGCTGACACGCGTACATAAAGATTTCACCCAGTAAGTCTGGCATACTGTAGATAAGAGAGCAGAAGTAACAAACATGTTCCCTTTTGGGTGTTTCCCTAAAGATATCGTATGTTCTTGGGTGGGTTAGGACATTGGGTATTTTCCTTGCTGGCCTTTCACAACCCTCCATCCAGGACTTTGCAACAGCCCAAAGACAGTAGGGCCATCTGCACATTCACAATTTTTTTTTATTGAAAAGTTTTACATTACATTTTTTAGATAAAAAAAAAGAAACTCCCTCCTCCCCCTCCCCTCTCCCCAACCCTCCCTTCCCCTCCCCTCCCCCCTCCCCGACTTCCCAGAGCTGAATACAGGGTATAGACTTACAAACATAAGTTAAAATATGCTAACAACAAGAATAAAATATTAAATTCTATTGCGCTTTAACTCTCCATAGTCATAATTATATTACTAACAAATAACAAATAACTAATAATGTAAAACCACTACTTATTCAAATGCTAAATGAAACTTCTTAGTCCCATATTTATTCTGAATATATTCCATCCATCTTCTCCATTCCACAATATATCTCTGTTGCAATTGTTCTTTCAAGTAAGCTGAGATCTTTGCCATTTCCGCCAAATTGGAAACTTTCAAAGTCCATTCTTCTATAGTCGGCAGTTCCTCCTTTTTCCAATATTGCGCTACTAAAAGTCTTGCTGCCATAATTAAATTCAAAACCAATTTAGTATCTATAACAGTAAAGTCTGTAATAATACCCAACAAAAAGAACTGCGGAGAAAACTTTATCTTTTTCTTAAATATCTTTTGCATATTCCACCAAATTTTAATCCAAAAAGCTTTGACTTTTTTACAAGTCCACCATATATGAAAATACGTTGCATCCTCACAACCACACCTCCAACATTTGGGCTGGCAGTTCGGATACATACTTGCTAACTTTTTAGGGTCTAAGTGCCATCTATAAAACATTTTATAAAAATTCTCTCTTAAATTTTGAGCCTGTGTGAATTTTACATTTCTGACCCAAATCTTTTCCCAAGTATCCATTGTTATAACCTCCTGAAAGTTCTGGGCCCACTTTATCATAAAATCTTTAACAAGTTCCGTTTCTGAATCGATTTCTATCAATGCATTATATATCCTTCTTATATGTGCTTGACCTTGATCTCTAACTTGTTTTACCAAATTTTCATCAGTTATCGAAAAACCAACTTTCTGATCCTCTTTCCATCTTGCCTGTAACTGCCCATACTGGAACCAAGTTTGTACAATCTTTTCTTCTTTTAAAATATTATATGGCCTTAATTGCCATACATTCCTTTCTATCCTTAAAATTTCCTTATATGTAGTCTCATCATGTTTAAATCCAACGTTTATATTTTCTATTGCATGTTTAGGTATTGCCCAAACTGGTATCTTATAATTTAACTTATATCTATATTTCTTCCATACTCGCAACAGAGCATACCTTAATATATGTATCTTAAACACATTATCCACCTTATCATACAATAAATATGCATGCCAACCAAATAACAAATCATAACCCTCAAGATTTAATAATCTCCCTTGTGTTAAATTAAACCAGTCACTTATCAATGATAAAGCAGCAGCCTCATAATATAATTTAAGATTAGGCATTTTAAGACCACCTCTTTCACGTATGTCTTGCATTATCTTAAATTTAACTCGTGGCTTTTTCCCTGCCCAAACAAATTTATTAATACCTTTCTGCCATTCCTCCAAATTTGGATCCTTTTTAAGTATAGGTATCATTTGAAACAAAAATAAAAATTTTGGCAAAACATTCATTTTCACTGCTGCAATTCTTCCCAATAAGGATAATTGTAGTTTTTTCCAACTATCTAAGTCTTTTTGTATTTTTACCCATAACGGTTCATAATTATTCTTGTATAACTTCACATTTGAAACTGACAAATAAACCCCCAAATATGTAGTCTTCTTGACTATTTCAAATCTCGTTAACTCTTCTAAAACAACCTTTTGTTCTATAGTCATATTTTTAGACAATATTTTAGTTTTTTGTGTATTTATCTTAAATCCAGAAACTTTCCCATATAACATTATTATCTCCATCAGCTCTACAACTGAGTAAGTCGGTTGACTTACTGTAATAACCCGGTCATCCGCAAATGCTCTCAGTCTATAATCCTGATCTCTTATTTTAATTCCCTTAATTTTATTTGAATGTCGTATTTTAATCAATAATATTTCCAATGTTAAAACAAACAGTAAGGGTGACAATGGACACCCCTGTCTTGTGCCCTTTTCAATATTACATGTTTCTGTCAAACTACTAACTATTATACGAGCTGTTTGCTTCTGATATATTGCTCTAATAGATTGCAAAAATTTTTCCCCAAACTCCATTTTCTCCAATACTTTCACCAAAAATTGCCAATCCAATTGATCAAAAGCTTTTTCAGCATCCAAAAAGATCAGCGCTGCAGAGACCTGATTATTTCTTTCCAAAAATTCCAATAAATCTACAATATGTCTCACATTATTCTTCATTTGTCTACCATTTATGAATCCAGTTTGATCACTATGAATCACTTGCTGCATTACCTTCATTAATCTATTTGCTAAAATTTTGGCAAATATCTTATAATCAGTATTTAAAAGCGATATTGGTCTATAGTTTTTGGATTGGGTAGCATCTTGATCTTCCTTCGGAATCAGCGAAATAAACGCTGTTTTCCACGATGGAGGCACTTCTCCTCCCAGTTGAATTGTCCTAAACAATTCTCTTAGAGGTTCCACCATTTCTGACTGTAAATTTTTATAGTAGACGGAAGTCAATCCATCAGTTCCTGGTGCTTTACCCACCTTTAATTGCTTAATTGCTAAAAAAATTTCTTCATCATTTATCAATTGATTCATCCCTTCCCTTTGTTCTTGTGTAAGAACAGGAATGTTAGCTTCCTGCAAGTATCTATCTATATCTGTATCTCGAATCTTATCTCTAACATACAACTTAGAATAGAAATCAACAAAAGCCTTTTTAATAAGATTCTGCTGATACACCACTTTACCCTTGTACTCTATTCTATCTATATTACATGCCCTTTGTTTCTTCCTTAACAAGTAGGCTAACCACCTACCCGGTTTATTGGCATTACAAAAAGTGTTATGTTTAACATACCGTAAGTTAGTTGCCACTTGATCTGCCATCAACATATCAAACTGACCTCTTAGTAAAGTAATTACCTCTTTGATCTTCCCATCAGATGGATTCAAAATTAAAGCCTTTTCTTTTCTCTTAATTTCATCCTCTAATTCTTTCTGCCTGGATTCCAATTTACATCTATATTTATTGTTCAAGGATATTAACACTCCTGTCATATAAGCTTTACTTGCATCCCAAACCATCTCAATAGAAGTACCCTTATGCATATTAATTTTAAAAAAATTCTTTCATCTGTTTTTTACACTCTTCCACATTTTCCTGATATCTAAACAAATTCTCATTTAGTCGCCAAGACCGTCTATCTCCATTATCTTTTTCTATCTCCAACCATACTGGACTGTGATCAGATATAGTTCTTGGACATATCTTGATCTTCTTAATCCTAGAAAAAAATCATTAGTAATTAATACAAAATCAATCCTGGATAAAGATTGATGCCTATCAGAGAAAAAAGTAAAGTCTTTTTCTTGCAAGTTCCTTTCTCTCCAAACATCTCTCAATTCCAAGTCATCCTTCATCTCAAAAAATGATTTAGGCAGTCTAGCATGACTTGGCGTACTTCTAAAAAGGCCTCTTTTGTCCATTTGTACATCCAAAACACCATTCCAATCTCCCATAAAAATATAAGATTTGTAACCCCACTGAATAATCTTGCTGTGTAATAATTTATAAAATTCTGCTTGCTGTTGGTTAGGAGCATATAATCCAACCAGAAGTATTTTCTTGCCTTCTATCTCCTTAGGATCTTCTTTCAAACCTCTAATTCTCACAGCAAACTCCATTTCTCGATACTGTAGCAAAACCACATCATCATCAATCTTTTCCATCACAGTTTCTGCATCCATCATTTTTGCATCTAATCTCATGTTATTTTGGCTAAGCTCTTCCACTCTCTCATCCAGACGCTCAATACAAACAGCAAGCCCTTGAAATGCACATTCACAATTGATATTTCCTATAGGTAAAAGGTAAAGGTAAAGGTTCCCCCGCACATGTGTGCTAGTCGTTTCCGACTCTAGGGGCCGGTGCTCATCTCCATTTCAAAGCCGAAGAGCCAGCGCTTGTCTGAGGACGTCTCCGTGGTCATGTGGCTGGCATGACTAGACGCCAAAGGCGCACGGAACGCTGTTACCTTCCCACCGTAGTGGTCCCTATTTTTCTACTTGCATTTTTACGTGCTTTCGAACTGCTAGGTTGGCAGAAGCTGGGACAAGTAACAGGCGCTCACTCTGCTACGCGGCACTCGGGATTTGACCCGCCAAACTGCCGACCTTCTGATCAACAAGCTCAGTGTCCTAACCCACTGAGCCACCGCGTCCCTGATATTTCCTATACTGTCCCCTAATTCTGGGTCAACACTACTCCTTTGTATGTTTTCACAAAACTGACACACACACACACACATCAAGAGACTGGGCTTCAGTTGCACTGGAGCAATCAACATCTTTTCTTTTTTTGACACCCCTGGCAGGAATTCACATTAAGTTATCTCAGGAAGATGATTGTCTTAGGTTATACCCAATAAAGGAGGTCCCACCACCTCACTATTTTCACTGCTAAAATGCTCTTATTGTTAGGAAGTTCTCATTAACATTCCGTCAAACTCTGTCTTACTATAACTTAGCTCCATCATTCTATGTTTTGCATTTGGGAATGAAATGAACAGGTTTTTGACTTCTTTCTGTGTGTTATCCCTTCATGTGATTTGATAAGTTCTACTTCAAACTTCTCTTTTCACGGCTGAACAATCTGTTTTCCCCTTCGTCGCTGCGTGCATTGCACTCCTTCGTGCGCTCTGATTTTCAATTTTCTACATCTATAGGTGGTCCTCAACTTACAACCACAGTCGGGACTGGAATTTCTTTTGGTAAGTCCTTGTGGTCGTAAGTCAAGTCAGACCCGATTTTACCGCAATTTTTATAACCGTTAAGCGACTCTCCATGATCGTTAATGCCGTACTCATAAGTTCAAATGCATTCTTCTAAATTGGTGGGGCATTTTTTGCCAGAACTGCCCCCAAAAGGTTGCAAATCATGTTCACGTGAGTACAGGATACTGGAACCAGTCGTACATGCCAAGCATCCTCACTGGAATCACACGAGGGTGGGGTGTCAATCATAAGTGCAAAGAAGTGGTTGAGAGTGCAAGGACTGGATTTTTTTCCAGCCTCATTGCAACTCCGAATAGTTACTAAACAAATGATTGCAAGTTGAGGATTACCTGTACTTTATCTATTTATTTGATTTTAGCCTACCTATTGTATAAGATTTCTGGAGGGGGAAAAAGAGCCTTGGTGGAGCAGTGGGCTAATGCCTCCTTAAGTAACACCAGCTGCCTGCAATTAGTGTAGGTTCGCATCCCACCAGGCTCAAGGTTGACTCAGCCTTCCATCCTTCCGAGGTAGGTAAAATGAGGACCCAGATTGTTGGGGGCAATAAGCTGACTTTGTAATAATGCCGCTTGGGGGAGGGGGCGAAAGCCCTAATAAGCAGGCATATACATAGAATGAAGGCTATTGCTAAGCACATTGGTTTGTGCTTAAATTGTAAGCCGCCCTGAGTCTTCGGAGAAGGGCGGGATATAAATGGAATTAAAAAAAAATACTTTCAGGCTTGCAAGATTGGCGTTATCCCTGCGAGGCAATCCAGAGAAGAAAAGCAACCAGGAGTACTAGCTCTATCTTTACTATTACTTTACATTAACAGAATCTTGCAAGACTGAAAAGTATTTCTCCCCTCCTTTCCTTTTTCTCTCTGGCAAACTAGGGAGGGTCCCTTTTGAAGTGCTTCCCTGTGCTCCTTCCCCCTTTTGTGGGCTGAGACGTCTTTGAAATGCCGGCTGCACCATTGGCAGATCTTCTTCCTGTCTCTCTTGCCCACTTGCTCCATCTAAAAACAGCTGACCGACACTGGTGGGTGGACTCATTGCTTCACCAGCACTTCTCCACCCCACAAACTGTCTGTCACCCAAGGGTCATGGGAGGGGTTTTTTTTGGGGGGGGATCATGTGTCTAGAATGTGAGGCTGGTAGATCTGTGCAAATAAGGAGTTAAGAAGTTTATATAACGCCTATTAGCATATTATGAGACACAGATCAAGCAAAATCCCAGTACCTCTTCTCAAAAAGTTAAAATGGACAGAGAGAGAAATCACCAGGGACTGGTAGAAAAAAGGGGAGGTGTTCAAAGCAGCCAAAAATGGCCCTTAGGAGCTCAGAAGGTCTCAGTCCTGGCTTTACCATCATCACCACAGTTGCTACAAAAGTGCCACACACTGTGCATGTAGCAAGGTGAAAATACTACTTCAACATTGAGCCAGGTAGATTTAAAGCATCCTTAGCTATGGATGGGAGAGAGTAAAGCAATGAGTACCTGTCCTTCAAGAACAGCTAGCAAGGCAACCTGAAGTCTACCTTAGACAATTGTGTATAAGTCCATTAACTCGCCCTGTCTCAGTTACTTTATTTAAAAATGCTTATAACAAAGACTTTTTTCCTCTCCCCTCTATTTTAAAATCCCTCCTATTTAACTGCCCGAGATGGTTTGTCTATCAAACCCAATCGGGTTTCAGGCCCGGATACAGCACAGAGACAGCATTGGTCGCGCTGGTGAATGATCTCTGGCGGGCTCGGGACAGGGGTTGCTCCTCTGTCCTAGTCCTATTAGATCGCTCAGCGGCTTTTGATACCATCGACCATGGTATCCTTCTGCGGCGTCTCAGGGGGTTGGGAGTGGGAGGCACTGTTTTACGGTGGTTCTCCTCCTATCTCCTGGGCCGCTCGCAATCGGTGTTGACTGGAGGGCAGAGATCCACCCCGAGGCCTCTCGCTTGTGGAGTTCCTCAGGGGTCGGTTCCCTCTCCCCTCCTGTTCAACATCTACATGAAGCCACTGGGTGAGATCATTCGTGGTTTCGGGGTGGGGTATCATCAGTACGCTGATGATACCCAACTGTTTTTCTCCACCCCGAACCAACCCAGTGATGCCCTCGCCGTGATGTCCCGTTGCCTGGAGGCGGTTCAGGTCTAGATGGGGAGAAACAGGCTTCGTCTCAATCCTGCCAAGACTGAGTGGCTGTGTGTATCGGCATCTTGGGATAACCAGATTATTCCACCTTTAACGATGGGGGGTGAGGTGTTACCCCCCGTTGATAGGGCTCGCAATTTGGCCGTCCTCCTGGATTCACGGCTCAATTTTGAAGATCATATAGGAGCCGTAGCCAGGGGGGCTTTTGCCCAGATTCACCTGGTGCACCAGTTGCGACCCTATCTGGACCGAGATGCCCTACGCACAGTCACCCATGCGCTCGTGACCTCCCATCTAGACTACTGCAATGCTCTCTACATGGGGCTGCCCTTGAGGACCACCCGGAGGCTTCAACTGGTGCAGAATGCGGCCGCGCGAGTTGTGATGGGGGTTTCCTGATTCTCCCATGTAACACCTCTACTCCATGAGCTGCATTGGCTTCCAGTTCCCCTCCGGGTGAGATTCAAGGTGCTGGTGATGACCTATAAAGCCCTGAATGACTTGGGTCCGGGATATCTGAGGGAACACCTGCTGCTGGCATCAAGCTCCCTTCGTCCAGTGCGCTCCCACAGGGAGGGTCTTCTCAGGGTGCCGCCGATAAAAGATTGTCGGCGGATAACACCCAGGGGAAGGGCCTTCTCTGTGGGTGCGCCTGCCCTCTGGAACCAGCTGCCCGTGGAGCTTAGGACTGCCCCTGACCTCCGCACATTTTGCCGGGACCTGAAAACCTGGCTCTTCGAGCTTTCCGGTCTAGGCTGAGAATTTTTAACTGGGGTTTTTAATTCTAGGGATGATTTAATCTTTTTTTAATTTGTTTTTAACTTTTGTATTGGTTGTTTTAAATGCCCTGTAAACCGCCCTGAGTCCTTCGGGAAAGGGCGGTATATAAATTTAATAAAATAAAAATAAATTTAATAAAATAAAAGGTCAGTAGATCGCCATCATCCTTGTAAGGGGCAGATGTTGCTGAACCACAATGCAGAAGCCACAACTGGTGTGTCAGTGAGAAAGGATGCTCAAGAGTTTATTTCAGCAAATATTTAAAAAGCATCCTAATTTATCCATTAACGAGGACATAGCATATTTACATTCTCCTATAAAATCAAACTAGGACATGGTGATTTAGTTTGCAGAGCTAAAAGGTACAGAACAGCTGATGAGAAGAATGCTTTGTTTTAATTTTACAAAATTCATTTACTGCATCTTATAAACATTGTAGAAGAGTCACGATAATTTAGAGTAGCTATTGTTTTCTGGATTTGATATAGGAAGGTGGTGGGAAGAGAAACATGGGCATGAAAACTGGAAAAAGGCAACATTCCTTCATTCAACATTGCCCAACGTAGCTGAAGATTGGGGGAATGGGGTGGTATCTAGTAGATCTATAGGGCTCCAGGATAGGCAATTCTGCCTAAGGCAGGGGTAGGCAACCTTGGCTCTTTTATGACTCATGGACTTCAACTCCCAGAATTCCTGAGCCAGCCGGAGGAGTTGAAGTCCACGAGTCATAAAAGAGCCAAGGTTGCCTACCCCTGGCCTAAGGCAAACAAGCTTGTCCCTGCAGGACTTCAGACAGTTGGATGAAAGTCCATTCTTTTTCTTTCAGAAAGCGAAATAAAAAAGCAGAAGATAAAAGAAAGAATATGTTTGTGTCCGTGAATTAAGGAAAGGAGTCTGATAGAGGACAAACAGTGGGAGTAAAGCTTTCCAGAAAGGCGTCATTAGATATTTTTAGTGTTTATGTGACGAAAGGGATATGGAAAGACCTACTCAACTGGTTTGACTCATGGAGTTGCTCAAAGTCTAGGTCTACTGCATGACGTGAAATGATGAGGCAAGGAATTTGTGTGTGTGTGTGTGTGTGTGTGTGTGTGTGTGTGTGAGAGAGAGAGAGAGAGAGAGAGAGAGAGAGAGAGAGAGAGAGAGAGAGAGAGAGAGAGAGAGAGAGAGAGAGAGAGAGAGAGAGAGAGAGAGAAGCATGGGATGGATTGAGAACCAGGAGCCATGGACAAAAAGCAGTCTGGGGAAAAAGGGCTCCATTGAGGAAAACAAACCCACTGATTTAAGAATCATGGTAGCTTTTCTTCCCCACTGTCAGCAGAAGGTGTGGAAAGACCATAAGTCTAATTTAGGGCACATACTTTGTCTCCAAAGGGTGCCAGTTTCAACCTGTGTCATCTCCAGAAGGATGAGGAGGAACCTCTAGGAAACCCTATGTGAGTGTTGTGATGGACATCTAGAGGAGCAGCAGTATAATGCAACTGTTTTGGCTTTACAGATATTCTTAGCCCATACTTATGGGCAGGCATTGGGGCGAGCGTTTTCCTGATTGTTGTGTTGCTGCTGGCTGTTGTAGTGTTCAAGAAAAGGAGAAAAAGTAAGTGATGATCTTGTAATAAACATGGTTACAGAGAAGTAGATGAACAATAACCAACCATGGTATTTAAGGCTCACGGGATTACCGCATTGCCTTCATTTTCATCAAAAGCATAAAAAAGCTTCTCCCTAAAAGATGACAGCTCATAGTATTAGACAGAGAGGCAAAGCACATTTTAGACCTTGTGATTTTAAAAAAAAAAAGCTTAAAGCTTGCTAGCAATAGGTAATAAAATCTGAAAACTTGATAATAGGACCAGAAAGATCTTTTTTATAACCCAAGGGAAACAGCTTGTATATCTCCTTGATATACGCCTTGAATTAAGCTTGTATATCTCCTTGATATACTCCTTGAAATAAGAAAAAAAAAGTGGCTTAAAGAAATTGAAGAAATGTATTATAGCCATTACAACTGAACATATGAACATGTTTTAAAAATGGCTTACAATGGCTTACCCCAAACATTTTAAAGCAAAGGAAGCCATCTGACAAAAGAGAAATGCAAACTTAAGAAAATTGAGCAATAAATCAGCAGTACAAGATAAAACATTTTGAATAAGCAGAACAGACTTAATCTCATCTCTAATGTTAATAAAGTGGTGCAAGCAAATCTAACCAGAAAGGAAATTGCAAATTTGAACTGCAAAGACCTAAGGTGGAAATGGGTAGAATTTGTTTTAACTGCAGGTTTCATATGAAAAATCCTCCAGATATACCAGCGTTTCAAACTGGAATAATATGAAGATCTTAGCAGCTGTATTTTAAAAACTGGAGGAAATTTTTAAGCAATGAATAATTTTTTAAAAAAATAATGTTGTATGCCAGGCAACTCTCAGCAACTCTGAATGGCTCACAATAATCAACCAAATTATAATAAAATCAATAAAAAATAAAAAATAAAAGAAGGCAAGTGTGATGAATCATGAAATGGTAGAGTGGGGCCACCTTGGCACAAAAACTTTCTCATATAAATCAACTCTGATAGAGACTTGTTCATTTAGGCATTTTATGGGGAGAATGTTTTGGAAAGGATGAGCTGCTATTATTTTAATCAAATACAAATTAGGCAAAGAATCTCATGCCTGTCTTTGATCCACAGATTTCAAAACCAATGAAAATAACCCAGCAATGAATCTGGTAAGATCTTTCTTTTCTTAACTGTGCCTTCCTTGTCTAAATTATTTCATCAGATACAGAAGTTAGAACAGTCAAGTCCTTCCAAAGTTACCTCTGAATTGTCAGTTTTCATTTGATCTAAGGAGAACATTACTATACAGGGTGTAAACCTATTACCATAACTGTAATTAAGGGATAATATTCAATAAGAGCGGCATGGTGGCCTAGAGGTAAAAACATTCACCTACCACTCAGAAGGCTGAGTTCAATCCTAGATGTTTCTCTATCAGGATGCAAAGAGAAAATATCTGCTGTGAACTCTGCATAGGCATCAGGAAGGGCATCTGGCCAGTAAATGCTCAGCTCCACTCAGTGGCTCTGACTCCACCCCGATAAAAGGGATTACAGGGTTGTAAAAAGAAAAAAAAAGATAACATTCAACATTAACATTAACTATTCATGTTAATTAAAACCATTTACTTTTTCCCCTGCTTTCGGGAGTGTGGCTTGAAGAAAGACAGACAAAAGCTTGAAGATTGTTGGGCATGTGTGACTTAGAATTTCAGAAACCGCTCCACTTAATGAAACTGGTGGCATTAAATTCATAATTACATCATGAGAGTGCATGGGAAGACATTCTTGTGCCTATGAATTCTCTAACCCCATTCTTGTTGGAGGCTGACTTAGCTCTCCTTATCTCATGCAAACTATATAACTGGGGAAAATGGGGATCGTATGTAAGTACAGTCCTGTGCCAGTGAGCAACCAGAAAATTTGATTTGATTTCTCTGAGGCCAAAAAGTTTTCATTCTATTCCATGCAAAAATGGAAGCTCTCTAGCTCTCTCTTCCAAGCTGGAAGTAGAAGCATTGTGTGGAAGCATGTGAAGGTCCTAAGAACAGGAACATGGCCTGAGCATTGATTAATGAAGTTTTTAAAACTATAACAGAAAGGAGATGTATTTACAAGAGATATATGACAGGGGCAGATAAACCTAGTACTTTCATCCAGTGGTGGGATTCAAATATGTGAACAACCGGTTCTCTGTGTGGATGCCGCTTCCGGAAGTCCATTCTGGGCCTGGGCAACCAAAAATTAGCTAACGGTTCTGCTCAAGTGTTGCGAACCAGCTGAATCCCACTACTGCTTTCATCCTGTTAGGAGAAGGATGAAAGAGCATGTGCTCCTTTGGGGGATACCTGGGAACAAAAATCAAAAGTGAGATCAAAAGAATTAGCAAACAAGTAGCCAAAACAGATGATAAACAAAGAGAGGACAAAGATTTTTCTATTCACAACCCTCTGCCCCTAGTAGAGAGTAGATTATGAGTGGCTGAAGAATCACTGCATGTCATGGGCAGTAGGAATAATCTTGAGGAACAAGAGGAAGAGCCACAGCTAAGACAGTCGTTGGATAAATGAAATTTGAGTACAAGGCAGAAGAGTAATTTGAGAAAACGTCTCAGATTTGACCCTTCCTAGTTTTCACAAAGATGGTGGCGGGGGTGGAGGATCTCAATGAAACTTACCCAATTCTCTTATTGCAATTTTATAATAAAAGTAGTAGTTGTATTCCTAACTTTGGTTTTCTAGTTTGGTCCACCTCAAAGGGCTGGCACAAATCTTGCAAATCTGCAGAGTTGAATTCTTTTATTTTAATAAGTGATATGTGGGAATGACCTGGGAAGAAATTTGCCCAGGGAATGAATAGGTAAAAGTGGGAGCCGCCTGCAGTTGAACAACAGGAGAAGAAAAAAAAGGATCTACCCTACCTCCTCAGGTGGTAAAAAGAGCTGGCAGGAAATTTGCACTTTCAGAGGGCTGTTAGTACTTGGGAGGTTTACATCAACCTTGCAAATCTCAAAGTGCAAATCACCCACTGTCATTTTTTGCCACCTGATAAGTTGGGATGGATCCTTACTAAGCTTCTTCCTCTGCCCATTGTTCAGCTGCAGGCTCCCCCTCATTTTATCTGCTCTTTCCCTAGACCAGGGGTAGGCAACCTCGGCTCTTTTATGACTCGTGGACTTCAACTCCCAGAATTCCTGAGCCAGCATGGCTCAGCTTGGAAACCTCTGTCTTTCCCCTCAGCATGGCTGGCTCAGGAATTCTGGGAATTGAAGTCCATGAGTCATAAAAGAGCCAAGGTTGCCTACCCCTGCCCTAGGCAGCACCTCTTCCCCTTGTGTACCAAGCTCATGCCCACACACCATTATATCACCTCGTCTGCTTGCATTGCAACAGCGAAGGAACGTGTGCCTCCTAAGTCTTTCTTCTTCTTTCTAGTCCTCTGATGCTGGAGAACATCCGGATGAAGTCTCCTATGCTACTTTGAATCACCAGCCATGGAATACCCAACAGGCAATCCATCCTTGCCAGACCTCTGAACCTTGTTTATATGCATCAGTGGCCAAACATAAAAGTTTTCATCCATAAAGGTCATAGGACCTTGGGGGACTCCTGAGTCGAATACAAGCAAGAATACCTTATTTTTATTCCCCCCCCCAGATGGTGTAAATTATAGATGCCAAGGGTAAGGACCAGATCATACTGGGAGCTCAAGAAATGAGATCATCAGGATGCTCTTAACTATGCTACTTGGGACAATGGTGGAGCCTTTAGTATTGAGGCCCCCGCTCTTCACATCGTCACTCTCGCCATCCATCATCATCCAAGGCTGAAGGAATTTGTTGACACTGAAATCTACTCCTGATCTGTAACCGTGGTTCCTTCCTACACGCTCTTAGTCAATATTTGAATTACAGGCAATCCTCAACTTACAACCGGTTGCTTAGTGACCATTCGACATTACAACGAGGATTGTCCCAAGGATTACTTACAACCCGGACTCAAAGTTCCAATGGTTGGGCTCACTCTGTGGTCACATGGCTGAATTTTGGATGCCTGGCAACATGGTTGCACTTAGGGCTATTTGCAGTATCCCACAGTTATGTGAGGGTGTTTTGCGTCAGTTCTGCCAAACCCAGCACTTCCGGTTTTGGGCAAAACCATGCCCAGCGTGAACTTCTGGTGATGGAGCTCACTTAACAGTTGCCACAAAAATAGGTTGTAAAATTGAGTCGGCCCATTTTGCAACCACTACCATTTACAGCTGTAATAGGCAGGCTCCATTATGGTCATATGTCAAGGACCATGTGTAGTCTTTTTTTTTCAATACAGGTAGTCCTCAATTTACGATCGCAATTGAGCCTAAAAAAATAAGACAGTTAAGTGAGTTTTGCCCCATTTGTATGACATTTCTTGCAACAGTGAATCATTAAGTGAATCATTGCAGTTGTTAAGTTAGTGGTGCTGTTGTTAAGTGAATACGGTCCCCCCCATCGATTTTGTCAGAAGATGGCAAAAGGCGATCACGTGACACGGAAACTGTCATAAATACCTGCCAGTTACCAAGCATCCACATTTTGATCATGCAACCACAGGAATGCTGCGATGGTCATAAGTGTGAGAAATGATCAGAAGTCACTTTTTTCAGTGCCCTTGTAACTTTGAACAGTCACTAAAAGAATGGTTGTAAGTCAAGGACTACCTCTATGTCTCTCCAACTTTTCAGTTGTCAGCAGAAGCAGAATAAACTAATTAAAAGTTATGCAAACAACTTATGCAAAATGCGTGCTTGAGCTTTCTTTAGAAAGCAGTTCTGGGATTGCCGTTTTTCTGAAGATATTCTACCAGAATTGTCAGAACTCCCCCACCTCTCATCTTAGTTTTAACCAGTGCTTTTTTTGTAAGAAAAAAGGAGCCGGAACTCACATCTTGTTTATCTTTTATTTTAAAAAGTTATATATTCAGTTCTTAACATAATTTTTTTTAATTTATCATATTTAAGGCAAATGTTCATAGTAAACTTAACACTAAAAATTAAAAAAAGATTTTCAATTCACCAACAATTTTTTAAAATAAATTATTTACCTTTTGTACGTAGTCAAACACACCACACCTGTCAGTTGTGTAACGAAACATGATGGCTGCCGCGCGCAGTAAGCACTCAGCACTCAACCACATGGCCAATCACAACCCAAGCAGTGCCGCAAGCCATCACAACCAGCACAGACGAAGTACGCATGCATCGGATCCGACACACAAGCAGCCCGTATGCACCGTTTTAATGATTTTGTCGCCAGCACATTACGCTCGACAGGGCAATTCAAGTCCACATGGACCAAACATCCCAATTTTCAAAAGTTACTTTTAAAACTTGGAAAATCCGTCGAAAAAAGGTGGCAGAACTCCATTCCGGTGTGTTCTATGACAAAACAAAGTACTGGTTTTAACTATTCAGATTTCTGGTCCTGCATTTCTGCGAATGGTTGCATAGGAGCTGAAAACATCTCACCCTCCCATTGCCTCAAATGACTCACTCTAAAGATCCTCGTTTTGTTCTTTCAGCCCCAAATCATGCCTCTTACCCAAGGGGTGTGGCTTGAAATGTAGAGGATGGGAAAATAGCAACCCCAAATCTCGCGTCCACCTGCACAGGCTCACTTAACTCTGACCTCACAAAGGGGGCTTCCTGTGAGCTGATTGCAATAACTGGAGGTCCCTGTGCCTTCCAGTCTGACCCCAAAGATGGAACACTTGATTTTGCCCTTTACGGTACTGTGTGATTTGCTAATTTAACTTTACTAATAGTTCGATTTTACTTAAAACTCTAATTGGGATGGTATATGAACTCAGTAATAGCACATTTATATAAAAACCTCAACGAGTACATTTCTTTTGAAACCAGGACTGCAACTCCTCTAGATTTAAAAGTTCATTACATTATTTCCTGATAAGATTGCAAAATGCAAAAAGTAAGGAAGTTTCTTTGGTAAAAGAATTAGGCAGAAAATGAATCCTGTCCTGATCGTTTCTGTTGATGTACATTTTGTTACTAAACTTTGAGTGTCTGTCTTCAGAGTTTTGGCTGAATACATACTTAGAAGACTAGATCCCTCCATCTGATTCTTGGGCACTGGTGGTAAAGAATTCAATCACTTTCTTCTTTGTATGTTTGACTTCTGACGGGAGAATCAAGATAGCAAAATAGCAGCTGTGACCCTGAGGTGATCAAAGCCAGCCTCTTTTTTAAACTTTCATTGAGCATGAGTTGAATGTAGAAAAGGGTCAAGGCTTCAATCATATGGTCACAACCACCATCTTGCCTTAAGCCCCCCCCCCACACACACACACAGGCACATACCCTTGAGATTGCAATTGTTTCAAAATTCTTCAGTCAGGCAGTTGGACCTAATTAGCACCTTCCCAAAATCCATTTGCTGTCAACGACCCAGGATTGATGGTGGTCAACAACTGAAAGGCATTTAAATCTTATCCAGATTTATTTCTTTGCCGAAGAGAAGGCAAAAAGTAGGACTACCTGTGGCCTGCTAACCTATATCGTTCTTGGTCTTCTCTCAAGGGGACATATTAACTGTTGACAAGCACACACAAAGCCAGCCGAGTTTGGCTGCACAAGTGTCTTGGTTGGTGAATATTGTAGGAATCAGCCTTAGGGTGAGAACAGCTACCTCCATCTCGCATTTTCGAGAATGGAAATGTTCAGCTCCCTTTGAAACTCAAACTCACTTTGGGAAAGGTCTAATTTGGTCTCAGTTTTGACAAAAGCATGGAAAGACCCTTGTCCCTTACAATGGTATCAACCAGTCCACTGAGGCCTGATAAATAACATAAGTTCTCGTAAAAGTACATCTTCAACCTCTCTCCATCTTCCCTGCATCTCCAATTATCTTCATCATATTACTTCATGCACAACCCTTCCAGTAGGCAAAGCATCTATGGAAGGAGAGTGTTATTCTTCAATCATGATCTTTTTTTCCTATCAAAACTCTTTAAAAAATTTTTTTTCATGTGTTTTACAGTTTTGTATATCTGTGCATGCACAGACAGATAATCTCTCTTCAGTACAGTACCGTATGCAGTTACTTTTATAATTAGTGTATAATTATTACAATGTACTGTATTATATTCCCTCATCTAGGTTATTTAAAAGCCCTATACCAGAGACTGCTGTTTTGTTATCTCCTTTCAAGGGGCAACTGTCCAGAGCACTTGTCGGTGATCTCAAATCCTTGTCCAGAGAGGAATTACAAAGATTACTCCAGGCTCTTCATTCTACTACATCTTTCAGCTCTGCTTTTAGTGGAATTCATGGACAACTTTTACCCTAACATGTGTGGTCAGGTGTGGGTTTCTCTTCTCTTTGTTGCTGCTTATCATAAACAACCGCAAAATGTTCTACCTCTCCTGATGTAGAACAGTTTTACACTAAGAGAACTGAAGTTAATATTAATACCCTATTCTATCATACCATTTTACTATAGTAAATAACTGAATAGAGTTGGACTTCTGGTTTGCCATCACAGCTGCCATGGCTGCTGGAAGGCAAGCTCCGTCTTCTGCATTCAATTTTGTTCTGCTGGGGGACCCTGGAAAGGGCCGAAAGTCACCCTGTAGGGGCAACAAGTAAGGAGGAGACCCCTGCTTGATCACAGGAGGGCAGCAGCCCTTCCGCTCGATCCGTGGCAGCACTCCAAACTGGCAGAGGAAAGACCGGCCATAACAATATGGCTCGTCACTAAGCTAGAGACAGCCGAAGTCAAAATTACCATCAAGCACTTCTAAAGCAACGCAGATGAAACTGGATGAGATTTGATCTTCTCTTTAACATCCTAAGTATTTTCTTTTCCTGTAAAAGCTGCCCAAAGTATCTTTTCCCCCTGTGAGGAGAGAGGGAAGGGGAATTTCTACCCCACCCTCTAAGAATAGCGGCGACTGACTACCCAGGGGAGTTAAAGCACTAAAAGAACAATTTTAATCTGATTGGATTTATATGTTTCTGAAACCTGGGGACCAAAAGTTTTCTTATTCTTACTGGAGACTTTTGCTTTTATCTACAAAAAAGAAATAAAACTATAGTAATTTACTGTCATTTATTATACTATGACAGACTAGACAAGACTATTCTTGAACCAATAATAGACTAGTAAAAATACCACTGCCCTCTCTTCCCCCACGCAAGTATTCTGACTGAACGTGAGGCATAGGAGGCAGCTAGACCAGGGGTGTCAAACTCAATTTCATTGAGGGCCGCATCAGCATTGCGGTTACCCTCAGGGGGCCGGGTGGGTATGGCCAGGGTGGGCGTGGCCTACTGGGTGGGTGTGGCTAGAGTGCTTATGGCCTACTGGGTGGGCATGGCCAGCTCTACATCGTTCGCATCAAGGGTGCCTATGGGGGCCTGGGCGGGAGTGGGACAGATCTGAGGGTCTCTGGCAGGAGGAGGGTCTCTGGGCCAGGGCCAAGGCAGTAGGGGCCATTCCCTCACTGTTTCCAGGATGGCTTTCCGGGCCACATGAAACCACTTCGTGGGCCGGATACGGCCCCCGGGCCTTGTGTTTGACATGTCTGAGCTAGACGATCCATATGATAGAGAAATACAGAGGAAGCCTTGAAGAAAATATCCACAGCTATTACAAAAAATGGCAGCTTAGCTGCGGATGAGAGGAAGAGTGAGGAAGAAACTCAAGATTCCTGGGTATAAAAGGGAGGAAAGAGAAACTCTGTCAGGGATTCAAGATTCTGTTATACCCCATATTAATATAATCACTAATAATCACTAATAATCAGAATAAAGCTGGAAGGGACCTTGGAGGCCTTCTAGTCCAGCCCCCTGCTCAAGCAGGAGTCCCTATATCATTTCAGATAAGTGGCTGTCTAGTCTCTTCTTAAAAAGCTCGAGTGATGAAGCACCCACAACATCTGAAGGCAAGCTGTTCCACTGGTTAAATAGTTATAGTTTTGGTGATGCCTGTT
Organism: Vipera berus; assembly: GCF_964194415.1. Lineage (NCBI taxonomy): Eukaryota > Metazoa > Chordata > Lepidosauria > Squamata > Viperidae > Vipera > Vipera berus. Next base: position 18,901,382 of record NC_138205.1, read on the forward strand.
TCTTGATCTGACCTACTTGAAGAGCTGACAATTGTGAGCTGACAATATCGGAGCTCTGAGGCAGAGACTGATGAGGCAGAACACCACCAAACATCAATCTGAGGAACCAACAGGCAGTCAGACTCCTGGAGTGCTCTAGGAAACAGTGATCCCCCAAGAGGGTGAGATCTGATTCAGATTGAGAGATGCCAGATGCTGGCAAGACACCCAGCCCAATACCGCATTGGCCAGCAGCTGCAAAAGGGCTGAGCTAAGTTGGTCAGCATATGGGACGCAGTGGCTCAGTGGGTTAGGATGCTGAGCTTGTTGATCAGATGATCAGCAGTTTGGCGGGTCGAATCCCAAGTGCTGCATAACAGAGTGAGCGCCTGTTACTCGTCCCAGCTTCTGCCAACCTAGCAGTTCGAAAGCAGGTAAAAATGCAAGTAGAAAAATAGGGACCACTAAGGTGGGAAGGTAACAGCGTTCCATGCACCTTTGGCATCTAGTCATGCCGGCCACATGACCACGGAGACGTCCTCGGACAAACGCTGGCTTTGAAACGGAGATGAGCACCGGCCCCTAGAGTCGGAAATGACTAGCACGCATGTGTGGGGGAACCTTTACCTTTACCTAAGTTGGTCAGCATTGATAGAATAGTGAAGCAGCTACCCAGTCAAGCTTATTTGGCATCCTGGGGTTCTCTAAGAGCTCCTTTTGAGCTTTTGGTCACTCTTGGACAAAAACTCCCATAGTCCAGAGAAGGGTTCCTCTCACACGTGCTCCCGGCCCTACCTTCGAACCCCCAGCTTGACATTCTGGCTCATGGAATTCTATGTCTCTTCAACTCTATGTCTTTTCTCCTGTAGCAAGTCCCTACAGCTCATGTCATAAGCAAGTCATGAACTTTTGGAATTCAAGTCTCAAGGCTGACCTGGTTCCTGGCTACTGTCAGGACGTAGACAATGCACCAATGAAGATGTTCAAACTTGTATTTGTCTTTCTGTTTGTGATGGCTGACAGAAGATATGCTGAAGTGGGCAATAATTTATTCTCAACCCTTCACTGTCATGCCATCCTCATAGAAAGCAGCTTAATATTCATTGGACAAAGAAAGGCAGGGGATCTGCCAATGGCAGCCCTGGAACTATGCCCCATTAGATCTGGAAGGACAGTCCACTCCTCAGCCCCACTGCTGAGGTACAGTAAAGATACCAACTGAGGTATCAGCTGCGGAAGCTATAGGAGTTAAATACTTTTTCAGCCAACTCATGAATGCTTGTGGACCCTGCCATAAGGAAGCACCCACAATGAGGCAGAGGTTTGTACACAAAGAAACTGGAGGCTGATGTTTCCAAAAGGCAGTAAAAGATAGATACAGTATTTGTGCCAGACCATATTCTGCACAAAGAAGTACTACTTTCCTATCCAAATCCTATTTAAACCTAACCCTATTTAACTTTGGAAAATGACTTGAAATCATTTGGGGCCACCTGCTGGAATGGTTTCATGGTTTATAAAGTAATAAAAAGAGCGTATAGAGCGATAGAGGGCGTATCTATGGGAGTGAGTATGGACATGGTTTCTTATAAGGAACTACTTAGATTGCAAGGGACTGATTGGCAACTTAAATCATTAGAGGAGTTAAGACAAGAAAACATAAGTTACTCTTGGTTTCAATATACCCAATTGAAAGTTAGGTGGAAGTCAGATCAAAAGGTTGGCATCACAATTACAGATCAAAATTTAGTAAAACAAATTAGAGATTTAAATTGTGCACATATAAAGAGGATATATAATGCTTTAATTGAATTGGATTCAGAAACGGAACTGGTTAAAGACTGTATGATAAAGTGGTCACAAAATATTCAGGAACCAATTTTGTTGGACACCTGGGAGATAATTTGGGTTAGAAATGTTAAATTTACTCAGGCTCAAAATTTAAGAGAAAATTTTTATAAAATGTTTTATAGATGGCATCTGGATCCCAAGAAGTTGTCCAACATGTATCCTAACTTACAGTCTAAATGTTGGAGATGTGGTAGTTTAGAAGCTACCTATTTTCACATGTGGTGGACTTGTAGAAATATAAAAGCTTTTTGGATCAAAATTTGGTGGAACATTCAAAAGATTTTTAAGAGAAAGATAAAGTTTTCTCCGCAATTGTTTTTATTGGGTATTGTTGTAGATTGTGATGTTAAAGAAACTAACTTGATGTTGAACATGATAACAGCAGCACGGTTACTGGTGGGACAATATTGGAAGAAGGATAGTTTGCCCACTATAGAAGAATGGGTGTTTAAAGTTTCGAATCTTGCAGAAATGTCTAAGATTTCTGCTTTTTTGAAAGATCATTCACAGGAAAGATATATTTCAGTTTGGAGGAGATGGATAAATTATATTCAGAACAAATATGGGACTAAAAAGTTCCATTTAGCTTATGAGTAGATTTTAGTGGGATATTGTTAATGGTACTTTGTTTGTAGTTATGTTAAAGGGTAGTTAAAGCACATTATGAATTTGGTTAATTGTATATTATGCATAATTTTTATTTAGAATATGATTATTGTAACTATAATCCTGTATTTAGCTCTGGGAAGTGGGGGGGGGGGAAGTGGGTGGGTTTGGGGTGGGAGGGATTTGGGGATATATTGTAAAATTTTGTTTTTGTAAAACTCTTTAATAAAAAAAAAAGAGCGTAAATAGTTTGTGCCAAGGTATTCTTTGGAGAGCTACCGTTTGCATTTCCAGTTTAAGGTACACGATTCGGTCCCAACCCTTGAACATACTGCTGTCTTTCTTTGTAATGGATGATCAGAATATTGTGGTCATAGACCAGGGGTAGGCAACCTCGGCTCTTTTATGACTCGTGGACTTCAACTCCCAGAATTTCTGAGCCAGCATGGCTCAGCTTGGAAACCTCTCCCTTTCCCCTCAGCATAAAAGAACCAAGGTTGCCTACCCCTGTCATAGACCATTGTCAGGTCCACATTATATTAATTCTGTGTAACGTGAACCTAGCTATCATGATAACTATTCTTGCAAGAATATTGTTCCCGTATCTTCTTAGTGCTTCTTTTCTATGTGCAGATCACTTCATTTTAGTATTTATTTCTTCACTGATTTGATTTGATTTCTATAGCCACCTATCTCAACAAGTGACATCATAAGGCATAAAAACAATTAGAACAATTCAAAATGTACTTTTGTATAGCAAACGTATTTTTAACCGTAGCTTTTACAGTATATCATTTGTTTTATTTGTAAACCATCCAGAGGCATGCAAGCATGATAGGTGATATAGAAATTTGATAGATAGATAGATAGATAGATAGATAGATAGATAGATAGATAGATAGATAGATAGATAGATAGATAGATAGAAGGAAGATATAGATATAGATAGATAGATAGATAGATAGATAGATAGATAGATAGATAGATAGATAGATAGATAGACAGACAGACAGACAGACAGACAGATAGAAGATAGATAGATAGATAGATAGATAGATAGATAGATAGATAGATAGATAGATAGATAGATATAGAAGATAGAGATATAGATAGATAGATAGATAGATAGATAGATAGATAGATAGATAGATAGATAGATAGATAGACAGACAGACACACAGACAGACACACAGACAGACACACAGACAGATAGAAGATAGATAGATAGATAGATAGATAGATAGATAGAAGATAGATAGATGGATGGATAGATAGATAGATAGATAGATAGATAGATAGATAGATAGATAGATAGATAGATAGATAGGCAGGCAGGCAGGCAGGCAGACAGGCAGATATAGATAAAGCACCCAGTAAAGTTCTTAATACGGGTGTTAATACAGTCAGGAAATAGGGTGCTTAACATACTCTGGGTCCCAAGTCTGGGCAAACAAGTAAGTCTTTACAGTCTTATGGAAGGCAAACAGGGTTGGGGTCATCTGAATAGCAGAAGGGAAAATATTCTAGAGGGCAGGGATTATGGCACAGAAGGCACTTCTCCTGGCTCCCACCAGTCGACATTCCTTGGATGACCTCCAGCTTGTGGGTGCTCCGTCTCTGGGGTTTTTCAAGAAAAGATTGGACATCCACTTGTACAGGATGGTCCTACCTCGGGTAGGCTGTTGGGCTAGAAGACCTTCAAGGTCCCTTCCAACCCTATGATTCTAGGTCTATTTTATTCCATCTGCTGGCAATGGGAGGAAAACTTGATATTCCACTTTTGGACCTTAAGGTGTTTTTTTCCCCTCCTTGTTTCCCCAATTAAAAGGGAACGTTGCAGAGCCTTAAAGCTCTGAGTCTGGGGACTTCTGGGTGGTGCTTCAGCGGCAAGGATGGTCGGATTCGACCGCCGGCCCTTCGATCCTGTTGAAGCCGTGGAATAGCCGACGATCAGCTGTTCCGCCGCTTGAAAACCCTTCTCCTTGGGCAAAGAGGGGAGGGGGAGCTTCCAGGTAGGGGTAGAGCTCCCCTAGAGCCCCAGAATGCTCCGGATGAAGGACTCTTCTGCTTTAGCAGAACAAGACGCTGAATCCACTCCTGCCGGATCTGATTGACATCTTGAGTGACGGTAGCAGCAGAGCTGATGCAGGAGCAGTATAAATATCAAGTACAAAGCTTTAACTCTGAAACTTAAACTCTCTTCCTGCTCCAACGATCGTTTTGAAAGAAGGGGAAGATGGCGCCTGACTGATTTTTTTCTTTTTAACAAGAAGCAAAAGTGTTTTTCTTTAAAGTAAAGTGACTGTTTGAACTGAGTTGGAATATGTAAAATGGACTTTTAAACCTTAAAAGAGCTATTTATGATTTGGAGGTGCTAAAAAGTTATTTTCCAAATTTGGTTATTTCACAGTTTAACTACAAAGTACTAGAAAGTGAAAGTGTGTATTGAAAGTCATTAGTTGCAAAAATGGCTCCCAAACTGCATAGACCCATTTTTAAAAGTGAGGAGGCATTGTTTGTTCAGCAATCTGGAATGCAGTCTTTGAAGTTACCCCCCCCCCAAGCTGCTGCATCTGTATTGACTTTAAAAGATTTACAATATGCTCTAAACATGCCTTAAAAATTCAGTCTGAAAAAATATTTGAGAAGGTGGCAGAATTTATTGGAAAGGAGAGCAAGAAAATAAGGGAGGACACTTTGATGGCACTTCAAGTGTTTTCAGGCTGTATTGAGAATCTGGAAGAAGTGAAACAAAATAATCTGATCCTGGAGGCTAAAATGGGTGAAGTGGAGAATAAAATGGAAAAACTTGAAGATGAAATGATGATGATGCAATATAGAGATATGGAATTCGCCCTGAGGATCAGAGGTTTGAAAGAAAATCCGCAGGAGAATCTGGAAGAGATGTTGGTGGATGCCCTGGCGCCTATTTTGGGGTTTCAATTTGAGGATTTTTTTGAGAAGATAGATAAAGTATTTTGTGTTAATTCTTGGATTGCTAAACAAAGGAAACTGCCAAGGGATGTGGTTGTGTATTTTACAAAGAGAAAGATTAGAAATGAGATCATTCAAACCTCTTATAATAAAAGACTTAAAGTGGCTAATCAGGAGGTTTTCATTCTGAAAGAGATTCCTCCAAGAATTTTGAGAAAAAGGAAATATTTTTTCTTTCTGACAGATGAATTAAAGAAACAACAGCTTCGGTTTAGGTGGGAGATACCAGTGGGGATTGTGGTGAATTATTCTGGAAAAAGATATTGTCGTAATACAGTAAGGAAGGCACGTGATTTTTATTCTAATGTATTGAAAGCAGGCTTACCATCATCCTCAGAAGTCAAAAAGGAAAGGAAGAAGGAGAGCGACAGTTACAAGAAATAGTTTCGGAAGCTGTGCAATCCTTGGTTTTATTTAAAGATCTTAAGATTCAAAGAAGGACACGGGCTGCATTTAGATTTAAGGAATAATAATAATAATAACAGTAGAGATTAATGGAGGACTTTGATAGAAATAAGATTTAGAAATGGAACTTGTTAAAAATTGTAGGATAATTAAGATCTAATAATGGTGGATATTTGGGGATGGTATTTACAGTAGATCTTAAAAATTAGTATGTATGTATTTAAATTGTTAGTCTAAATCTTGAAGATGTGGTTGTGATGATGCAATGTATTATCATGTATGGTTGAATTGTAAAAGATTACAATTTTAAAAGTTAAAGTAATTTAGTGGAATATGTAAGATCTTTAAGAAAAAGATATTTATAATTAATAACTATAGTAGAATTTTTGATACTGTTATATTGGAAGAAGGTTGATTTGTTTATTATAGAAGAATGGATTTTGAAAGTTTTGAATTAGATAAAAATGGTAGAATTTGGAATATGTGAAGAATATTTGTAATGGAGATATATTATGATGTTTAAGGAGAGTTAAAGCGCGAATGGATTTAAAGTGTAATTATAGTTAATTAGTATATTTTAGATTAAGATTGTGAAAATAATACCCTGTATTCTGCTTTGGGAAGTCGGGGGGGGAGGGGGAGGTAGGGGTATTGGGTGGGTTAGGGTATGGGGTAGGGATAGGGGGGATGGGGTTTATGTTCAAAAATGTACTTTAAAACTTTTTAATAAAAAAAAGCTCTGAGTCTGACGCAAAATGAAGCTTCAGTTCCTCCATTTCAACACGCCCATAGATTGTTGTCACTTCTTCTATTTTCTTTCTTTCTTTTTCCTCTCACAAGTGAGGAAGTTTAGAGAATTGTCAGGCAGAGTAAGGAGGCTGTTGTCTGAATTAAGCTGCTTTGGGGGGACTGTGTATGCAGGACAAGATCTTTTCCATAGATTCTTGTGATATTTCAGCATCAAACAGAGAGGTTCCTTTGAGCAACAGGGCGAGACAAGACAGAAGACCTAGTGAAGCCGGAAGATCTGCTGCCTACAAAAATCCTGGCATGAAGCTGATTTTCAATCTGTTCCTGGGTTGGTATTGCCAGTAAATAGAAGATGGGAGCAATAGGGATGGCAACATGGTGCCAAGATCAAAGATCCAGTGTCAATTTCTGCTGCTCAGATATTTTGACACTAATGGAATCATCTTTTTTTTCAGGATGGTGGCTGACCCAGCATACGTGGATGGCTGAAGGTGAGTCTCATTAGACACACAACTATTGGATGTATGCAAAATTTCTCTTATCCCAGCAGGACAGCTAGATATTTTATAATTTATAGGAAGCCCAGTGTTTCTCACCTCTCATTGCATTATATACAACTCCACCCCAAAAATACAGGATTTTCTCTCTTGGTCTTTGATCGTACAACAGCTTAAAAAAAAAGTGAATAACAGTTTTCTGCAGTGGTCCAATATAGCACTCTCTCTCTCTCTCTCTCTCTCTCTCTCTCTCTCTCTCTTTGGCTTTTGCAGATAGGAAGGGAGAAGGATCTGCTCAAGACGAGCAGTAATCCTAAGTGCTGAAGCCCCTTCCCTTGCATCATGCATATTCGTATCAATCGGTGGGTTCATCTTGCCTGAGTCTTGTTTTCTGCAAGGAGGCATCTAATGACACTGCATGAATGCAGACAGATGATCAGAGCCAAGTTCCTAAAAGGGAGAACTCTGGCTATCCCTGTCACCTCAGTTCCAGACGAGTTGTGTGGATGGAGTTTACAAAACTCAACACTCAATCTTATCCTAAGATTTGTTACTTCCTTAGACTTACATAGCCTAAGATTTGGTTGAGTAGAATTTTTCTCAGGAGGCAGATGTCTAAAATCAAAACAAGGCATTAGAGGAGACAGGGCTGCGTTCATACTCTGTCCTGTGCCCCCAAAACCAAGGTGGAAGATGGTCTCCCTTCCAAAATGTGGAGGGAAGATCTCCCCAGTCCTATGGGATTTACTCTTCAAATCAGAGGGACCCTTTTTCCCCCAGACAGCTACAGTATCTTGCATTAGTGCAGACATTCTCTCTCTCTCTCTCTCTCCCTCCCTCCCTCTTTCTCATTCTCTCTCTCCCCATCCCTCCCTCTTTCTCTCTCTCTCTCCCTCCCTCCCTCTTTTTCTCTCCCTCCCTCCCTCTCTCTTTCTATCTCTGGCAACTCATGTGGTGTGAATCACTGAGTAAGGGAAATGTTGCTGCTTTTTCATGTTTTGCACAATTTCACATATAGCCGTCACCCACCACATGAAATATTATTTGTTGGCTAAAGGTATAACCTACGGATTTCTTCCAGATTCCACAAACAGCTGCTTTCAGGTTCTCCATGTTACAACCTCTCTCATCTTCTCCTCTTATCCAGGACAATTTTATCCCCAACCTTCCATCTCGGTGAATCCCAGCGTCGTAGTTGCTGTGGGGCAGAATATAAGCATCAGTTGCAAGAAGGAAGGGAACGTAAAAACGACATGCGTTTTCTATCTATACAAAGAAAATGTGGAAATAAGTCATGGAGATACAGATCTCAATGAGTTTGAATTTCATATTATCAATGCCCAAGAATCACACGAGGGGCTATACTGTTGTATATATAAATTATATTCGTTTTGGTCATCCTACAGCCAGACAGTTTTTATCTATGTTCGAGGTAAGAGCGCTTCCGTGCTGCTTTCGTCAATGAGACTAAACTAGTTACAGGTAGTCCTTGAGTTACAACTGTTCGTTTAGTGACTGCCTGAAGTTGCAACAGAACTGAAAAAGTGACATGACCAGTGCCTTTTTTCTAAAAAAAAAAAGGTGCCGGAACTCAGAGGTGCTGTCACTGGGAGCGATGCAGGTGTCTTGCTACGGCGTCGCCACCCATCCTTTGCACCCCCACCCCTGTGGCTTGGAGCCACATGCTGTGGGGATTCCTCTCCCCACAGCCGCTGTGGGGATTCCCCTCCCTGCAGTTGCCACACTGTGGCCCATGCTGAGCCCCCACCCGGAGCTGCTCCGAACCCCGACCCAGAGCTGTGTTCCTCATGGCAGTGGTCTCCGGCGCCAAATAGCCTCTTTCCAACCACATCCAGAAAAATTTGTAACAAACATTGGAATTCTCAAAGCCATGTTTGGTATTTCCCAGCAATCTGTTACTGGAAGGAAAAAGCAATCCCTGCTGCGTTACTGATCCCAGAGAAGCATTTGCATGTATGCAGGTATCCTTAGGGTTCCATAGTTATGGATGAGAAATATTGGTTGCAAAGGTGGCATTTCTGGATGTAATACAGATATTTTGGACTTATTTTTGTTTCTTTGCATGTTTCATATTTTTAAAAGGGCATTGTGACAAAAGAAAATTTTAATGTACAGATAATACCACCAGAAATTATTTTAGCCTTTTTAATAAATGTTGTTATTGATGTTAAGCTCACCATGGAAAACATCATATATTGTTATGTATAAACTAGGTTAATTATTTAAAGACTGAAGTGCAACATAACTAGGTTCTAAATAATCTATTTTTCAAAACACACAACAGTCCAAACAGTAAAAGTAAAGTCCAAATTAAGAATATTTCATTCTTAAGAATTGTTTAATTTAAAGTGGTTTAGTTGTAATAGATGGTTATAGATTCAAAATAGTTTTTAAGAGTGTACAAAAGATACTATTTTTTCTAGAATCAGCTAAATTAGACATATTACATTGAGAAAAATGTTTCTCATTTCTTTCCTGTTACCTTTATTGATTTCATTGCAGAGATGTTAACAGAAAATAGATTATTTTGTTATCTAATTTTACCTTCCAAAAGACAGAAGCAGATGAAAAATGTGAGGTTCTTTCCTGTTGGCTTTTTTGAATTAGCTGTTTTAGATTCTAAAAGTTTAGTTCCTAAAGAAGTAACCTTGTAAATAATTTTAATGTCCTCCTCTAGTGCAGGGTAGGCAACCTTGGCTCTTTAATGACTCAAGGACTTCAACTCCCAGAATTCCTGAGCCAGCATGGCTCAACTTGGAAACCTCTTTCTTTCCCCTCAGTGTGGCTGGCTCAGGATTTCTGGGAGTTGAAGTCCACGAGTCATAAAAAGAGCCAAGATTGCCTACTCCTAAAGTCAATAGAGGGAGCTTTTTTTTGCAAAAAAAAAAGGTGCCGGAACGCCATTCTGAGCATTCTATGAGAAAAAAAGCCCTGGACATGACCATTTTTAACACTTATGACTGTTGCAGTATCCCCATGATCATGTGATCAAAATTCAGACGCTTGGCAACTGACTCATATTTATGATGGTTGCAGCGTCCCGGGGTCATGAGATCCCCTTTTGCAAACTTCGGACAAGCAAAGTCAATGGGGAAGTCAGATTCACTTAACAACCATGGTACTAACTGAACAACTGCAGTGATTCAGTTAACAACTTGGAAAGAAAGATCTGAAAATGGGGCAAAACTCACTTAACAAATGCCTCACTTAGCAACAGAAATTTTGGGCTCTGTTGTGATGGGAAGTCAAGGACTTCCTTTATTTTTCCTAGATGTAAAAAAGGGAAACCAAAGTCTGCATTCTCCAAAATGCAGGAGGGATGGAAAATGCCATTTTCTCCCCAAGGCTGATTCCTGCCAAGGTCTCAAGAGATCATTCCAAACTGGAGCAGGCTGAGGGCCTGCTGTTTATCAGCTAATATCCTCCCCTGAACTATAATCCAATAATAATAATAATAATAATAATAATAATAATAATAATAATAATAATAATAATAATAATAATAATAATAATAATAATAATAATAATAATAATAATAAAGTTGGAAGGGACCTTGGAGGTCATCTAGTCCAACCCTCTGCTCAGGCAGGAAAACCTATACCATTTCAGACAAATGGCTGTCCAGTCTCTTCTTAAAAACTTCCATTGTTGGAGCATTCACCGCTTCTGGAGGCAGGTTGTTCCACAGGTTAATTGGTCTAACAGTCAGGAAATTTCTCCTTAGTTCTAGATAGCTTCTCTCCTGTTGCTTCTTGTCCTGCCTTTGGGCGCTTTGGAGAATAGCTTGACTACCTCTTCTTTGTGGCAGCCCCTGAGATAATGGAAGACTGCTATCATGTCCCCACCCCCATTCGTCCTTCTTTTCATTAAACTAGACATACCCAATTCCAGCAACCGTTCCTTATACGTTTTAGCCTCCAGTCCCCTGATCATCTTTGTTGCTATCAAAGTCATGTTTTCCATACAATTAAAGAAAAATAGTATTATTAATAGAAAAAATAAATACTTATAGCTCAAGGTTAAACTATGAGGTCTTTGGCACTCTCTGAGCTTGGTGGGTTTCTTGCAGATGCTTCGTTGCCAAACTAAGTAACATCATCTGTGTAAGCCCCACTACCTTTTAGCACCCAACTTAGCCATGAGTGTCAACTGATAAATTAAGAAGCTTTCTCAAGGTGGCTGCTGCTATATTGGCCCCTCCCCTGCCTCAGTCCCCACAAAGTGAGAAAAGAAAACACAAATTTGCATGGATTTGTTCGTCCCTGAAAGTTTAAGGGAACGTATGACAGTTTAGATCTCTCCACCTGTCTTTACGCCAGCAGGAAATTATACTGGCATGAATTGGCTATCCTATTGCTGGTGTCTAATCTACCCTACTGCTCTTTGCTCCCTGTCACGTGACGTCCTCCAATGGTAGCGGGTGATTACATTTTGTAAGTTACCCAGAGACACCTTTGTGTAAGTTGGGTGGCTGTGTAAATTTGTTTAAGAAATAAAATAAAAGCAAGCAAAGCCAAACTGACTTTATGTCTTTAGAGGCTGCCCATGGCTGGGATCAGAATGAGGGGGAAACCATCAATTTACCAGTGCAACAGGGGTCTTGTAGCTGTCACCCGCTGGGGATGAGCTGAAGTCAGTATCCTGGAGACAAATAAGCCAAAGAGGCCATGGTTGAGGAAGGATTTTGTCACGGTTAGAGGCAAGAGAGGTGGCATTATCTAAGATGAGATAAGCTCCAAGACACCAAGAACTATGCTAGGAAGTGGTCGTGGTCCTGTTTTTGTCCCTTCTTCTGCCCAGGAAGGAGGGAATCACTGGGCAAGTGATCCCTAATCAGGCTTCGTTTCTTGATCACCATCCATTCCATCACTGAGAGCAAAAAAGTGAGTTTTTAAAAAATGTAAAAAATTGAGAAGGTGCTAATTTAACCCTTGCCTGATCAAAGTCTTCTGAAGGAATTGCAGTCTCCAGGGTGGGATCATTAAGGCAACTTGGCGGCTGTGACAATATTTCTACATTCATCTCATGCCTAACACTGGTAAAAAAAAAAAAGGGTCCTTGGTGCTCTCTGAGCTTGCTTGTTTTCTTGCAGACGTTTCATGACCCTAACTAGGTAATGTCATCAGGGCTAGTAAGGAGCGCTGTTTGCTGTTGGTTTATGCCTGTCTGTAAGGGTGGGGGAATGGGACGCGGTGGCTCAGTGGGTTAGGACGCTGAGCTTGTCGATCAGAAGGTCGGCAGTTTGGCGGGTCGAATCCCGAGTGCCGCGTAACAGAGTGAGCGCCTGTTACTCGTCCCAGCTTCTGCCAACCTAGCAGTTCGAAAGCACGTCAAAACGCAAGTAGAAAAATAGGGACCACTACAGTGGGAAGGTAACAGCGTTCCGTGCGCCTTTGGCGTCTAGTCATGCCGGCCACACGACCACGGAGATGTCCTTGGACAAGCGCTGGCTCTTCGGCTTTGAAACGGAGATGAGCACCGGCCCCTAGAGTCGGAAACGACTAGCACTCGTGTGCGGGGGAACCTTTACCTTTACCTTTAAGGGTGGGGGAGGTCTTAGGGATTCTTTGGTTGGGCTGTTTATTGTTGGCTCTTTGGAGTCTTCTTCTCTTTGGGGCTGGCTGATTGTTTCTTACCTAGACTATAGATGTTAAATCTGTCTATATGTTGTGAAATTAAAGACTTTTCCTCATGCCTTTTGGCTGCCAGTTGGTGTTCATGGATGCGTTCTGCCAGTCTTCTGCCTGTTTGTCCTCCATAGTGGTTGTTGCAGTTCTTACTTGGTATGTTGTGGACGACTCCTGTTTTTTTGGCTTCTGGAGTCTCTGGGTCTTTTGGTTTGCTTAGGATGTTTTGAAGGGCTTTAGTTGGCTTGTGTGCCGTGCTGATTCCATGTGGTTGTAGTAGTCTATTTGCAGTTTCTGAGATATTCTTGATGTATGATGAAAATTCTTTAAGTTCACAACATACGGACAGACTTAACCACAGTTTCAATTGGGAAAATGTGACAATCCTAGACGAGGCCAAGTCCAAAACTGTCAGGGAATTTCTAGAAGCCTGGCACTCTGACGAATCAGCCATCAATAGACACGTAGGCATTGACAACATCTATAGACTGTGCAAAAGAGACAATCAACCAGCCCAAAAGAGAAAAAGGACTCCAGCATCTCTCCACCAGTAATCAGCACTCAGATCAGCATAGATTAACTCCAAGCCCACCTTCAGACTAACAATCAAGTAAGCAATACCCCAGTCAAGAAACTGCCATTAGTCTAAGAGCCATTAGTAAACAGCCCAACCAAGGAATCCCTAAGACTGCCCCCACCCACACAGACAGGCAAGACACCAGAATATAAACTGACAGCAAACAGTGCTCCTTACTAGCACTGATGATGTTACCTAGTTAGGGTAATGAAATGTCTACAGGAAAACAAGCAAACTCAGAGAGCACCAAGGACCCCTCATTTCAACCCCGAGCTACAACCTTTTCATTGGTACAGGTAAAAAGGGGACAAATTTAGATCAGCTGATGGTCACAGTTGTTACCTTGATTCCTTGCCTCCCTCCCCAGGTGGGCTTTAGCCTAACCATGGTTGTTTGTTTCCTCTTGAAATGCGAATATCTGCCACTTTAAAGACTCAGGCTGTTGCAAATATTGCAATATTACAATCTCATCTTTTTTTCCCCCTTATTCAGCACAATACTACCCCAGCCCCTCTATTTCAGTGATCCCCAGTGGCCTGGTTGAGCTAGGAAAAGAAGTCACCATCCAGTGCAAACAGGAAGATCACCGAGTTGTACAATTTAACTTCTTCAAACAAGGGGCTTTAGGACTACTAGCAACCCGATCTGTGCAGAACCAAGAGGCTAGATTCCTTATTTTCAATGCCCAAGAATCAAACGGAGGGATCTATTTTTGTGACTATCGATTCTACTACCCAACTTACAACAGATACTCAAAGTTCAGTAATAAAATATATATCAATATAACAGGTAAGAAGTGGATTCCTATTCTTCATAACTGCTTCACAAAAGAGAGTTCAGTGTTTTGCATTTTCTGTACTTAGAATACAAATAATCTACAACAACAACAACAATAATAATGATGATGATGATGTTGATGATGATGATGGAAGGGATCTTGGAGGTCATCTAGTCCAACCCCCTGCTCAGGCAAGAAACCCTATACCATTTCAGATAAATGGCTGGCCATATAGCACTTGAATTTTCTTTTTCCTCCATCTCTTCATGCATCTGCAATTCAGTTAATGTTTTATTATTCACTTGAACATCTAAGAATATACAAATGTAATAATCATAGTGTGATCTTCCCGTGTTGTATGGCAACAGTTCATGCTGTAGAATGAAAGCCCTCGAGTAAGTTTGTGACTCCTGATGACTGCTTGGACTAGTTCCTGCAATTTTTGTGACAAGATTTTTAGAAGTGATTTACCATTGCCTTCTTCCTGGGGCTGAGAGTGAGTGATTGGCCCAAGATCCCCTGTTAGTTTTATGCCCAAGGAGGGACTAAGACACACAGTCTCCCGGTGACTGGCCCAAGATCTCCTTTTGGTTTCATGCTGAAGGAGGGACTAGAATTCCCAGGTTCCTTGTGATTGGCCCAAGATACCCTGTTGGTTTCATGCCTAATGAGGGACTAGAATTCCTAGGCTCCTTGTGATTGGCCCAAGATACCCTGCTGGTTTTAGGCCCAAGGAGGGACTAGAACGCACAGGCTCCCGGCGATTGGCCCAAGATACATTGCATGCATGCATGAATGAATGCTGAAAAGATGTGGATTGCATAATTGAGAAACCATTATGAAAGAAATAGGTGGTTTGGTCATATAGAGAGAATGAACATAAGGCAAAACAAAGCTTAGAAAGAGCGAGTGGGTTGAGTGAAAGTCTGAGAAATTATGTCTAGCTGGAGTTGATGAGTTTGTTATGGAATGCTTAGGTTAAAGATAAAATTTCAGAGGAAATCCAAAATTATTTTCAGGTTAACAATGAACTTGAAGCCTTTTCTAAATTCAGGAAAGCTGTTTGTTTTGTGTTCCTTATTTCTCTGCTTTTATTTTCCTATCCAGCAAATTCCTCCCCGGCTATATGAGTCTTACTAGTGATTTTTGCAGAAGGGACGCGGTGGCTCAGTGGGTTAGGACACTGAGCTTGTCGATCAGAAGGTCGGCAGTTTGGCGGGTCAAATCCTGAATGCCGCGTAACAGAGTGAGCGCCTGTTACTCGTCCCAGCTTCTGCCAACCTAGCAGTTCAAAAGCACGTAAAAATGCAAATAGAAAAATAGGGACCGCTACAGTGGGAAGGAAACAGCATTCCGTGCGCCTTTGGCGTCTAGTCATGCCGGCCACATGACCACGGAGACGTCCTCAGACAAGCGCTGGCTCTTCGGCTTTGAAACGGAGATGAGCACCATCCCCTAGAGTTGGAAATGTCTAGCACGCATGTGCGGGGGAACCTTTACCTTTACTAGTGATTTTGCATAAATCTAAAAGAGGGGGAAATTGTAGGTCCTTGCCATTTTTAAGGCTTGTCGTTTGGTGCTTCTAATGGTTTTGCTCTTTATCTGATGTTTTGTTGCCTTCAGATCCCATGGTCCACAAGCCTTCCATTTACCTGGAACCCAAGGGACAGCAAAGGCTTGGTACAAATGTCCAGATCTACTGCCAGGGGCCAGAAGACGACCTGAACTATTCCCTCTATAAGTCAACAGTCTTCGTAACGTCCCAAAGGGCAAAACCAAACAGTTCCTTGGCTGAGTTTTCCATCTCGGGAGTCAGATTGGAAGACATTGGGAACTACAGTTGTTGCTATCAGCTTAAAAAAAATCCCTTTATGTATTCAAAGTTAAGTGATCCTCTGCAGCTGCAAGTAAGAGGTAAGGAATTTGCTCTCCCCACAGTCCCGGCTATCTTCCAAACCCCAATTCCCTGAATAAGAGCCATGAGTAAAATTGGGGACCATTTATCCTGAACCATTTGAGGCAACCAGAGGATGAGATGCTGTAATGAGCAAAGTTAAAAAGAAAGAAAGAAAGAAAGAAAGAAAGAAAGAAAGAAAGAAAGAAAGAAAGAAAGAAAGAAAGAAAGAAAGAAAGAAAGAAAGAAAAATGAGAATGAGAAAGAATTGCCGCCGATGTCATTTGTCATAGGTCTGAAAAGCAGCCTGTGTAGAGTCGAAAGAAAAAGGGCTGGGGCTGGTCTGATGCAACACCAGTGTAATATGTGCATGTGTCAATCACTTCTACTACGGGAAGACTAGTGTGAAGACTAGTCTGCTAAGTGTCTATGGAGATTCTCAGTCATCCAGCAACAGGTAGATGTGACTGGCAAGAGTTATCTGAGGGATCAAGTTATCCCTCAGATAACTTGATCCCAAGCCATGAAGGGCTTTAAGGGAGACAACCAACACCTTGAATTGCACCCGGAAGCAAATCGGCAATCAATGCAGCTCCCACAGGAGAGGTAATAATACATGTGCACACCGAGGTCTGCACAAAACCATGTGGGACGCTGCATTTTGCACCAACTGGAGCTTCCAGATGCTTTTCAAGGGCAGCCCCATGTGCAGCGTGTTGCAATAGTCAAGACGGGAGGTGACTAGGGCATGACTGACCGTGAGTAGGGATTGTTGGTCCAGGAAAGGTTGTAATATCACAGAGTCATAAACAGTGAGTTTATATGTTCGTGCGTGCGTGCCTGTACACCTTCACAGCCCTATTGGTTCAGCCCTCCACAACAGTCCTAGCTTCTCGCATGACCCTCTGGGAAAATTAATTGCCCACTCCTCCTCCAGCCTTAACCCTACTTTGATTGTCTGATAGAAGAGGATGCAGTGAGCATTTATAGCTTCATTTTAACATCTTGCTTTTACAATGCCATTCTTCTCTATAAGCTAAATTGTATAGCATATCACTTTGAAGACACAGAATGTAATATAAGGCATATTTGGTCACCTAGATAGAATAACAGAGTGGGAAAGAAAGAAATAGGCTTTCTTATCAATGTTTGGGGAAAAAATATGTATGTGAGAATGGAGAAGAGGATCCTTTCATTGCCAAAAGACTGAAAAGGGAAGGATGTTATTTGTGGTTGAATGAAACTGGAGATACTGATCTACAAGGGTGTCTGAGGTTCCACTGAATCTTTCCCCCTCCTAGATCCCAGCCTGACCAAGCCTTCCATCCAGATTATAAATGCAGAACAAGATGCCCTGGAAGCAAACATCTCCATACGGTGTGAGGGGACAGAACCAGATCTGATTTTTGCTCTTCTGAAATCAAGGCAGCAGATAGATTACAAGGCTGCAGAGCTGGGGGGAAAGGCGGTGAATTTTTCTGTTCACTGGATGAAGTCGGAAGAGGCACAAAATTATACCTGCCAGTACCACCACAAAAGCAGCCCCTTTGTCTGGTCAGTGCCAAGTGACCCACTGGAGATGCCTTGGAAAGGTAGGATGTCAACATAGCATCTTTCATTTTCCCCCATTTGCCCTGTCAGTGAATCAGAGACAGGCTGGATTTCTGGAAGACCTTGAACAGATCTCTTAGCAATGGATATCGGACACACTGTCTACACAACGTGGAGGTCACACACATCTGAACATGAGCAGGAGTGGGTGGGCCTGGGTCTACTTTGGGAGTTTTGAAATGTTTTGTGGGTGCCATCAAGTAAAGGTCGAGAGACAGAAATATGGACATATAGGCTGACAGCTAGACTTTCCACTTTTTTAGTAGGCTAATGGAAATTAAGTTAATAAACATAAGAGACTGAAAAAGAGCTAGAAACTCAGAGGAGAGAGTAGACCAGGGGTAGGCAACCTCAGCTCTTTTATGACTCATGGACTTCAACTCCCAGAATTCCTGAGTCAGCTATGCTGACTCAGGAATTCTGGGAGTTGAAGTCCATGAGTCATAAAAGAGCCGAGGTTGCCTACCCCTGGAGTAGACAAAGACCAGAGGCTTATCTGCATTGCTGAGTTATTCCATCACCAGATTATAACAGATCATAAAAATTGTACGTATGATAGGCTATTAATGAAATAGTGAGCCACTTGCAACGATTGCTTGGGTGAACCTAAAATGAGAAGGTCTAGTTAATGATCATAATAATAATTATGGTGGTGGTGGAAGAGGAGGAGGAGGAGGAGTCATCCCTTGACAGCACCTGCTCAAATTATTTTACCAATGACAAGAAAATGCTCTCAAGAAAATGTGGTAGAGGTGGAGGTGTGAATTCCCTTTTGCAGGGAGGGTGAAGGAGAAGGGATTTGGTCACAGTAGGACCTGCAGTAGCTTTAGGTGCAGGCTCTACCGGACCCCTGAAGTTGATCACATGACCAGCTTCAGATGGACCTCCAGTCATGAAAGAGTGCCAAGAGCAGAAAAAAGTCTATCTAGTTGAAAAATAATGCAGAAAGAAACATAAATGGAATCCTCGGAGTCCTCTGAGGCTGGTTGTTTAGATGTCACATTATCCCAACTTCTATAGGTAACATCATCAGCATGAGTAAGTGTAATGATTGCTTCAGTAGCTTGCCCTGCCTATTTTGGTGGGTGTGTGGTTTTCTTCTTAATAGTTTTTTTTATTAGGGTATTGTTTTCTGCTTTGCTTGTTTGTTTGTCTGGGGTTAATCCCTGCTTATCTCAGTGTTGGCTGATGGAAAGGATGTGTTCTGGAATAGAACAGAACAGAACAGAACAGAACAGAACAGAATAGAATAGAATAGAATAGAATTCATAATCCTTATCTTGAATCAAACAACCAAGCTCAGAGAGCACCTAGGACTCCACAATTCAACCCCACATCAAGAAAAACACAGCTGTGCAACTTGCATAAATTGTTAAAAGTTGCATTGTCTGTAAAGTAGAATAAAATGGATTTCAAAACCAACAGGCCGTTCTAGTATTCTTTCCAGTAGATGGTTGATGGTAATGAGCTGATGAGTGGAGGAGAAGTTCAAATGTTATTTTGTTGCAGTGGTTAAGATGGTGGATTAGAAGCTAAACTGGTTATGAGTTCTAATTCTTTAGCTACAGAAGCCAACTAGGTAACTTTGGGCCAGTCCATCTGTCTTAACACAACCCACTTCTTGGGATTGTTCTTATGGGAAAATGGGAAGAAGCAGCAATGTGTATGTTATGTATTGGGCTCTTGTGATACACCACGTGGGTTGCTAGAGCAGCTAACAGCTCTCCAGCAACCCAGACTACCAGTCTCCTGTGCTGCAATTGGCTATCCCCAGGTGGCAATGGTTGATTCAAACCTATTGGCTGCCACCTAGGGGCTAGACTATATATTGAGGCTGGTTGCAGCCTCTAGCCTCAGTACAGTTCCAGCATAGAATAAACAATGAGTTATCCTGTACTCAGCTTCGCATCGTCATTCCTGCACCAAAGAACCCGCTATTTAACAGTGTACTCTGCCTTGAATTGTACAAAATAAAAGCAGGATATAAATAAACTGAATAAACTGGAAAAGGCCACCATTGTTTTCCTCGCTATTTGCCTGGAATCTTTAAGGGGCTGTTAAGAAGTTGAGGAAGATGAACAAATGGGTGGACTGGACTGGTGAAAAGATCACAATAGGTAGTCATTCATTGACAACTATGCATTTCTTAGATAGCATTATTAGCCTTCTAATCAAGATGTCTGTGGCTTTACAGCTGCATCCTTAATAACTCTATGGACAAGTACTGCTGTATTCCTTTTCCTTCTGGCTGTCCTCCTGCTGGTACTAATCCTCATTTTATACAGAAAAAGAAGAAAAGGTAAGCAATATGGGTTGGTAGAGGAGAATATTTGTAGCTCAGGTTTGAAATGAGCTTGGTTGTTTTCTGGCAGGCATTTCATTATCCAGATTAGGTAACAGCATCAGTGCCAGCAAAAGGAGCACCAAGGATTCCCTTGGATAGGGATTGCTTTAAACAGCAGCAGAGATTAAGGCTACACTTAACTCTGGTTGCTTAAGAGTCTCATTTGATTAAAAACCTATTCATACTACAGCTAGTCCTCAATTTACGACCACAACTGAGCCCCAAATTTCCATTGCTAAATGAAACATTTGTTAAGTGAATTTTGCCCCGTTTTATGACCTTTCCTGCCGCTGTTGTTAAGTGAATCACTGCAGCTGTTAAGTTAGTCACACGGTTGTTAAGTGAATCTGGCTTCCCCATTGACTTTGCTTGTCAGAAGGTCACAAAAGGTGATCACATGACCCTGGGACACTGCAACTGTCATAAGTATGAACCGGTTGCCAAGCATCCGAATTCTGATCACACATGACCATGGGGATGCTGCAATGGTCCTAAATGGCTTGGGTCCAGGATATCTGAGGGAACACCTGCTGCCGGCATCAAGCTCCCTTCGTCCAGTGCGCTCCCACAGGGAGGGTCTTCTCAGGGTGCCACCGGTAAGAGATTGCCGGCGGACGACACCCAGGGATAGGGCCTTCTCAGTGGGTGCGCCTGCCCTCTGGAACCAGCTGCCAGTGGAGCTGAGGACTGCCCCCGACCTCCGTTCATTCCGCCGGGACCTGAAGACCTGGCTCTTCGAGCTCTCTGGCCCAGGCTGAGAATTAATTTTAATTTTAACTGGGGTTTTATTTATGCAGGGACGAATATAATTTTTTTAATTTGTTTTTAACTTTTGTATCTTTGTTTTTTAATCACCCTGTAAACCGCCCTGAGTCCTTCGGGAAAGGGCGGTATATAAATGTAATAAAATAAAATAAATAAATAAAATAAGTGTGAAAAATGATCATAGGTCACTTTTTTTAGTGCCATTATAACTTTGAACCATCACTAAATGAACTGTTGTAAGTCGAGGACTACCTGTCCAAAGTGTAGTTTGTGTGAGAAAGACGAATTTAAAAATGAAATAAGATTCTAGTCCTTATAACAGCAAGGAAATAGGTTGCAGAATACATATGGACAATTCCATTTGGCCTCTTTGGAAAAGCTTGGGACCAGAAGTAGAAATGGCTCCAAACTGACTTGATTTGGGAAGAAAGTTTGTGCAGATAACCCTCCCAGGTAGTTTAACATTATTGCTATTATCATTTAATTATTCTATTTTGCAACTACTGTTTGCTGTTATAGTTTGGATTGGTCTACAAATATTACAAATACTTTAAATCGCTGTAAAAGAAAATCGAAGGCATTCCCTTACCAAACATTTTTTGGGGGAATCAGTACGGGTGGCCCTGAACTTATAGTCACAATTGAGCCTAAAATTTGTTAAGTGTGTTTTGTCCCGATTTACGATCTTTTTTGTCACAGTTGCTAAGTGAATCACCACAGTTGTTAGGATAGTAACGCAGTTGTTAAATGAATTTGGCTTCCCCATCGACTTTGCTTATCAGAAAGTCGCAAAAGGGGATCACGTGACTCCCCCCAGGTCGCCACAACTGTCATAAATACATGCCAGTTGCCCAGCAACCCAATTTTGATCACATGACCATGGGGATGTTACAGTGGTCATTAAGTGTGCACAATGGTCATAGTCACTTTTTTTTAGTGCCGTTATAACTTTGAACCATCACTAAATGAACTGTTGGAAGTTGAGGATCACCTATATTTTTATACCGAATTGCCTGTAATGTGAGTTTGGTCCACTTTTCAGGTTGTGGGAGGTAAGAAAGGTTGGGAACAGAATGGCGTGGAAAATTCACTGCATTTCTGCGGAGTACAGAAATCAATGTAAAATGTAAATGCTTGATTGCAGAATTCTCCTACTGCAGAATATATGCAGCCAAAAGAGTTAAGACCAGGAGCTTGGGTGTAGCAAATAAGCCAGCATTTCTCATTTAAAATAGGCCAAAGAAGGATTTTTTCACAAGATCTCTTTAACTTACAGACGCTGTTACCGAAGAAAGTAATGTACCACCTAAGATGGTAAGAAACATTATTGTCAACATGTCGTCCATGAATCTGTCAGTCGTAAATCAACAGGGCAGGGCTAATTTTCATTTTTAAAATAAGGGTTCACAAAAGGCAAAGGAAAGTATTTCGGCCTTAAGAAAACCTTCGCATTTCATAATTAGGCCAATACTTTTACTGGGTCTCCTAAATTGGCACTCCCCAACCTTTGCAGCTTGACGACCCAGCTGGGGATGGGGAGAAGGGAACCGGGCTGCATGAGCGGCGGGCTGGCCCACACGCACATGTACATGCAGCCCGACTACAAGTCGAGCTGCACACATGTGTTGGCTCACCGCTCGTGCAAGTCAAGCTGCACAGGCATGTTCGTGCGCCAGCTCACGGCCCAGTAGTGGGCTATGACCCAGGGGTTGGGGACTCCTATCCTAACTGATCACAAGCACTGTGCAAGTTTTCGAGGTAAGTTTGAATGCCAGCAAAGGAATGAGACAAGGCTGTACACTGTCTCCTTATTTATTAAACCTATGTGCTGAATAAACATTGAAGGAGGTTGGATTGGAAGAAGATGTTTTTAAAACTAGAAGAAGAAACATCAATAACCTGTGCTATGCTGGCAACCTTATTTCCGGTAGCTGAGAATGCAAATGCTCTGCAAGCTGTAATAATGAAAGGCAAGGAGTACGGTGGGGAAAAAAAACGAAAGCACGATTAAATATAAAGAAAAGCAAACTAATGGCAATAGGCACAGCAGAGAGACTTAAGATTTGCAAGACATATACTGAAGTGGTGGATAGCTTCTGCCTTTTAGAATCAACTATTAGCAATAAAGAAACCAGCAGTCAAAAAATATGCCACAGACCAGCACTTGGAAGGGGAGCAACAAAAGCCTTAGAAAAATGTTATTCTGGTCCTTGATGTGTCTAGTATTGTGCAGGCAATGTTTTTCTTTGATATTCTATGGAAGTAAATTTTGGACTTTGAAGAAATAGGAAGGGAATTGATGCTTCTCAACTTTGGTCAAAAGTTGGAGTTGAAGAAGTCTCTTGAAGATATTAAGGTCAGCCCAAAAAACAAAACAAAACAAAAAGATTATACCACTTTACAATGCCTTGGTAAGGCCACACTTGGAATACTGAATCCAGTTTTGGTCACCACGATATAAAAAAGATGTTGAGGCTCTAGAAAGAGTACAGAGAAGAGCAACAAAGATGATTGGGGAACTGGAGGCTAAAATATATAAGGAACGGCTGCTGGAATTGGGTATGTCTAGTTTAATGAAGAGAAGGACGAGGGGGGACATGATAGCAGTGTTCCAGTATCTCAGGGGCTGCCACAAAGAAGAGGCAGTCAAGCTCTTCTCCAAAGCGCCTGAAGGCAGGACAAGAAGCAATGGATGGAAACTAGTCAAGGAGAGAAGCAACCTGGAACTAAGGAGAAACTTCCTGACAGTTAGAATGATTAATCAGTGGAACAACCTCCCTCCAGAAGCTGTGAATGTTCCAACACTGGAAGTTTTTAAGAAGAGACTGGACAGGCATTTGTCCAAAATGGTATAGGGTTTCCTGTCTGAGCAGGGGGTTGGACTAGATGACCTCCAAGGTCCATTATTATTATTACTATTATTATTATTATTATTATTATTATTATTATTATTATTATTATTATTATTATTATTATTAGTAGTAGTAGTAGTAGTAGTAGTAGTAGTAGTAGTAGTAGTAGTAGTAGTAGTATTCAATCCAGAGCCTTAAATCAGAAAATAATCATGTTCAAACTGTCATGTTTGGAACATATTATGCAAAAAACCAACTTTACTGAGAAGTCCTGGGAAAAGTGGAAGAAAAGAGAAAATGATCTCTATCAGCACTTTGGATGAACTGCAACAGCGGTGGTGCACCATGGTGAGGGCGGATCTGAAGGATCAAGTTAGGGACAGATCCTGGAAAAGGTCTATTAATGTGCTGACTAAGAGTTGATGGCATTTAATCAATCACAGGGCCAAAAATGGCTACTGAAAGACATACCTAATTTCCATATCTGCTTCTCCAACACATCACCAAATAATGGTTTTCAATATCCAAGTCACCTCAAGGTACATGACTAATCAGCAAAAGTTCTAATGAGCTCAACCCTGGAAGGTTTTTTTTTAATGATGTTTCCAAACATTCATTATTTTGGGGGGTAAAATTCTGCCTAGTGATGAGAATGTGCAATTAAATTTGCTAACGCAGAACAAAGCGTGTGGCCACTTCTGCTTTCTACACTTTCCTTTGTAAGATGAAATCATAATGAGTTCCTGTATAACTCCAGATTATATAATTAGGATGATAACTGGAAGAAACCATGTGATCAAGAGTTCTGCATATAGCATTTTGAGAAAATTAGCTATCAATAAGGCTCTTGAAAGAAATTGTGTGTGTGTGTGTGTGTGTGTGTGTGTGTGTGTGTATAATTACACATATACACACACACTCACACACACACACAGAGACATATACATACATACATGCATATATACACCAGCATCCCAACTACCACACCAAACAGGCTCTCAATGAACATTGAATGAATATTGTTGATTCATAATATTTTAAATTGTTGTCTACTTTGAATAGCCAAGCCAGCCTTAGGTTTCTATTGGAAGAACATGAAGACAAGTGACAAAACGTGTGACATGATATCATTTGGTATATGGGGACACCAAAGAACATAAGAGTGTTTGGGCTGAGAGGGAGTGACTGGCCCAAGGTCACCCAACTGGTTTTCATGGTCAGGTGGGACTTGAACTCAGAGTCTCTTGCTTTCTAGTCCAGTGCCTTAACCACTAGACCTAACTGGCTGTTGGTTAAGTATGGATACCCCAGGATTAGTTAGCTGTTCAGGAGAGCCCACACTTAACGTTTTTTAGAGCATACTTAAAGGCTTCTGTTGAAACATTAACAGAAACACTGCATTCTCAATTTCTTTCTTTTCTCCTCTGCAGTTCTTAAACTCTCCCATACAGGAAACCCCTGATGAAGTTTTTTATGCTGCAATTAACCACAATACATTGAAAATCAGACCAACAAGCCTTTATGATACAGACCCCGAATCCTGTGCCTATGCAACAATATCCAAAGGAAGAATTAAGGAGACCCAATAAGGAAGCCTATTCAGAAGTGAAGGTCATTCTGAGATGTTGGCATACCCAGCTATACCCATGTTCAGATCATCTTGGGTATTCACATCCCTCTTCCTCTTTCACAGTTTTAATTGTTCAATCTCAGAGGTATGCTGGGTTCAGCCGAGCACATATCCTGCCCATAAATGTCTTCACAAGCAGATTATTATAATAACCAATGCTGCAAACTGAATCCTGGCATCCCGTAACTCAAGTCCAATTTTTTTTCCCAAGACTTGTGATGGGCCAACAGCAAAAAGAATCAGACAGGGAGATGTTAAGAGACTCGCTATGGAATTACGAGTATCAGAACTCTATAACTGTAATCACGGCTGGAAGTGAATATCTAAGGAAAAACTCTGAAGTTCGGATTAGTAAAACAATATATTTTTAAAAAGGACACTACAGAAATATTTTTGCTTTTAAACATGAACTCTATCTAGAGGCAACTGTATCAAAACCATTGGATCTTGCTTCCTCTTTTCTGACTTTTCTATGCAGCCATGAGGAATTTTATGTTTTGTGAAAGCAAGTTAACCTGCACCTATGGTAGATATAGGGACGCAGTGGCTCAGTGGGTTAGGACGCTGAGCTTGTCGATCAGAAGGTCGGCAGTTTGGCAGGTCGAATCCCGAGTGCCGCGTAACAGAGTGAGCACCTGTTACTCGTCCCAGCTTCTGCCAACCTAGCAGTTCAAAAGCACGTAAAAATGCAAGTAGAAAAATAGGGACCACTACGGTGGGAAGGTAACAGCGTTCCGTGCGCCTTTGGCGTCTAGTCATGCCGGCCACATGACCACGGAGACGTCCTCGGACAAGCGCTGGCTCTTTGGCTTTGAAACGGAGATGAGCACCGGCCCCTAGAGTCAGAAACGACTAGCACGCATGTGTGGGGGAACCTTTACCTTTACCTATGGTAGATATTGTTTCCACCCCAACAACCAACCTCATTATGATGGTGAAAATCCCCTTTTGCAACAGATCCTCCGTTGCCAGTCACAATGATTCTAGAATGGACATGGATAAGGCTGATTTGAATATTCTTACTATAATTAAAAAGGTGAGGAGGTTGTAAAAAATTTCATGAACGTTTTCATATTCAGGAAAACATGTTCTGGAAATAATACCAACAATACCAAAACCCAGCCTTTGCAGTGGCTATATGACATTGTGATCGTATTAAGATATATTGTTCTGACTCTTGTGAGTACAATTGTGTCCTCACCTGTGCAATTTGTGACAGGTTAACAAAAAGAGGGTGGACAGATAAATAATTTGAGACTGCTAATAGGTTGTTTTCGCTCCAAAAGTACAGCCAACTTTCTCATCTCAGGAGTTTCATCCGGTAAACCGATCAAATCTGGTACATTAATGTGAACACGCCCTTGAAAAATAAAGTGAAAGGAAGTTGACCCACCATGGGATTGTAGCAGGACCATGGCAACTTGTAGAGGAATATTTTAGTAATGTGGAAGAGAGGAGGACAGCGCTGTGTCCCCCTCTCTTGATGATAAGACAAATTCAGGGTCACAGGGACAGAAGACACAACTTAGGTTTTTAAACTATACTGAGGGGGGGGGGCTGGAAACAGGAGTAATTTGAGGTTCCTTCTGTTGGCTTTGTTGAAGTACTGTATGTGTTCCTGAGAATGAGAATCCAAATCTGAGCAAGGATTAGTGATGCAGGTTTTGTGACTAACAAGCATATATCTACAGGAAATACGGGTAGGATAGACAAAGCCTTTACTTAGCTAACTACACCCAACCAGATGAAAGTTAGAGCATGGGTTCTGTGGATGTGGGAAGAAGAGCAGAAGAAAGGGACCCAAGATTTGCAATTTCTAGACAAAGATCAGGTAGACAGAGTACAATTCAGAATAAATCCTGAATTCTCTAACACAGACATGTCAAACACAAGGCCTGGGGGCCAGATCTGGCCCGCGAAGTGGTTTCATGCGGCCCGCGAAGCCATCCTGGCCCAGAGACCCTCCTTCTGCCAGAGACCCTCAGATCTGTCCCACTCCTGCCCAGGCCCCCACAGGCACCCTTGATGCGAACGATGTAGAGCTGGCCATGCCCACCCAGTAGGCCATACGCACTCTAGCCACACACACACACACACCCCGAGGGCAACCGCAATGCTGATGTGGCCCTCAATGAAATTGAGTTTGACACCCCTGCTCTAACACATTCATAAAAAAACATCCTCCATGTGGTAAGTCAGTCAGTGCCTTTGGATTTACACCACCAACACATGGTTGATACATGCTCCTCAGAAGAACCTCCATTGGCAGTTTGTCTTTAAAGTTGCAAGAAGTATTTCATGAAACCCCCACTTGAAGTCAACTTCATAGTTCTTATCTGGCTTTTCAATCCAGATCTCAAAGGAGCAGTTGGAGAACAAGTAAATTGTCTTACTGGGATCTTGTCAGCTGGAGCTGACACACAGGGCAGCCCAGTCAATGCCAACTTTTGAACTCTTAAATCCTACAAAACTTGCTTCCTGCACCTAGATTTGGAATTCTTCCTTTTTATTTCTAGTTTTCTTTTTACTAAAAATGGGTTAAATCAAATTAAATGGGTACAAGGGTCTACTAGACTATTAATGTTGCAGTAATTACTTAGGACGCGGTAATTACTTAGGACGCGGTGATTACTTAGGACGCGGTGGCTCAGTGGGTTAGGACGCTGAGCTTGTTGATCAGAAGGTCGGCAGTTTGGTGGGTCGAATCCCGAGTGCCGTGTAACAGAGTGAGCACCTGTTAGTCGTCCCAGCTTCTGCCAACCTAGCAGTTCGAAAGCACGTAAACAATGCAAGTAGAAAAATAGGGACCACTACGGTGGGAAGGTAACAGCGTTCTGTGCGCCTTTGGCGTCTAGTCATGCCGGCCACATGACCATGGAGATGTCCTTGGACAAGCGCTGGCTCTTTGGCTTTGAAACGGAGATGAGCACCGGCCCCTAGAGTTGGAAACGAATAGCACGCATGTGCGGGGGAACCTTTACCTTTACCTTTAATTACTTAGTATGTAAAGCAATGTTTCTCAACCATGGTGACAATATGTATGGACTTCATGTCCCAGAATTCCCCAGGCAGCATGATTAGGGAATTCTGGGAGTTGAATTCCATACATCTTAATGTTGCCAAGGTTGAGAAACAGTGCCATAAAATAAAGGTTCTTTTCAGTTGAAGTCCACAGCCTTCAGCCCTGGACCTCCTCCTCCTGGCCTTTCATCCAGATACTGACTAGATTGGCTTTTGCTTAGCTTTTTGAACTTGACAAATTCACTAGCATCAGCTGTTGTGACATGTTTGACTCACTCACAGCCTGGCTGACGCCTTGGTGGATGCCTGGGAAAGGGCTGCTACTGAGGCACTCGACCGTGTTGTACCCTTGCGACCCCTGTCCTGGCGCAGATCCCACTGGGCCCCATGGTTTTCTGTGGAGCTCCAGGAGATGAAGCATCGGAGACGGGGTCTAGAGAGCTGTTGGAGATCCAGCCGGTCTGAATCTGATCGATTGTGACTAAGATCCTTTATAAGGTCTTATCTCGCGGCGATGAGGACGGCGAAGTCTAATTACTTCGCTGCCCTCATCGCGTCCACAGATAATTGCCCAGCCGCCCTGTTTAGGGTGACTCGCTCCCTCCTTAATCAGGAGGCGAGAGAGGAGCCCTTACAGGGGCGGGCCGAGGAGTTTAGTCATCATCTGGCAGACAAAATTGCTCAGATTCGGGCCGGTTTGGACTCTGACTGGGCAGTCTGCCGTGGAGGAAGCGAGCGGTCTTGAGAGTGTTATCTGGACTGAGTTCGATCCTGTGACCCCTGATGAGGTGAATAAATGAGGAGGCTGAGCTCTACCACCTGTTTATTGGACCCATGCCCCTCCTGGCTGGTTTATTCAGCTCGGGAGGAGACACGAGGCTGGTTCCAGGCAGTAATATCTGCTTCTTTGAGGGAGGGTGTTTTCCCTGTCGCCTTGAAGGAGGCGGTGGTGAGACCCCTTCTCAAGAAGACTGCCCTGGATCCAGCGATTTTGAATAACTATCGTCCAGTCTCCAACCTTCGCTTTTTGGTGAAGGTTGTTGAGAGTGTGGTGGTGCATCAGCTCCCTCTGTTCCTGGAGGAAACCGATTATCTTGACCCGTACCAATCGGGCTTCAGGCCCGGGTACAGCACAGAGATGGCATTGGTTGCACTGGTGAATGATCTCTGGCGGGCTCGGGACAGGGGTTGTTCCTCTGTCCTAGTCCTATTAGACCTCTCAGCAGCTTTTGATACCATCGACCATGGTATCTTACTGCGACGTCTCAGGGGACTGGGAGTGGGGGGCACTGTTCTACAGTGGTTCTCCTTCTACCTCCTGGGATGTTCGCAGTCGGTGTTGATGGGAGGGCAGAGATCCGCCCCGAGGCCTCTCGTTTGTGGAGTTCCTCAGGGGTCGGTCCTCTCTCCCCTCCTGTTCAACATCTATATGAAGCCGCTGGGTGAGATCATTCATGGTTTCGGGGTGGGCTATCATCAGTACGCTGATGATACCGTGTTTTTTCTTTCCACTCTGAACCAACCCAGTGATGCCCTCGTCGTGATGTCCCGTTGCCTGGAGGCGGTTTGGGTTTGGATGGGGAGAAACAGACTTCGACTCAATCCTGCCAAGACTGAGTGGCTGTGCATACCAGCATCTTGGGTGAACCATTTTTGTCCATCGTTAACGATGGGGGGTGAGGTGTTACCCCCCGCTGATAGGGATAGTAACTTGGGTGTCCTCCTGGATTCATGGCTCAGTTTGGAAGATCATATAGGAGCCGTGACCAGGGGGGCTTTTGCCCAGGTTCGCCTGGTGTGCCAGTTGTGACCCTATTTGGACCGAGATGCCCTATGCACAGTCACTCATGCGCTCGTGACCTCCCGGTTAGACTACATGGGGCTGCCCTTGAGGACCACTTGGAGGCTTCAGCTGGTGCAGAATGCAGCTGCACAAGTAGTAATGGGAATTTCCTGATACTCTCATGTAACACCTCTTCTGCATTGGCTTCCAGTTCCCCTCCAGGTGAGATTCAAGGTGCTGGTGATGACCTATAAAGCCCTAAATGGCATGGGTCCAGATTATCTCAGGGAGCACCTGCTGCCAGCATCAGCCTCCCATCGTCCTGTGCGCTCCCACAGGGAGGGCCTCCTTAGGGTTCTGCCAGTTAGGGAATGCCGGTGGGTGATTCCAAGGAAGAGGGCATTCTCTGTGGGCGCGCCTGCCCTATGGAATGAACTGCCGGTGAAACTTCGGACTGCCCCGGACCTTCGCTTGTTTCGCCGGGACCTGAAAACTTGGTTATTTGATCTTTCTGGCCTGGACTGAGGGGGTTTTAATTTAACTTTAAATTTTAAATTTTAATTTGTTTTAATCGTGGGCTAGTCTTAATTTAATTCTATTTTAATTGTATTTATTCGTATTGTTTAATTCGCCCTGTAAACCACCCTGAGTCCTTCGGGAATAGGGCGGTATATAAAATAAATAAATAAATGTAAATCCACCAGCGTAAATTACTGAAGCAATATAAATATCCTGTGACTAATTCACTAACATGGAAATTTGGGGACTTCTGGAGCTTCTCCATTCTCAGAAATGGGGTAATGTCCACATTCATATTCGTTTCTATATTTATACTATTGGTGTTTTCTGTGATCTTGTTGAGTTTTATCTTTGGCGACCTTGAAGAGTTGATGAAATGTGGCTGACTATAATTTAATAAAGACACAACACGCTACATAGTGAGTCCTTTATCATGATCCTGAGGAGGCCAGTACCTTAATACAAAATGCAAATCTCATTTCTCTTGTCCAGGCCAGATTTCCAAGCCTCCCGTTCGGTGAGATCTCATCCCAGGGTCATTCTGAAAAATGTCCACATCGTCTAAAACAGAGGTGGGGAATTATGGCCCCTTTATGACTTGTGGACTTCAACATCCAGAATTCCTAAGTCAGCTGTGCTGGCTCAGGAATTCTGGGAATTGAAGTCCACAGGCCATAAAAGGGCCATAGTTCCCCACCCATGATCTAAAAGAAGAGACTTTACTTGCCTGCAGCATCCTCTGTGACAAGAAAAAAATTCCAATTAGAGAAGCAGCAATATTTCCCATTAAAACTATTTTATTTGGGCTGGGAGTAGGACATTTCTCAACTTTCAGGGCCTTGCCTCCATCTGTCTAAATGCAGTTTTGGCCAATATGTCCTTTCATCCATTATTTAATTCCAAAACTGAAAAGCTTTAATCCAGCTATCCTATTTAACCCTATTTCATGGTCTCCAACCTCATTTC
Source organism: Vipera berus (assembly GCF_964194415.1). Lineage (NCBI taxonomy): Eukaryota > Metazoa > Chordata > Lepidosauria > Squamata > Viperidae > Vipera > Vipera berus. The sequence continues at coordinate 18,932,852 of NC_138205.1, forward strand.
TGTCTGTGGACATCATTCTACTTCCTGCTAACAACGCCTTACCTTATTTTAATGTTCCCCTGCTCCTAGCCTCAATCATGAGCTACAGTTGTGTTGTCAGAAAGACACAAAGAAGGGTGTTTATTAAACCACTTACAGTATATTATCCATATGCCAGGTGTCAGGTTATAATCAATCTGAGTGGTCTTGGATCCAAAAGGACATGAGATAAGGCTGTCTGCTTAATCAGATACATTTGTGACAGCACAATTTCTAAATTTTTCTTCAAAAAAATCACTAGCACAGTCACTTAGCAGTAAAAAGGAGGAACTGTTTGCCAACTCCTTTAAACATTTCTTTGCTGTAATTAGGAAATGAGAAGGATCTTTCTCTTTCTCTCCCGAAGGAAGTACCAACCAGTACCGAAATGAGATCTTTTGTGGACAGTGATTCAAAATCAAATGTACCAATAAGCTCTGTTTACTGCAAACATGAGAAAAGAGAAAAAATATGGACAACTGCAAAAAACAAAATGCAAATGGGCAAAGTGAACGTCAGTGTTTATGCTTCTTTCTGCTGCTGATATAACACAATATGCCAGTGTTTCTCAACCTTGTTAACTGGAAGAAGTGTGGATTTCAGCTCTCAGAATTCCCCAGCCAGCATGGGGAATCTCATAAGGTTGAGAAACACTCAAATACTACACCAAGGGCCTATCACTTTAAGGCAGGAGGAAGTGTTGACATCTCCCTTGTTATTGCATTCAAATTTCAGCCCGTTTACTTCTGACTTTGTCAGACTGAGTTGTCATCCATGTCTTCCTGAACTTACGTTTTCAAGATGGAAACTATTATTACTTTGACATGCAAATCCATTTTGTTAGTTTATGCTTCAGTAGGTAGAAGAATTTAGCTCATACTGTCTGGGCTGGATTGGCTGGGTATCCCTAATGTCTCTCTGCCACTAAGCTCCACAATAAGCATTCACCAAAAGTGTGAGATAAATTCTTTGTTGTTGTTGTTAGTTGCGAAGTCATGTCCAACCCATCGCGACCCCATGGACAACGTTCCTCCAGGCCTTCCTGTCCTCTACCATCTGCTGGAGTCCATTTAAGCTCACGCCTACTGCTTCAGTGACTCCATCCAGCCACCTCATTCTCTGTCGTCCCCTTCTTCTCTTGCCCTCAACCTTTCCCAGCATTAGGCACTTCTCCAGTGAATCCTTCCTTCTCATTAGGTGGCCAAGGATGTATAAATAAAAATGCAAAGAGAATGCAACAAAGCAAAACATAAATACATGATAAAAAGGTTGCCAGCCAAAAGACTGAGTACATTTCGTAAGAAATTACATCAGAAGGAAGTTGCATTTTTAAAGCTTGCAACCAGGAACATTTATCCAGCGCATCCACAGACAACTTCTTTAAAATAGCTGGTTCCTAAGCAAGATTAACATCAGTATTCCCAGGTAAGATGCATAATACAGCCTCTTTATGTTATAGGATATTATGAACACATTTTTAAAATCTGTAGAAAAAATGCTTGGCATTCATATTAACATAGACCAGGGGTAGGCAACCTCGGCTCTTTTATGACTCGTGGACTTCAACTCCCAGAATTCCTGAGTCAGCTATGAGTTGAAGTCCACAAGTCATAAAAGAGCCGAGGTTGCCTACCCCTGACATAGACTGTAAAACAGACAGTATTTTAGCAATTTGTACATTTTTACTTGAATCCTTATTCAGTTCAAAATATTAATCCTCCTGTGAAACTTACATTGCTTGCACAGGCTAAAAGAAATAATTAAGATGCTAATTAATATAATACTATACAATAAGCATGTTCTTGTTACCTTTTTATCTTCTGAACTAATCGTAGTAATCTGTCTTCCCTCACAATATGCCAGTCTCCCATTTTATGATGGCAGATAGTCATGAGCTTACCAGCTCTTAGAGACCACATAGATTTTCCTCCAGGTGGATCTGTCCTCAACCTGCTTCTTTAGGTCTTCCAATGGTGACAACACCACTGCAAGTGAGACCATGCACCTTACTGCTGGGTGTCCTCTACTCATCCCGTCTACCTTTCCTAGCATGAATGACATCTCCCAGGGAGACAGGTTTTTACAAAATGTGTCGGAAGTAAGACAAGTTGAAGCTGACTTTATGTGGCTGCTAAGAAATGACATTGACTTAGCACAGCAGCACACAATCAGTCAATGCTTGTGAGTTTGCCACCTTCCACTTTTGTTGTTTTACCTTCTTCCGATCCCAGGACAGCATGACTACAAGTCTTCCACCTCTGTGAAACCCAACAGTTCTCTCGCAGGACACATTGTCCATCAGTTGCGCAAGTGAACTGGACAGGGAAATGACGTTCCACCTGTAGAGAAGCCAGCTTCCAGGCACATGAGCGGATGGATCTCAGAAGTACAGGTGGGTCCTCGACTCGCGACCACAATCAAGCCCAAAATTTCTGCTCCTAAGCAAGACGCTTCCACGAATTTTGCCCCACTTCGCCACCTTTCTGGCCACGCTTGCTAAGAGAACCCCTGCAATTGTTAAGTTGTAACACGGTTGTCACGTGAATCTGACTTCCCCATTGATTGCTGCTTGTCAGAAGGCCGCAAAAGGCGATCACAGATGCTGCAACCCTCCTAAATACGAGTGGGTTGCCAAGTGTCTGAATTTTATCATCTAACCCTGGGGATGCTGCAATGGTTGCTAAGTGTGAAAAACGGTCATAGGTTGCTTTTTTCCATTGCCAGTGTTAACTTTGAAAGGCCACTAAGCAAACTGTTGTAAGTAGAGGACTACTTGTACTAGGAAACCCTATTTTATTTCCCTGATGCTAATCTGCGATATGGGGAAATATACCGCTGCATACAGCACTTCTCCGTTTGAGCTGAGAACTCCATCTGTTCACTCTCCAGTCACAAAGATCCCAAGAGGAGGACCAAGACTGCATGCTGTTCTCATAAAAGACCCTAAAGGTAAAGGTAAAGGTTCCCCTGCACGTGCGTGCTAGTCATTTCCGACTCTAGGGGCCGGTGTTCATCTCTGTTTCAAAGCCGAAGAGCCAGCGCATGTCCGAGGACGTCTCCGTGGTCATGTGGCCGGCATGACTAGACGCCAAAGGCGCATGGAATGCTGTTACCTTCCCACCATAGTGGTTCCTATTTTTCTACTTGCATTTTGACGTGCTTTCGAATTGCTAGGTTGGCAGAAGCTGGGACGTGAAACAGGCGCTCACTCTGTTACGTGGCACTCGGGATTCGACCCGCCAAACTGCCGACCTTCTGATCGACAAGCTCAGTGTCCTAACCCACTGAGCCACCCCGTCCCTTTTTGAAACACCCTAAAGCAGGATAATTGCGCTAGATAAAAGTGCACATTACAGGTAAAGTAATATTTTTTTAATTTTTTGTTTTATATCTTTGTTTCATTTTAGGCACAAGTGACATGAGGTATATTCAAAATTCACTTTAGAGAAGGGAAGCTCTCCCGAGTTGAGCTCAACCCCAAGAATGTGGTTTGGTGTAATTTTCATTGGCTTTTTTTTATGTAAAGCGACTAAAATGAATCCAATCAGTATCCTTTAAATGGTGATTAAAAAAAAAAAGTTTAGACAAGCAGCCTATATAATCTTTGGAGCAGGACATAGTCAAAAGATGCAGCAAAATCCTGCCCTGTTCGTTTTGTGGTTCTACAGTGCCACCTAATGGCCATATTAGTTCATGGGAGCAGCACTCCCCAACCTTTTGAGCACCAGGGACCCCCGTTCAGCGGAGAGAGGTTTTTCCATGGACCGGAGTGGGTGGGGTGTCACGTGCTGCCTACATCCTGCAGATGGGGCTTCACTTGTTTGCACAGCCCATTTTTTGGCATGCCACAGACCAGTGCCAGTCCACGGACTGGGGGGTGGGTGGGTTGGGGGACCCCTGCATGGAACCATTTCACTCTAACTGTGATGATTCCCTGAGAGTCTTCTAAGCTAGGGAGGGCAGCCAGGTGTTGTCATCTGCTGAGGCCACCTGATTTAAGTTAACAGTAGCTTTTTCCAGCATTTCATGGAGACGGACAAAAGAATCCGCCAACAAGACTGTTTTAATCAGTTTAGTTTAAGTAGACTATGATGTGAAAAGGCCATTTTTTTTAAAAAAAAATCTGCTATAGTCACAGCAGCGCAGAAGCGTTCTTGGGTCAGTCAAAGCAATGATGCCGCTCTTGGAAAAGCCGTCCTCTTTACTCTGCGGAAGGGACGCGGTGGCTCAGTATGTTAGGATGCTGAGCTTGTCGATCAGATGGTTGGCAGTTTAGCGGGTCAAATCCCGAGTGCCGCATAACAGAGTGAGTGCCTGTTACTCGTCCCAGCTTCTGCCAACCTAGCAGTTCGAAAACACGTAAAAAATGCAAGTAGAAAAATAGGGACCACTCCAGTGGGAAGGTAACAACGTTCCGTGTGCCTTTGGCATCTAGTCATGCCGGCCACATGACCACGGAGACGTCCTCGGACAAATGCTGGCACTTCGGCTTTGAAACGGAGATGAACACTGTCCCCTAGAGTCGGAAACGACTAGCACGCATGTGCGGGGGAACCTTTACCTTTTTCCAGCATTTTATGGAGATGGACAAAGGAATCCGCCAACAAGACTGTTTTAATCAGTTTAGTTTAAGCAGACTCTGATGCGAAAAGGCCATTTTTTTAAAAAAAAAATCTGCTATAGTCACAGCACAGAAGCGTTCTTGGATCAGTCAAAGCAATGATGCCGCTCTTGGACAAGCCGTCCTCTTTACTCTGGGGAGGGAAGATGTAATAGACCTCCAGGCCCGTTACCGCAGTCAGCTCTATTCCCTCGAAAGAAAGGTCGACAAGGCGGCTACATTGTGGATTGAAAAATCGAGACCTTGTGGACATACACCAGTTTCTCCCTCTTTGGTCTCCTGTGACCCTCTGAAGCAAGAATAAGAAAGATCTTCAGGGGTACGTTTGGCCTCCTGACCTTTCAGAGGACCACAATGACAAGACTATGTTGGTGTCACAGAAGCGGGACAGGACTGATGGTCCCAAAGGTGCTTTTTTAAAAAAAAGACAACTGGACTTCCTCAGGGTTTTTTTTCTTTGAAAACGTTTCACCTTATCCAAAAAGCCTGGAGGATTGAGAATGTCTGTAGACATTCAGACATTCTACCCCATTTGTTTGCCTTTATGTTTATGTGGTATGGGGACAGAAGGCATTTGGAAGAAAAATTACTTTCATTCTCACTCTTAAATCCTGGGGGGGGGGGAATTGTAGCTCAGCCCTTCAATGACAGAATAGTGTATTTCAGCAGATGTGAGAGATTGCAGGGAAGTGAGGGAGAGGAAGAGAGAAAAAAACCCACAGATATAAGTAATTTTACAGCACCAGGTGAGCCTGTTGGCAGCAATCCAGCCCAAATAGGGAGATCTCTGGGGAAAAAACATTTAAAATATTCCAAAAGCTCCACTTTAAATAACTATTAAGGAGGGTGAGAATATCCTCTTGTAATTATTTAACCCCATCCCCCTCCAAAACATCCCCCAAACTAGCATTTAAAGACACCTTGCTGAAATCTGTGTAATTCTGACTTCCTTCATTTTGCCCAATGTGAGGCTTAGTGTCAGTCTTAGAACTTTTAACAAGAATTTCCCAGCCACTTGAGAACAGAGTATGCTTTCGAGAAGAGTTGTAGGGTGTTGGTGAACCCTGACGTGTCACTCAAAATGTTGTGGCACGTCACCTTTTTGACACACATCATATGGGTTCACTTTCACTGTTTTGTAAACAGTGAAGTACTAATACCACTTTACAATGCCTTGGTAAGGCCACACCTGGAATACTGCATCCAGTTTTGTTCACCACAATTTAAAAAAGATGTTGAGACTCTAGAAAGGGTACAGAGAAGAGCAACAAAGATGATTGGGGGACTGGAGGCTAAAACATATAGGGAACGGTTGCTGGAATTGGGTATGTCTAGTTTAACGAAGAGAAGGGTGAGGGGTGACACAATAGCAGCGTTCCAATATCTCAGGGGCTGCCACAAAGAAGAGGGAGTCAAGCTATTCTCCAAAGCACCTGAAAGCAGGACAAGAAGCAACGGATGGAAACTAGTCATGGAGAGAAGCAACCTGGAACTAAGGAGAAACTTCCTGACAGTTAGAACAATTAACTAGTGGAACAACCTGCCTCCAGAAGTGGTAAATGCTCCAACTCTGGAAGTTTTTAAGAAGAGACTGGACAGCCATTTGCCTGAAATGGTATAGGGTTTCCTGCCTGAGCAGGGGGTTGGACTAGATGACCTCCAAGGTCCCTTCCAACTTGTTATTGTTGTTATTATTATTGTTGCTGTTGTTATATTATTATCTGCATGAAAAGTAACAACCCAGGTCATCATGCATTTCTAGCCATGACAACTCCGGGGGAAGGCAGATCAGTGTAATATTCACTTTTTTTTTGTTTTAACCACCTGGGAGCTATTTTCTTTGCAGAAAATCGGGTGGGCCATCCCCAGTTCCAAGATGTTGCATTACCCTGTCCTTAAGCAGTGGGAACTCTACTGTATTTTTGGGAAAGTGATTTTTTTTTGCAGTCTCAACCTGCTGTTCTCTCCCCCATGAGACCCAATGTTTACGCTAAAGTGGCACCCAACGAAATCACCCAGGCTGACCTCTCGCACTTTTTACATTGTGCTTCGTCTTGCTGGGCCGCTAAGCTTCCTTTTCCTTTCTTTTGGACCATCCACTTAAGCCATGCCTTTGTTTGGCTGCTCCGCTGTTTGCTAGTGGCTGCAGAGCTCCAGAACACCTGTATCCTCTCACCCCTGTGTGAAGACTGAAGCTGTTTGGCAACTCTTGTGATGCTGACACAGGGAAGAAGGAGAAGGAGGAGAATAGGCAGCATAGGTGCCTGGAATTTTGCTAAGCAGTCTGCTCTTCTACATACAGTAAAACTAGCTTATAGAGTTGTATCCTCGAATCGTGGCCTATGCGTGGCTTTATTGCCCATACTGGTAAGGAAAACATCCGACAGAATGTTACAACCAAAGACCAGTTTTCTTCATCCTGCGATATTAATAAGAGGGTTTTGAACAGTAACAATTCCAAGGTAATAACCAACAGCCTCTGGGTAATATTTTCATTTAGAAATTGTGCATTTCTCCACAATTTTCCACAATACTTCAGGGGCACCCTAGAATATTTACAAAATACAACGAAGGCATTGAAAGCACATGGATATCCATTTAATGTTAGATATGCCTGCATGAAGAACCAAGAGAATTGGTGAGGGATGGCAGGATAAACACAAGATCGGAAAAGGGTCAGAATTAGGCATTTCGTGCACCAACCTCCTGCTACATCTGTTGGGATCAGCTCACACTGAAAGTTTCTACAATGTGAACCTAAGCTGGCAAACAGACAGGCTTTGTAGAGGGGGCTACTTTGTATAAAACAAGCAAAAAGCCACAATGTTGCAGTCCTCGGCTGTGAAGTAAAAACAAAACAAAAACAAAAAAAACCTGAAACTACTTCCTCAAGTGAGGCCAAGGAAAAGAGTTATATAAAAGTTAAGTCCGAGCATTGGCTGTGTCCTTAAGAATTCTACAAATGTCAACTGAACAGGGGTTATTGCACTAACAGAATACGTGGGGGTGCAACTTGTCAGCTAAAAAGCTGACAGCTTGGGTTCGAGACACAAGTGCTGCACATTGAAGTGAGCTCCCGTTACTTACCCCAACTCCTGCTCGCCCAGCAGTTTGAAAGCATGCAAAAGTGAATAGATAAATAGGTACCACTTTGGTGGGCAGGTAACAGTATTCAGGGTTCCTCAACATATGTTCTTGGCTGGTCACATAAGCGTGGAAGTGTCTTCGGACAACGCTGGCTGCCTTGGCTAAAAAAAAGTGAGATGAGCACCACTCCCTCTAGACCAGGGCTTTTCAACCAGTGGTACGGGTACCACCTGTGGTACACTGGCACCTGGCAGGTGGTATGCGACCATCCTAGAAAAGTGGTAGCAGGGGAGGGGAATGGGCTGAACCGGTGGCAGCACCACACAAGCCTGAGCGAGAGACGGCTGAAGCTGCAGGGCTGTCGGGGCTCAGCGGAAGCGCCAGGATCAGTGCTTCTTCGGGGCTGTCAGGGCTCAGCAGAAGCGCCAGGATCAGTGCCAGGCTCCAGCTGGAGCTCAAAGCTGATCCCGGCATGTCTGCTGAGCCCAGAAGCAGCGCCGATCAGCTAGAATGTTGCAGCATCTCCAGGGTCTTGCGAGTTACATTCAGATGCTTGGCGACTGATTCATATTTATGATGGTCAGTGTCCCAGGGTCATGTGAAGTGACCAAAACCTGCTGCAACCACCCAGCAGAGGGGAATAAAAACCAAACACCTTCCCCACCCCACCCCCGCTGCCAATCCTCAACAGAAATGCTCACAAGAATGAAAACCTTGGACAGGAGGAAGAGCGCTGCCGGGCAGGCAGGCAGATGTCTTGCTCAGCTGTGGCTTGGGGGGCACTTTTCCCAGTGCCATTGTAACTTTGAACAGTCACTAAGCGAACTGTTGTAAGTTGAGGACTACCTGAACTTCATCACTTTTTTCCTTTTGGTTTTTTTTGGTCATCAAGTTTTTGACACCTTGCTAGGTGACTGATGGTGCTCGGATGTTGCCGTATCCTAAAAGTGGTACAATGGGTGAAAAAGTTGAAAAGCCCTGATCTAGTCAAACATGACTAGACAGGGGAAACCTTACCTTTACCTTTTCAACAGAATAAGTAAATTCTTTTAATATATTGGTTTTATCTGTTTTGCATTGTTACTTTCCCTTTTCAACTGAAACTAAAGATATATAACCAGTGCTTTTTTTGTAAAAGAAAAAGGTGCCGGAACTCACACATGTCATACAACCAGCCTTGCCTCCCCTACAAAGTTCCATCCAAAAACGGTGCCGGAACTCCGTTCTGAGCGTTCTATGAGAAAAAAAGCTCTGTATATAGCATGTGCATCTCTGAAACACATGTTTAATGCACGATTAGAAAATTAAATATTTTTCCAATAAATATTAGAAAACTAAATATTAAGCTTCACAGAGAAAGCAATTCATTATCAAAGTTTAAAGATACTGTAACTCTTTTCAAAGGCATTTTGTATGATAAGTTTCTCCACTGTGAATACGTACACGTGATTTGTTTAAAATTTTACAAGAATAAACTAGACCATCTCTACCAATTCTTTAAAATATCCAGGAAAGGCAGAATTAGATAACTTATTGGTATCAAGTAAACTATAATCTTTTTCATTGCGAAGACTCATAAATATTCATATTATGCATTATATTGTATTTGAGCCCCTATTTTTATTTAAAATATTTTCTTTTTAATTCATGCATCTAAACAAGGGTATATAAATGTATATTTTTATGCTTTTTATACTTTTATTTTGGATTCATGACAAAATAATAACAAAGCTGAACTAATATGCCAACATTAAGTTGCCCTGCAAGCAAGGTATAAAAAAACCAATAATGTATCACTAAAAAAAATTATTGTTCAACATCGTAACATCAAATTTATCCTCAATGCTGTCAAGCATTTTTATTTTGTTTTCAAACTTCTTTGCTTAAGCCTAAAATTTCCTGGGTTCAAAACAGACTTTTGCCAAAGCATGGGAAGAACAATCTCTTTATTGTCCTCAACTGAATATTATGTAATGATTTAACAATGAAACTTCATTTTCAATCATTATACCACAGGTACACTTTTTAGTTCTGTTTACAAGATATGAAAATCTGTCTAAAATGTTCGACTTACCTTACGAGAGAAGAATACACATTGAGTCTAATGTCCTTAACATTCATTTATCAGTCTGGATAATGAAACAGTTTTTAAAGTTCTTTTTTTAAATAGCATTTGTTGTATCTGAAGTAATTCTGCAAATAGATCTTACAGTAGGCAGTTTGGCATTAAGCCTTGTCATGCACTCAATACATATATCACAACATCAAGAAACAGGAAGTTTTAAAAGAGTTTATTTCAATCAAGTATTTTAAAAAGTATTATGCACCCCCTCCCCCAACACACACCATTAAAAATACAAACAGAAGTTTCTGCCTTTACCCCACTTCAGGATACCGGCCTGATCATGGGGCAGGAAATACCCTGAGGCCTCAAATTTCCACACATGGAGCTGAGAGTAACCTCCATCAACCCTTCCAAATATAGCACCATTAAAAATTCAGACAACCCTCTTACCCTCCCCACCCTCTCCTTCTGCTCAGACCAAACTAATATACACCCCAGGGCTGTGTGCAGTTAATCATGCTGTAACAATGCAAGATTTGAGCTTGAGTCCAGGTCCTGTTTAACTTCTGCCATCTAAAAAGTCCTGGCCCCTTGACATTGGGACGACAGATTTGTAAAGATATAGACCAGCTAGGCTAGATGGGGCGCACTAACTCAATTTTTCCTGTAACATATTGCCCATGTTACAAAAAAAAAAAGCGCCCAAGAACTCATTTTCATAATTCGTGTAAATTCAGAGCTTGGTTTATGTTAGTTTTTTTTTTTTGCAGAGTACACACAGACCTGCAAATATGCTCCATGTTACCCCCTTTTTGGACTCTCCTTTCTTCTGGATGCTGAAGTTTGGGGGGAAAATCCTTCATTTAAATAAAGTATTGCAAGTATGTTGAGAGATGGGGTAGTACAAGGGAGCAAATTCCCCAAAATCCTAGTTAGTGCATATTATGGGCTGAGTGTTTTGTTTCTTAATGAAGCAAGTTTGTAATGACCCCACCACAAAAGGCAGGTAGCTGGGACTGATGTACTGTGGTTAAAACCTGGGGAGGAAAATGATAGGCAGGCTTCTACCAAACCACTCCCTGAGGAAGCCAGCCAACCAGAGGCCTTCCCCAGCGTCCAGGCTGCTTATTTTTCCCAGCTGTGTGAAAAATCAAGGTACCTTAACGTACCCTCCTGAGCGTAACTTTTACGGAGAAGTGGAATTCAGTCTCTCTTTTGAAATGGGGATACGGTGGCTCCAGGCCAAAAGCATCTTTGAAAAGTCTCATAAAAGATGGAAGAAGCAATGCAAGAAGCCATGGTATTATCTGGGGAAACAAGCAGAGGCTGGACCTGGAGAGGCTGATTTAAAAACCTACCCATACAGGATGCTACAAAACACACACACATACACACACACAAAACCCACAACTGGATCTGCTACCGCACCACCTCATGAGAACACGTATGTTTTGTTTTGTTTTTAATCTGAAAGCATGAAAGTGGGAGAAGAAATGACAGGACTTAACGGACACTGGACCGAAAGAAGACTGACGTCAGAGATGTGAGTGAGTGCCTTGATGCTTCCCTTCCCAAACAAGGTAGCACAAACCATAAACCCACCAGGAAAGATGGGGAAAAGAGAGGCACAGGAAAACTCAGCCCCAGCCTGTCTTTCCATAATGTACAGTATCCTGACCAGCAATATCCACCCTTCCCACCCCTGACCTTTGCCCACACAAAACCCTTGACCATCTTGCCCTCTTTGTTCCTCTCTCCCCTCCCCCCATCACCGTCACTATCTAAAGGCTGTGACACTAGTCTCCAACTATTAACTAACATGGAACATCCATAAGTGGAAAGTAGCAAACAAGAAAGCAAGTCTGGGCGCCCACTTTAATAGGAGCCACAAAGTCAGAAAAACCACTAAAACCTCTATTTCTTTTTATTACGTACATCTATGCTGTGCACAAACACTGACACACAGATGAAAATGCACATCTTGGAGAAGCTTCTTTAAAATTCAAAAACTAATGAGACACCATCCCACATTTAGATCAAACCTATTCTCTTAGACACTCACATATAGGCATTAATAGTAGTATCATACATTGCGAACCCCCACATTCCGTGACGCAACCAACAATGTGCAATTAACAAGAAATCAATGGAATAATTATTATGAAATATAAAATGATCACTAACGTACGTAACTTTGGGGAAAGAAAAAAGTGCCTTATTTAAATTTTCACAAATATAAAGCAAGCTTACAGAACAGGAAAAGATGTACAATTTCAGCTATGTCTCAACTGTTTTAGTGAGCAATGTGATACAAGTAGCCCTTGACTTACGACCATTTGTTCAGCAACCAAAGTTACAACAAAGTGGAACATAGGGACTTATGACCCATGCCCAAAGTTACAGCCATTGCATGCCCCCATAATCAAACTTCAGGTGTTTAGCAGCCTGCCCACACTACCACCGCAGGGGCACCTCAACTCCTTCCACTGCCTATACCCCACCCCACCCCCATTCCAATTTGGCCCCCTGCTACCCTGTGCTCTGCTGCCCCAGCTGACCTTAATTTTTCTCTCTCTACTACTACTACTACTACTAACCATGTATGCCTGGTCAGGGGCCAGCTTTGTGCTACAAAAAAGGGACAAATCAGCTTAAAAGGGTTATTTTGGTGGGCCACAGCGCACCAAAGCGCCCCTTTGCACCATGTTCTGGGATGTGTGGAGCTGGCTTTCTGCTGTTTAAAAGAAAACGGAAAAAAAATGCAAAGCAGCCCCTTTCAGCGGCTGCTTCGCACTTTTTCCCTTTTATAACACAAAGCCAGCCCTGTTTGGCTCAGGAACACGGCGCATTTGGCATACTGCAGCTCTGGAACAGACTTGGTTCCTTTTTTTCCCCCACCTTGAAGACAGTCCCAGCTCAGCCCAATAGCCAGAGCGAGTAAGCAAAGGAAGCAAGATGGTGGCAAAGGTCAGCTGGGGCAGTGGGGGGGGGTGTCTCAAAGTGCAGGATGGCGAGGGCAACTGGAATAGGAGCAGCTGCAGCTTCCCAAAGCGCAGGGTACAGGACAGCCCAAAGTGCAGAGATTGGAAGGGGGCGGGCGGGCGGGGAGGGAGAGCTAAGCAGGTTGGTAGAATTTACCTTATTGAGGCTCACGTTTGGGAGGGACAAATCCTGGGGTGGGTCCTTGGCTAATGACCAGTAAAATTTGCTTAACAGCAGCAACAAGAATCACCAGGATTGTGGGTCACTGAGTAATGTGGTCACATTACATCACTTTACGATTGCATCACTTAGCGATCAAAACTCTAGTCTCAGTTATGGTCATAAGTTGAGGACCACCTTTATCCAGTTCACTAACAGTTTTTAAGCTATCTTTTTTCATATTATGTCTAGGGGAGTAAAAGGAAAAATGTCCATAGACAGTGGTAATTCTGGACAATAAGATGAATCACCCATAGGCAAATATTCAAATTGTTACCAAAATATGCTATTGTTATGCCTTTCCAATCAATTTGTGGAAAAACTGTTCTATTGTCTCTGTGTCTGTATTGTTTCTGTGATATTTTTACATGAGTATGCATTGTCTATGGTTATTCTTCTTAAGATTTCCTTCTCAGGACAGGTTGAACAGCATCAGCTCATCCTTTCTCTTCAAAGCTAATAGCTATAAACTACTTACAAAATTACAGTGGTTTCCCAGGAATCAGCACCTGTTTTGCAGAGCAATGAAAAACCCAGAACTGCAATACATTATGTATGTCAGTCCAAAAACGCATGCCAGACACACTAGTTGCTACTCTAAAAGCTCTATAATTCAGATTTTCCAACTTCAGAGATCAAAGAACCTTTGCTGGATCCTACCCATAGGTATTTAAAAGAAAGTCTAAGTTTAACGGAACTTACTCTCACATGTGCACAGCTTAACTCCCATCTTAACATGACCTTCAAGTCATCTAGACAAGCTTCTCTAACACTAACTGCACCAAACTACAATACCAAACAAACAGAAAAGGAATGAGTTGGAAAAGGAACACCAGACTGTTCTAAGACACTTGGATATGTATCCAAAGTCAACACCACAAAGGATTCCACAAAATTTTAAAACAAAGCAAGCACTTAAAGGAAAAGCTTGAACTGCAACATTTCACCCATTCAATTGCCACCACCTCTCCCCATATACCTTGCACTCAGATTTCTAACACTGGAATGTGCCCTTCCTGTTCAAAATCCTGTCACGGCAAGCTGAGTGGGAGAAATATACAGCAAATCCACTTACCATACGTGACTTTGAACCGAGTTAGGCCACATTAACCCGAGTAGAACTTTTTTCCTGCTCATCAGCCTCTCACAGAAGGAAGCCCCTTTATCACAATGCCCCTGAGCCAAGCAGCTCAACTTTATCAAATATAAAACACCTGAATATCTAAAGTTCATCAAGATTCTAAAAAGCCCCAGTAGACACCTGTTTAAAACTCTAGCTGGGAGAAGAAATAAGTCACGCAAAATAACTAATATAAAAGTAGCTTCCAAAACTAGAAAATTAGATGTCTTGTAACAATAGGCACCCGAACAGTGAGACGGCAAAAGAGGAGCAAGAACAATTTAATCCCCTATATAAGCCTGTTTAGCCAAAAAAAAAAAACAGCCTTCAGGCTAAATGGATTGAACTGTTTAGGCTGCATGTCAATGTGCACTTCTGGTTGCTGGTTTTCTCACAATAAGTTTTAAAGAGACTTCCCTGATTAGATGCTGGTTTTCTTTTCTCCACAAGTCACTTCACCAATTCTGCCTCACTCTGTAGGGACAATAAATGCCAAAATACCATGTTCATCTGTCAAGCAGTCTATGACTACAGCGCTACAAACCAGAGCATGGAGATATCGAGAGTAGAGAGGTGAAAGGACTCTGTGGGAGAGAAAGTAAAGTTCAAAGAAAAGACCGGGAGGCAATCAAAAGCATCCATGCAGTCTACTATATGGCTTAAGTTTCAAGAATATACAGTAAAGTTTGGCAAAGTAGTGGAGAACAATTTTTTTTAAAGGAATCGTGAGGATGTGATAAAGGAAGTACTCTGGAAAGATAACTGAATTATCAATTTCAATGGAAAAAAAGTAGGAGTGGAACACAAGGCAGTGTTTTTAGCACAGGCAGCCTTGTGCCCACTGGGGACATTACTTCAGAAGAGATGTTATTAACCCATACAAGGCGATGGGGAGAAGGGCACAACAAAAAGATGGATAATTTCAGGCAAATTCTGGTAGATGGTTATCATGGGTAAATTCAGTAAGAAGCTAAAGTCTTGTTTTCAATCACAGGAGATCAGCCAGATCAGGACATCTCCTCGCAGGGGCTTGCAGCTACCTCAAGGTTGATGGAACCGTGGCTCACTACCAGTCGAAGCCGTTTGGGTGGCACAAAAGGGGGAAAAGAAACCATCCGCTTAGGGAGATGCTGTTCCTCTGCTTGTTCCTTCTCCGTCTTGTCTGAAGGGAGCTGCTGCCAGCACTGCCTGCCTCCAAAAAGGGGGCCTTCCAGGCGGACGTGAGCATACTGGGAAAGCTTGGGGTCTACCATTGGTAATGACAACTGAGATTGGGCCAAAACGTGAGCTTGGCACTGAGCCATGCTTCTCGTTCTGCACAAAAACTGGCTGGATGAAAGAGAACCTGAAGAATCAAGGGGGACTTGCTCTCCTGAATGGAGAACCCCAGACCCTGATTCGTGGGTTTCTTTAACATCAGCGTGACTTTCCACATCCTTTGAATCCTCGGTCCCCTGGCTAGACTCCTCATTAGTGTTAGAAGGTTTTCCTTCTTTAGTGTCACACGCTACTTCCCTATGAAACCTTGCCCAGTCCAAGGGAATTCTCTTCCCAAGATTCACTACCAGGCTGCCCTGATTGGACACGCCCGGGCTTTCGGGGCCATGGTGCATCTTTGTAAGAGAGCAGTCTTGCTGGGTCTTGGAGTGGCAATTCTTGTTTATCAAAGACTGCCTGAGGTCCAATACAGGCAACACAGGAGGAGTACAAGGAAGGAGACACACCAGAGGCTGCTTACGGAGCTTGCATCCATGTGCTCTGCAGGCCAAGCAGTTGTGCAACGGGATGTGTAAAGGCTTCAGCATCTTCACATACCAGCGAGTGGTATATCTGTGTACAGCACCTAGAACAGGAAAAAGGGATATCAATTATTAAGAATGTCACTCCTCTTTCCAGTTTCATCTTATTTAATACAGCTGCCATATCTTCACTACACAATGGGCAATTTCCATTTCTCCCTGGATTTTTCAAGGGCTTTTAAGAAGATGAATTGAGTGTATGACTGCTTCACCATCCAACCCTGACATTCCATAATCCGATAAACTCTTTCTTTCAACATGTAAATATTTGTCTCTTAAAACAGGTCTGGCATACCAGTAGGGAACCTCACCGTACTTGTCAGCAGTCCCACAGGGAAGCTGCGCATTTTCCTGAAATCACACAGTACGCTCAAGATCCCAGACAACATTAAGGAGGCAGGAACAGAGTAGTCTACCTTTCCCGCTTGGAAGCCAAATATCTGAACATTGCTTACATTTCCCAATGCAGGAACTACAATGTTAGGTTACCCAATTAGTTCTGCCAGGCTTTAATCTAATACTGTAGCTAGAATAGTTTTTGAGCATCCATCTCAATAAACAACAAATTACCACCTTTATTTTTGCTACCACAAAAGAAGTTGAGATAACTACTGCTGTGGAACCCTGGGGCTGACAGGGCTGTCCTCATTACAATGGACACAATGATGTTACAGGGGATGTGCAAACCATATTGCCCCGCACAGCACCGTGATGCACAAAATCCATTCCAGTTAAGTATTTCTGCATAGCTCACCATGTAATTGTGATTTCCTGCGCCGGGCTTTGTGTCCCGCTTTCACATTACGTTGAGCATGTTTGCAAGACTGGTTTTTCCACCTCTGCAGACGGCCATCTGTCTCTCTCAGTAGGTATTTCTCATTGACTGAGGTAGCTACCAACGGTGTCTGATTCAGGAGGCGAAAAGCTCCTTCCCCCTTCCTAAGGAAAAAAAAATGGAGAATGAGAGGCAGTATCAGGAGCAGCCCAGCATTAATCAAAACGATTACTGTTTACTCAAAATATTTATACATCTTTTTCTACCCTAGGAGAAAACAAAACACCAGGGCACTTACCAAATGCATGCAAAATGAACACACGATAAACTTAACACTAAGGATGAAGAGATTTTCCCACTGTTGAACTCTTGTGTCAGAACATTTATAACTTCCCTCTTTCTAGCTTTTAGATGTTATCACTGATCTTTCCAGGGCTCTTGTGATAACCGAAGAAAAATACGGCCCCTCCCCTTTCAAAATCCCATGCTCGCTAGCAACCATCCCTTGAGGACTAAGGCTTGTTAACACCTGAGCATTAAGCAGTCTGCACTTCTTGCCAGGAACGATTGCCGAAAGCACTCGAAGGTGGGGGCAAGAATTAATAGAGATTGTCGTTTGGTTTTCCCTTCCTGCAACTGTTTCTCGAGAAACTCAGAAATCCAACGCCCAACCAGCTCCCAACCTTTGAGACTGTGCTCCCCTCCATGTTCACCTTTCGCAAGTGTGGCACTCGCATAATTCATTGTTCTCCCCGAAGAAGCCGTCACCATAGAAGCATGTGATCTCATCATCTGGCTCAATGTCCCGCAGCACCTTGACACAAGCCGTGTTCCCATCCATTGGGACAAACTACGGCACAAACAATGGGTTAGGGGTAGAAAAAGCAGGAGAGGAAGGGCAGCCGGGAAAGAAAGAGGAGAAGCAGATCTAAGAAAGTCCAAGGGGAAGGGGGGAGAATGAAGCAGTCTCCTCATCCCCTTCAGAAAGCCCACATTTCAAATCAGCTCTTTCTCAAAGCTGTCTGTTTAGACTTCTCACGCTTTTGTAGCACAAGTTTGCAAAACAGGCTATCAAAGAGAATTTGATTTCTTCTGATCCTAAACAATAGAAAACTGTGCCATATTTCCAGTTTTCAAGACAGGGGGAAAAGTCTTGTACCTCCAGTGAAAAAATGAGAAGATTAATGAGGTAAAGTTTCTAGGATTACAAAGAGATACTTTCCTACCTCAGACAATCACAACTCCTCCTAAGTGTTTTCCAGACACTACTACAGTATATTGTGCTCCTGGTCTATTTCAACCTCTCCCGAAATATATTCCCTCTCATTCCTATTCACTGTAGTCAGTAATACATTTAGGCCTCATCCCAAGTTCAGAGTCTCGTATTCTAATGAACAGCATCCCTTGCCCCAACAAATAAGCCAACGCAGCTTACCTTACAGTTTGGTCTGCAGTCTGTTTAGTTGCACAGTGAGTAGGAATTACATTTTGGAGGGGAACAATAAGAAGAAAAAGGAAGATTTTAAAAAAGAGCTAGACATGAATTACAAGTATTCCTTGTTAGCAGAAGCTGCAGCAGAGAAAACTTGCTCATTTTTTCAACAGTACATTTTGCTTTACCTAGAAGTATTTACAAATCTGAATCAATTGAGTAGGTGCAATGCAAATTATGGAAACCCAACCGAAGAAAAGTATTGTATTTGGCTTAAATCCTCACTGTTTTCCACAGTATGAACTCAAGGCAGCATATTTGACATTTGTATAAGTACATTATCATATCAAACCACTCCCACTCAATAAAGTGCAAAACAATTGTGCCTTATGTCTTACACCTTTAATGAAAATTTTAAAATACTGAAAGGAAGTAAGCCAAATAAGGAGAGGCTTCCAAGAAAATTCAATTCATTATTGCCTTTTGCAGTTAAATTCTGAACCCTAAGTCTATCAGATAATCCCTTGGTCATTTGAAAACCTTACTAATGCAGCATTTCAAGCAATTATCTAAGGAAGCTTTCTTAACAGACTATTGCGCCTCACAAATAGGTGGCAAATAAATAGCTCCCATTTTCGCTCTCTAGAAACGTGAAAAATAAATAAATAATAAATTTAGAACAGCTTATTATTCTTAATGCCTTTTTCTGCCTAATCTTTAAATAGATGAGACACAAATTTAGGATTGAATTTTTAGAGAATTTGGTTCCAGCTTCAAAAAAAGTAAATAGTCCTCTATTCAACATAAAACGTAACATCCTGACTAGATTTTCAAATGCATTTAGAATAAGAAGTTCCTTAGACAGTGCAAACTAATTTTTCATCAACCCTTTTACAATCAAATTCTCAATTTCTATAGCAATATTCACACGATTAAATGTCCCTCACTATGAAAGCTCACACAAGAAACAGCACCAAGCAATTTTAATCTAGAGGCCACCTATATTGATAGTTAGCACCCACATTTCTCCCAGTTACTAAAATAATCACAATTCTTAAGGTAAAGGTAAAGGTTCCCCCGCACATGCATGCTAGTCGTTTCCGACTCTAGGGGCCGGTGCTCATCTCCGTTTCAAAGCCGAAGAGCCAGCGCTTGTCCGAGGACGTCTCCATGGTCATGTGGCCGGCATGACTAAACGCCAAAGGCGCACAGAACGCTGTTACCTTCCCACCGTAGCGGTCCCTATTTTTCTACTTGCATTTTTATGTGCTTTCGAACTGCTAGGTTGGCAGAAGCTGGGACGAGTAACAGGCGCTCACTCTGTTACGCGGCACTCGGGATTCAACCCGCCAAACTGCCTATCTTCTGATCGACATAGAAAAATAAGAGATAACTTGCACAGGTGCACATACAGAGTGACGTGACTAGGCCACTGACTACAAAGAAACTGCTTCTGTCCAGTCATTAACTGGCCTGATAAGTAGGGACATTTGTATTTCTTTGGAACAAATTGTCCTTCTTTTAAGCCTCAACGCCTTTAAATTTCAGCAATTCTACCAAAGAAACAACTCATTGCAACCACAATGCCTTTTTTTCTTTTCCTTTTACTAAAATATAAACATATCTCAAGAGAAACCATGCTAGTAGGAACAATTCATCTATATGTTATCCAAAGACAATGACTGTTATAATCAGTAATAAAATACGCTTTAGCATTATTACCTAGTCAATCATATTAACTAGGAAAATATATTCATTTTGCTAAGAGAAAACTGAAACAGTATATAGGCATCAAGATTAAAATATTTTTTTAAAAAATTGTCAATGAAAACCAATGCAAGTTTTGGCAACCCAATTAAGTTGTTAAGTATAGAGTGTTGTCTGTCTCTGTGTCAGAAGCACCTACAAAGCTAACTGAAATGAGATGATTAATTCTTAATATTGTAATTAGGATCACGCAGCAGTTCAGATTTGAAGGGGAAAATGTGATTTGGAGATCTGGGGACACTCACACTGCTCCAGTGGCAATTCTGTAAAGAAGTTGTGTCTTTCCCTTGTTTCACACAGTGGCCCAAGAAAAGCCACACTGGACTTAAAGAAACGTCAACAAGTCTAATGAGCAACTCCCATGTGAGCTCTGAATAATATATTCTCAACTGAATCCTGACTGCTGTACCGCCCCATTAATAACAACTGCATATTCGCTACATACCAGTCATCACTACTGTTTGGTTCTGATATATCCCTGTTGATATCTATAGAAAGTTCAACTTCCCAAATAACAGACTAGAATATTTAGAATTTTGACTAGAATCTCTCTGATCTGGGATAGATAGCTATCTTATTTCTCCTCATAAGTTAGTCTTAAGTTATAAGACCAGTTGTATAAAAATTACCATTATCATTTTCATAGCAATTTAAACAGTTTGAGGCAACTACCTCTCTAACTTGCACCTGAAAGCTTCCACCTTCAGGTGCGAGGCGGTACCTTGCTCAATAGTAGTAATTGTGAGAGGGATCTTGGAGTCCTAGTGGACAATCACTTAAATAAATATGAGCCAGCAGTGTGCTGCAGCTGCCAAAAAAGCCAACACAGTGCTAGGCTGCATTAACAGAGGGATAGAATCAAGATCACGTGAAGTACTAATACCACTTTACAATGCCTTGGTAAGGCCACACTTGGAATACTGCATAGTTTTGGTCACCATGATGTAAAAAAGATGTCAAGACTCTAGAAAGAGTACAGAGAAGAGCCACAAAGATGATTAGGGGACTGGAGGCTAAAACATATAAGGAACAGTTGCTGAAATTGGGTATGTGTAGTTTAGTTTAATGAAGAGAAGGGTGAGGGGTGACATGATAGCAGTGTTCCAATATCTCGGGGGCTGCCACAAAGAAGAGGGAGTCAAGCTATTCTCCAAAGCACCTGAAGGCAGGACAAGAAGCAATGGATGAAAACTAACAAAGGAGAGAAGCAACCTAGAACTAAGGAGAAACTTCCTGACAGTTAGAACAATTAACCAGTGGAACAACCTCCCTCCAGAAGCTGTGAATGCTCCACCACTGGAAGTTTTTAAGAAGAGACTAGACAGCCATTTGTCCAAAATGGTATAGGGTTTCCTGCCTGAGCAGGTGGATGGACTAGATTACCTCCAAGGTCCCTTCCAAATTATTATTATTATTATTATTATTATTATTATTATTATTATTATTATTATTATTATTATTATTATTATTAAATCCAGAGCCTTAAATCAGAAAATAATCATGTTCAAACTGTCATGTTTGGAACATATTATGCAAAAACCCAGCCATTTGTCCGAAATGGTATAGGATTTCCTGCCTGAGCAGGGGTTTGGACTAGATGACCTCCAAGGTCCCTTCCAACTTTATTATTATTATTATTATTATTATTGACCTACCATGATTAATGAAGGCTGCAGGCCCTAGCCAAAGCTGGGCACACTGTTTCCGGGTGGAGTACATGATGCTGAAGTCATTTTCACCTGCTCGGAGGAGGCTCTCGTCGGGTTCTGTCAGTTCTGCAATGTAGCCCTCTAAAAGCTCCAGTTTGTCATTCTTTCTCCTTATGGGAGAGGGGGAAAAAATAACCTTACCTATCCAGAGGATTATGTTGCTGTAATCCTAAGTAAAACATGCAAGAGCACATGCATGGCTACTTTATTAGCCACTTCTTTGCATGCTGGTTGGTATAATCCAGTGTGCAAGTTAATAATTTTGCCACACGGGGAAAGCAGTAGTACTATGAACTTACCATGACTTTGTAGACACTACCTGGGCTCCATTTATTTCTAAGGAATATCGACTACAGCGTCTGATGGCAAAACCACTCTCGGGAAGGAAAATGCGAAGGTACCGAAAAATCTGGGATGGGTATGGGGGAGAGGGAAGAGAGGAAGGAGTATTAGATACGTTTGCTACCTTGAGTTGTTTATAAAAAATAATAAAGGTGTGATATAAATAAATCAAATCAAATCACTGCAAGGTAGTTAATTGGAAGAATCAATGGAGAGAGAGAACTGAGACGGAGACAATGCTCACATCACTTCTATGAATATGTTTACTCTCTTCCCATATAAAATGTACCTCGCTATAGTTGTAAACAATTTTCTTTCTATCAAGCTCACATTCACATAAGTTGAAGATGCTTAAAACATCAAAGCCAAAAAAGATAAAAGAGAAGAAAATGATAATTCTTGGTCCTTTCATCCACAGCCAGCCTCTGTGGACCTTCACTGCCAACTTGTGTTACAAGTAACAGTCAAGTTTAAAAAAAAGATTAGAGCCTAATAATTTTATGTCACTTAATTACAAAGTTCGTGTAGGTTGTATGTGGCCAGAGCACTGATACATTTAATTTGGTCTAGAGAAAAGGAAGGCATAGACTAGGTTAGGATAAGTACTTTTTTCTAACTTCCATACATTCTTAGAACATGCCCCATGATTCACTTTTAATAATAAATAACATGTTATGGAACAGCCTTTCCAAAAACCTGATTGTTTGGGATGGTGTTAAACTCCCACCACCCTAACTGCCATGCTGACTGGGATAAGAGCCATAATGTAATAATCCAAAAGGAACGGGATTGGGATGAAAAAGTCTATATAAATAACTTTTTGAGATTTCAACATGCTCTCCAGCCATTAAAAGGCAAAAACCAGGATTGTACATGACTCTTGAAGGCAGCTTCCTGCTGATGGCTCCGGTTTGCAAAATACTGGCAGGCCCAGCCACCCTGCATCAAGGCTTGATATGCTGCTTCTAGGTCCTTGCGCTTCCGGAAAGCTTCTACTGCCTCCCGTAAATGGTGCTTCCTCCTGATGGCTGGGAGTGGGCTATGAAAATAAAAGAGGAAGAATTTCTTTTGTAGCATATTTTTCCCCCCTCATTTCAGGTAGTCTTTGACTTACGACCATTAGTTCAGTAACCATTCAAAATTACAACGGTGCTAAATGGACAAGTTAGGGTTGTTGCACCCCCTGCAATCATGTGTTCAAAATTCAGGTGCCTGGCAGCCTATTTGCACTAGCAATCACAGAGGTGCTGCAACACGCCCCCGTTCACCCATCTCAGCTGCGCAACAGTGCTTGCTGTAGCACAGGAGGCCTCTGCCAGATACACAGCCCACCAACAATCAAAATTCTGGTCCCAATTGTGGTAAGTCAAGGACTACCTATACTCTCTATCCTCACCACTTAATATCCAAAGATCGATCTATCTATCTATCTATCTATGCATTACCACTTGACAATCTTAATTTTCAGACTTATTCCATCTCCATTCCTACTTCTTACCTTACATTCATTTTATGAGTCCTAAAGCCAAGGTAGGAGTCAAGAATTAGCGTTGTGGCAAGGTCATCATTCTCACATAGTTCTTTTGCAGTTAACCGAGTAGAGCCCATCTTCTTTCTAGAACCATACTGTTCTCAAGTCTGCTAGCCACAAGAGAGAAGCAAGACAGACAAAGTAAAATACACAGAGAAGTTGGGAATCTGAATGAAAAATCCAATAAAAGCAGGACTATCAAACATTAAAATAAGTCGATTCCCTATAACCTCTACCATAATTTAACTTGCTGTTTGCACATACACTGAGATTTCTTTTTCAAGAAAGTCAGCCTTTTTTAGAATGGTTTTAATAAAGTAAAGTTAATTTAAAAACTAAAAAAATAGCACGTTGCCACATTTGCTCATATTGTTTGTATGACGTTGATGTTTGCATTGTGTTGCAATTTTTATAATTAAAGTATAAGCCAAGAAACACTTTTTATATCCGTAGGTTGATCAGTAACAAACTGAATTGATAAACAAAAAATATTTCATTATGCTTTATATTTCATGTAACTTTTTAATATTTTGATAAATCTTCTAGTACCACTTTATTAAGCCTGAGGCTCATGTAACTTTCATTTGACCTGATCTGATCAACAAAACAAAATTCTCCATGGCCAGGGGGAGAGGGAAGAAGCACTGCAAAAATCTCTACAAAATATTATCTTAGAAAAATGTTTTTAAATCATACCACATAACTCAAAACATGAAATACAAATATTTTTATGGAGGAATCTAGACTCTAAAACCTTAAATAATTCTTCCTGTTCTATCTTCCTCAAATTGATGCCCTCCGTAACAGGAGTTAAAATCCATTTCTAGATTCTAGAGCAGACATGTCAAACACAAGGCCCGGGGGCCAGATCCGGCCCGCGAAGTGGTTTCATGTGGCCCCCGAAGCCATCCTGGAAACAGTGAGGGAACGGTCCCCGCTGCCTTGGCCCTGGCCCAGAGACCCTCCTCCTGCCAGAGACCCTCAGATCTGCCCCACTACTGCCCCCATAGGCACCCTTGATGCCAATGATGTAGAGGTAGCCATGCCCACCCAGTAGGCCACACGCACTCCAGCTGCGCCCACCCAGTAGGCTGCGCCCACCCTGGCCACCCCCACCCACCCCCAGGGCAACCACAATGCTGATGTGGCCCTCAATGAAATTGAGTTTGACACCCCTGTTCTAGAGGGAATATTTAGGAAAGATACCCAGTAGGTGGCAGCATCTGACTAACTTTTGTGAGGCTCACAAGACAAGCAGAGGTTGGACCTGGTTAATCCTAGAATAGAAGAATACCAGCAATCCCTGTGATGTAAACTAGATTGGGATGTCAAAGCAACATTGTAAAGAAAATGACAAACCACTTGCATCACCAGAAGATGAGTTTGACCAGAGAGACTATATTTTAAAATACAGAAACATTCAACATCTATTTCTTGAATTCTTGCCTCCTTCTAGTTCTGGAGATACTGGAACTAGAAATATTCCAAACCTGCTGATGCCTAGTCTCCTAATTGTTGATGCACTTTTCACTTCTCTCTTGAAACAGTTGTGACACAGATATTTAAGACAATAGCTTAGGACCAAAACTTAACACTTTATTAATATTATCATTGGCAGTTTGTGTTGTACTATAAACTGTTTAATTCGTGAATGGTTATAAATTGTATGTTAAAGCAGGAAAATAATATATGTCTGAAAATAAAACATTCCAGAAATTTCAGAATTTCTCCCCTGCATCATATATGTTTCTATGAGAAGGAGCAGAGAAATAAATATGTAATTGTTTTTTTTCTCCAGGATTTCAAAATGTCCAAAGAATTAAAATTTCTAGTTTGGTCCCAATCTGTTAAATTCTCTCTCCACTTCTTTATTTATTTATTTATTTATTTTATTACATTTATATACCGCCCTTTCCCGAAGGACTCAGGGCGGTTTACAGGGTGATTAAAAAACCAAAATACAAAAGTTAAAAATAAATTTTAAAAAAATTATATTTGTCCCTGCATAAATAAAACCCCAGTTAAAATAAGATTAATCCTCAGCCTGGGCCAGAGAGCTCGAAGAGCCAGGTCTTCAGGCCCCGGCGGAATGAACGGAGGTCGGGGGCAGTCCTCAGCTCCACTGGCAGCTGGTTCCAAAGGGCAGGCGCCCCCACTGAGAAGGCCCTATCCCTGGGTGTTACCCGCCGGCAATCTCTTACCGGTGGCACCCTGAGAAGGCCCTCCATGTGGGAGCGCACTGGACGAAGGGAACTTGGTGTTCCCTCAGATATCCCGGACCCAAGCCATTTAGGGCTTTATAGGTCATCACCAGCACCTTGAATCTCACCCGGAGGGCAACCGGAAGCCAATGCAGCTCGCGGAGTAGAGGTGTTACATGGGAGTATTGGGAAACCCCCATCACAACTCGCGCGGCCGCATTCTGCACCAGCTGAAGCCTCCGAGTGGTCCTCAAGGGCAGCCCCATGTAGAGAGCGTTGCAGTAGTCTAAACGGGAGGTCACGAGCGCATGAGTGACTGTGCGTAGGGCATCTCGGTCCAGATAGGGTCGCAACTGGCGCACCAGGCGAACCTGGGCAAAAGCCCCCCTGGTCACGGCTCCTATATGGTCTTCAAAATTGAGTCGTGAATCCAGGAGAACGCCCAAGTTGCGAGCCCTATCAACGGGGGGTAACACCTCACCCCCCATCGTTAGAGATGGAATAGTCTGGTTGACCCAAGATGCCGATATGCACAGCCACTCAGTCTTGGCGGGGTTGAGACGAAGCCTGTTTCTCCCCATCCAGACCTGGACCGCCTCCAGGCTTTGACTTTAGATTCATCACGGCGAGGGCATCGCTGGGTTGGTTCGGGGTGGAAAGAAAAAGTTGGGTATCATCAGCGTACTGATGATACCCCACCCCGAAACCACGAATGATCTCACCCAGCGGCTTCATATAGATGTTGAACAGGAGGGGCGAGAGAACCGACCCCTGAGGAACTCCACAAATGAGAGGCCTCGGGGCGGATCTCTGCCCTCCCGTCAACACCGACTGCGAACGGCCCAGGAGATAGGAGGATAACCACCGTAAAACGGTGCCTCCCACTCCCAACCCTGAGACGCCGCAGTAGGATACCATGGTCGATGGTATCAAAAGCCGCTGAGAGATCTAATAGGACCAGGACAGAGGAACAACCCCTGTCCCGAGCCCTCCAGAGATCATTCACCAGCGCGACCAATGCCGTCTCCGTGCTGTATCCGGGCCTGAAACCAGATTGGTACGGGTCCAGATAATCAGTTTCCTCCAGGAACAGAGGAAGCTGATGCGCCACCACACTCTCAACAACCTTCGCCAAAAAGCGAAGGTTGGAGACTGGACGTTATTTAAAACAGCCGGGTCCAGGGCAGGCTTCTTGAGGAGGGGTCTCACCACCGCCTCCTTTAAACCTTCCAAAAAATTTTATACCACCTACTCAAAAAACTCACTTTATCACCCCCTACAAATGATATTTCTACATAGTTCACTGCTTAACAGTGAATATTTAATGCCAAGAAACCCTATAAAATGAAAACCCAATCCCACTCCAAAAATCAAGTGCATTAGGCACTCTTCAACAGGAATCCTCAAATACTAGTTGGTTTACCAAGCAGGCTCATTTGGTGCTTGCTATCCCTACTTCCAAAGTTGTTGATTTCGATAGGCTGAATGTTCCCCTATCTTCACTGAGAGATGAAAAAAACATAATAGAAACTGCATTGCTGTTTCTCAGATTCATCAAATCCCAATTAAGGACATCCTTGGTAAAAGAAATGGACCTCCTTCACCATTCTTCCCCCAGATGGCTAGAATTGCTGGTTTGCGAATACTTATTCTCCAAGAGATGAGGCCAGAATAGTGCCAGCAGAACCATTTGTCCATAAGAGATAATGCTGCAAATTGACTTTAGATTCATATAAAAATGTCAGAATTCTTCATCTCCTGATAGCAGTTTGCACATACCAGATAGTTGAGCCAAATACTATGTATTTATACATCTATTTATCCACTCACTCAGGCCTATACACTGCTTTAGTCATAGACTCTGTCTAAGCTTACATTTCCAATGAAATGTATTGAAGTGTTACAGCGTCCTGAGTGAGTAGTACGATGCCATCACCTCAAGTGATGGGATTCAAACATGTGAAGCACCGGTTCTCTGTGTGGATGTCGCTTCCAGAAGTCCATTCTGGACCTGGGCAACAAAAAAATTAGCTAACAGTTCTGCCGAAGTGGTGCGAACCGGCTGAATCCCACCACTGCATCACCTCTTTTAAGGCAGGAAGAACCACCCACTTTCTCAAAGATGTATTTGTTACTTCTCTCCATCCAGCTTCTGTCAGCTCCTTAGAAGCCTTCACCCACCAGGAAAAGCGGGGATCCAATCAACAAGTGGCAAAGCTAATATCACTAGCCCCCTATCCATTTCCTCAGAGCCAATAGAATCAAACTCATCCCAGATAATTTTGCAAGACCCCTATTCTTTGCAATAGACTTGCCCATTTGGCTTCTAAATGAATCAAAAGCAATTTATATTCCAGATATAAATTGCTTTTTAGTCTGTATTCCTGGTAGGACTCTCATTATGAAAACAGTATCTTCAGGTTTTGCAAGAGAACATCAATTGCTCAGTTAGGAGAATCATGATACTGTGAAAACTATACTGGGATATCAAGTCAACATTCTTGTCAAGCCTTTGTTTCTAATTAACCAACTCCCTGAGCAGTTGTGTAGTACCAGCAAGTCTTACTGGATTACAGCAAGATATACTGTAAATCAGGGATTCCCAACTGGGGGTATGAAAACTTGGGTTTTTAAAATCATGGTTTATATGCATAATTCATTGCCGTTATTTTGAACTTTTGTAAGGGGTGCAAGAAATGGTTGGGAGCCACTGCTGTAAATGCAAATCAGTTAATGTGGATTTTTTGGCTGTAATATAGAAGTGAGTTGCTGCTGCCTTCTTTCTTTTGCAACTTCTCAGACTATCCTATAGCTATGGTTTCTATTCAAATACTAACCAATCCCAACTATACGTATCTTACAAGCTCAGCCAGGCGTTGCCTCCTCCTTAGCCATATGGCTAAGAAGGCCAAAGTAATAATTTGAAGTGAGAGCATAACTATACTCACCTGAAATGAATACCTATGATTAATTCAGGCATGTCAAACTGCCAGTCTGCAAGCTGGATGCGTCATGCCAAAACCGCACCCACCCCATTGCCGGCAATGGGGAAAAAGTCCCAATACATCGTGCGACATCACGTGACACTGTAAGTTTGACATGCCTGGGTTAACTGAACCACAATTTATTCAGCCTAGTTCTCTGGTTTAACATGACACACTGAACCACAAACAGGATATTTTTAGCTTAGCATGCTGGGCAGAGCCAATGTATGCGATTAGTTCATGGTTTAATTATGCTGTATGAAATGATAAAAGAATATTCTGGCACAGATGACATAAAAAACAAAATTCATGTAGTTTAAAGTCAGGAATTTGGGGCCTCAATGCCAGAAAAAATAGTCTTACAAGTTAACCAGACCTATGCAATTCCATATCTTACACTGAAATTCTGTTTTAAATTCATTTACTCATATTTTTACTCATAATTTTCTGGCTTTAGTTTTCTGAATTATAACAGGCTACAGTTTCTTAGTTTTCTTCTCCCAATTCCCGGCAATGCCATAAGAAGAAAATAGCAGTTAGTCATCAGGATGGCAGAATTTCTTGGGAATGGCTATATCAGCATTATATAATTTAAATAAATTAGCATTTATATGAGTAGATAAAAAGCAGTATTTCCTAACCTGGCACTTTCCAGATGTATTAGACTAAAATCTGTAGAACAAGCATGACAAACTATAACCCTAAGATTACTCTGACTGGTACTGCTGAACACTTGTGGGAATATTTGTTACCATATGAGATACAAAGCTTGAAATTGCATGTCTTACAGTAAGCTTGACAGTTTTTTTAAAAAAAATCTTTAAAAAGCAAAGAAAAATAGACCCACACAATTTGCATCATTGTTTTGTTCATCATGTTGTAGGATTCCCTCAAAAGGTTAAATGCAGCTCTATGCCACCAAACATTGCCCAATGCACATCAGGAAGTGCAACTATGCCACCCCATTGCACATCAGGAAGGCATCTGGTTGGGGCAAAGAACACACGTCAAGACAGCATCTTTGCTATTTCCCAATATATGATTCTGTCAACCTATTTTTCAAAATTGTTTCAAATCCTCTTCAGTCCTCTTACTTAGCTTGTGTATCACACATCAACCAAATCAGAGTTTATTGGGTAAACTATATTTGGTTCCATTCATACGTCACACTAAACAGCAGATAGATACATTATGGCTGTTTGCACTGTATGAACAAAATTACTGAGATATCTTTCTTAACAGTATATTCACATTATTAATTTTGTTTATGAAATAAGATGCACTACCATACAGTTACTGGATAAAACATAATATTTCAGACTGCTATGAAGGGACAACATTATGATTCAATATACCTGAGTCCTTTTCAGAAGGAGTAGACATCAAATACAGTGATAACTGTACACATGTCAAAAAGAAAATTCTAGAAAAAAGAATTACTGGTAAGCAAGAAAGTGCCAATAGAAGAGAATTATTTATAGCTGAATGTTGGACAGTGGGGACCTTGGTGCTTTCTGAGCTTGGTTATTTTCTTGCATATATTTCATTACCAAACTAGGTAACAGCAGGGAAGAAGAAAGTTCTGAATATAAAACAATTTGGACAAAGTTTACTCCCATTCTTCAAACAGCCTCCTATGCCAGATTGCTGTGCTAAAGGTTTGTGACTTATTCATCAATGAAGATCTAATTCAATTATCTTTGTTTATATTTTATCTATAATTTCCTTACTGGGGGGGAACAACACTGAAGACCAAAATCAAAACAACAGCCACTTGCCCTTTAAAGTGTCCTATAACTGTCCTAACCATCAAAAGGTATAAACATCCACCACATAACACATATTGAAGAATCAGCACATATCACTTGTTTTTAATACACAATAGTAATTTTAAAAGCCTCAAAAAAACTTTAAAACCTGCCTCAAATAGCAACTTTAACTATAGCAGCAGTGTGTGAAACTGTACAGGTGGTCCTCAACTTACAACCATTCATTTAGTGATTGTTTGAACTTACAATGGCACTGAAAAAAAGATTTATGACCATTTTTCACACTTATGACCGTTGCAGCATCCTCATGGTCACATGATCAAAATTCAGATGCTTGGCAACTGTTCATATTTGCAAACAGGCGCAGTGTCCCAAGGTTATGTGATCACCTTTTCTGATCTTCTGACAAGCAAAGTCAATGTGGGAGCCAGATTCATTTTAAACAACCACGTTACTAACTTAACAACTGCAAGGATTCATTTAACAACTGTGGCAGGAGAGGTTGTTAAACGGGGCAATTTTATTTATTTTTATTTTTATTTTAATTCCATTTATATCCCGCCCTTCTCCGAAGACTCAGGGCGGCTTACAAGCTTAGCAGTAGTAGCCTTCATTCTATGTATATGCCTGCTTATTAGGGCTTTCACACACACCCCAAGCGGCATTATTACAAAGTCAGCTTAATTGCCCCCAACAATCTGGGTCCTCATTTTACCTACCTCGGAAGGACGGAAGGCTGAGTCAACCTTGAGCCTGGTGGGATGCGAACCTGCACTAATTGCAGGCAGCTGGTGTTACTTAAGGAGGCATTAGCCCACTGCGCCACCAAGGCTCTATACTCACTTAACAAGTGTCTCACTTAGCAACAGAAATTTGAGGCTCAATTGTGATCGTTAAGTCGAGGACCTCCTCTGTGTATAATTGGCAAGAGCTTCAAATTTATTATTACACTGGATTCAGGCCCCAAGTGTAACACGGTTAATTCTGGATAGGAAATTTCTGGACCAACTCTATAACGGAAAGATATTTTAACCCAGAACTAAGAAAGCACAACTTGGAAGAGATGAGAGCGGCAGTTGATGCCAGGGACCATGTGACAAGATTTGAAAATGAAAAGCATCCGATTGGCTACCGCCGTGAGTTATTTGTAAAAATAAAGGTGGGCTCCAGGCAAATAAATAAATAACTAGGTCTAAATCAGACTTTACTAACCTAGCGTCCCACGGATGCCGTCAACTACAAACTATTGAGAAGGCTGCTTAAAAAATTAAGGGAAGGCCAGTATGCCTGCAAGACATTACTGTTAGGTAGCCTTGAGTGTAAAACGCGCCGTTTTCTTTCCAGAAAGCCATTTGCGGAGTATGAAGAGATAAAGAGTTTGGGCGGGGGAGGGGGGCGGGGGGGAGAAGAGAAAAATGCTCCTTAACCGAACCCCAAAGCTTTCATTTGAAGGGTGGAGAACGGCAACCTGGCTTTGAAGGAGCGCCTGAGGAAACGGGGCTTTTTAATTCAAAAGAGGCTCTTTAGGATGAAAGAGGAGAGGAGGGGAAAGGAGGGGCTCTGACCCTGAGAGGAAATGCCCCTTGGCGGGCTTTTGTTACCTCAGGATCTGGACTGGAAGGGGAAACCGAAAATGCGGGCGGGGAGGGCGGCACGGGGGGGGGAACCCGGGCTTCTCGCCCCCCCCTTCCCCACAGACAGAGACTTGGCCGACTGACAGGCAAAGTCGAAGGCAACCCGCTCGTGTCCCAGCCTCGCGCAACCCTCACGCGACCCAGGGAGATTTCCTCCGTCTCACCCCCACCCCCAGCGAGACAACCCCCCCCCGCGCCTTCTCCTCGCGGGCTTCCACGCGCACCGCGCCTTGGTGTAATCACCCGCGCGCGAGCGAGCGAGAGAGAGAGAGCGCGAGCCGCCTTCTCCTCCCCCTCCTCCCCCCTCCTCCTCCTCCTCCTCACGCGCCGGCGTCCCCAAAGGACTTTGCCCCCACACCCTCCCCCCCACCCCTTTCGCTTTCCCTCCACCCCCTCCTCCCTCGTCCCCTTTCTTTCCTTTCTTTCTTACACGCAGACCCCGCGCGAGCGCTCCGTTCCTCATTCTCCGCTGTTGGTTCGCCCGCCTCACAACGCGCGAGCGCGCCCACCTTTCCCCCCGCGCGATTCGCCCTTCCGCACGCCTATCAATTTCCCGGCCCCGGGATCGCGGGGCGCCGTTGGCCACGCTCAGCCGTCAATCACAGGCGGCCCCACCTTCTTCCCGTTGTGCCTCCATTGTGCCCCTGAAGGAAAAGGCGGCCTCCTGGACCTCCCACCCGCATGCTTGGGTGATGATTGGTGTAGAGAGGCTTCCTTTGGAAAGAGTGTCTCGGTTCGATAGGGTAGATTCGTGTGCGGCTGTTTCCTACACCTTGCTCACATGAGGGGTGTAGTCGCAGTTTATTCGACGATAATGGTGTCTATTAAATTTGAATCCGCCTTCCGAAGTCGAATGAGGACGCGGCCCCCAGCTTACGTGTCCGATTGGGCAAATCTGCCGCCTATCAAATTGCTTACGTGTTCCTCCTCCAGTCGCGCCTTATGTGGAGCAGCGTCCTGCCTACAACATGCTTATTGCGCATATTAAGCATAGAGCAATATTTCCCTATTGGATAATTGAATGTCAAATAAATGTAACCGCCCTCTCTTACAAAGACTGCACAGCCCGCCCCCGCTTATCTTCATTGGTTAAACGCAATGCTTATCAATGAGTAAGGCATGCCTCCAAAGCTCATTGGACAGTTCAATGAACTTGGGACAAATCGTTCTCTTTCTTCACTTTCTGTGGGCGTGCCCCCACCCTTGTTGATAAAAGAGTAGCGTTCTCCTAAGCCTGACATAGTAATCGTTTTGAAGGTGGGAGATCCCCTGACCGAGCCTCGCTGCCCTTTCTGTAGATACCGCCATTTGAAATCTCCCACCATGATGCCGCCATTCTCTATTGGTTCGACTGATCTATCCGCGTGCCTTAGCAGTAAGCAAGTTTACTGGTCAACTCAGCTGTCTGTCACTGAGCATTCACACGATTTGGTTCGGCTTACAAAGCCACGCCTATAATTATGAGGAGAAACCCACAGAAACAATTTTGGTTTTATCCATTATTACTTTTTTGAACCGCTGAAAATGGACGAAAATCTCACCCATCCCAACTTTAACCCTTTCGACATCCAGTTTTAATTCATTCTAAATATCCTCATTCCACTGGCATAAATTTAAGAAGACATATTTAATTATGGCCCTGCCTAAATAGCACCTAATCCATCTTGCAGAACAGTTAAATGCTGGCGGATAGGAGTCCACCAGGAATTTCTATGCTAGAATTGGGAGAAGAAGAGAATAAACCACTGTGAGATATACAAGAAATGTCTATCTTATAATTTTTCATAATATAGATTAGCTTATATTTTATAAAAACTATTTATTTTATTTATTTTATTTATTTTTATTTTTATTTTTTTATTACATTTATATCCCGCCCTTCTCCGAAGACTCAGGGCGGCTTACAAGCTTAGCAGTAGCCTTCATTCTATGTATATGCCTGCTTGTTAGGGCTTTCACACACACCCCCAAGCGGCATTATTACAAAGTCAGCTTATTGCCCCCCAACAATCTGGGTCCTCATTTTACCTACCTCGGAAGGATGGAAGGCTGAGTCAACCTTGAGCCTGGTGGGATGCGAACCTGCACTAATTGCAGGCAGCTGGTGTTACTTAAGGAGGCATTAGCCCACTGCTCCACCAACCAGTATTTTAAGGTATAATCATATAGCCAAAGCACAGCCATTTTTAACTTTGCTAAAGTGATGACGTATACAACTTGGGTTGAAGCAGACATTAGTTAGATTGTATGAGTGCCTGTTACTCGTCCCAGCTTCTGCCAACCTAGCAGTTCGAAAGCACGTCAAAATGCAAGTAGAAAAATAGAGACCACTACGGTGGGAAGGTAACAGCGTTCTGTGCGCCTTTGGTGTCTAGTCCACATGACCACGGAGACATCCTTGGACAAGCGCTGGCTCTTCGGCTTTGAAACGGAGATGAGCACTGGCCCCTACAGTCGGAAACAACTAGCACGCATGTGCGGGGGAACCTTTACCTTTTATATAGATAGGCAAAGGGACGTGGTGGCTCAGTGGGTTAGGATGCTGAGCTTGTCGATCAGAAGGTTGGCAGTTTGGCGGATCGAATCCCGAGTGCTGCGTAATGGAGTGTGAGCGCCTGTTACTCGTCCCAGCTTCTGCCAATCTAGCAGTTCGAAAGCACGTAAAAATGCAAGTAGAAAAATAGGGACCACTACAGTGGGAAGGTAACAGTGTTCTGTGCGCCTTTGGTGTCTAGTCCACATGACCACGGAGTCATCCTCGGACAAGCGCTGGCTCTTCGGCTTTGAAACGGAGATGAGCACTGGCCCCTACAGTTGGAAACAACTAGCACGCATGTGCGGGGGAACCTTTACCTTTTATATAGATAGGCAAAGGGACGTGGTGGCTCAGTGGGTTAGGATGCTGAGCTTGTCGATCAGAAGGTTGGCAGTTTGGCGGATCGAATCCCGAGTGCTGCGTAATGGAGTGTGAGCGCCTGTTACTCGTCCCAGCTTCTGCCAATCTAGCAGTTCGAAAGCACGTAAAAATGCAAGTAGAAAAATAGGGACCACTACGGTGGGAAGGTAACAGCGTTCTGTGCGCCTTTGGTGTCTAGTCCACATGACCACGGAGACATCCTCGGACAAGTGCTGGCTCTTCGGCTTTGAAACGGAGATGAGCACCGGCCCCCAGAGTTGGAAATGACCCCGCATGTGTGGGGGAAACTTTACCTTTTTATATAGATAGGCAAGGGAACAGAGTTGAAACATTTGTATCATCCAGTTTAGACAAAGTGGCTCCTGTTATGAGCTGAGTAGGTTGAATGTTACAACATTAAAAGGGAAAGATAAAAAGGTAAAACAAAGGGGAAATATTAGTTATACAGCTGCAGTAGTCTAATAATTTTACTAGGCGGTCGGAAAGCATGTGACTCCAGCCTCAGTCCACTCTTTGTGAAAGTCCCCAACACTTTTGAATGGCCTTTTCCTGACAATCCTCTCCAGGCTGCGGTCATCCCTGCTGCTTGTGCACCTTTTTCTTCCACACTTTTCCCTTCCACATAACTTTCTATTCATGTGCTTTGATACAGCACTTTGAGAACATCCAACTTCTTTTGCAATTACCTTTTGAGGCTTTCCCTCCTTATGGAGGGTGTCAATGATGGTTTTCTGCACAACTGTCAGGTCAGCAGTCTTCCCCATGATTGTGATTCCTACTGAACCAGACTGAGAGACCATTTAAAGGGTCAGGAACCCTTTGCAGGTGTTATGGCTTAATTAGCTGATTAGAGTGGGACACTTTGAGCCTAGAATATTGCACCTTTTCACAATATTCTAATTTACTGAGATTGTGGTTTTGGGGTTTTCATGAGCTGTAAGCCATAATCATCACAATTATGACAAATCACAGCTTGAACTATCTTGCTTTGCACGTAATGAGTCTATCTCATCTATTAGTTTCCCCTTTTAAGTTGCATTACTGAAATAAATGAACTTTTGCATAATATTCTAATTTTTCGAGTTTCACCTGTTTTTATAAATGACTTGAATGATAGAAAATATGATTATTCAATCTGTGGGCAGCACAAAAATAAAGTAGTAGCAAATATCTTTTTTTAAAAACAAAAAACAAAACCCAATATCAAGATGCAGAAGGACTTTGGCAAGTTAGAACAATGGGCAGAAAGTGCCAAGAGGAATTTCAATAGGAACAAAAGCAAAGTTCATTTGGTGACTAAAATTAAAGCATGAGAATAGGGTGAAGAAGACTATATGGGATAGGAACACTTGGAAAATGGATCTGGGTGGATCAGCATAAGCCAACAGGGTGCTATAGCTGCAAAAAAAAGAAAAGAAAAAATACAGCGCTCAACTACCGTTTTATGTTAAATTAAAGAGACATTTAATCATTGTTAAAGCTGGCTATCTTAACAAGAGACTGGGCAATGAAAAACAACAAACAAAATAAAAATAATTATAAAATGGGTACAAAAAAATTAAATAGATAAATTAAAATTCATAATAGCCAACAACACTGTCCACAATGCCAACAGAGCCAGGAGATGGATGCTTTCGTAAACTCGGGGCTCCAATCCCAGACACTTTGCTCAGCTACATCTAAAATAGTGTATCCAATTGTGGTGACCCCATCTTAGGAAGGATATTGGCAAACAATCGGGTTGGACTCAAAGACCTCTAAGGTCCCTTCCACCTTATGATTCTATAATGATTCCAGGAGATTGGAGGCTGTTCATTAAACAAGCAAGATGATAAGCGACCTAGAAATACATTTAGCATGGAGAAGTAGAGACTGTGGGAAGAGGTGACATCTGCCTTCAAACAACTAAAAACATGTCAGGTTGAATGTGAGGCAGCAGGGGTTTTTTGGGGGGGTGGGGAGGGGGAATATAAAAAAAATGAGATGACAGCCATAATCCCTATGAAACAGAATTCTTCACAGTTGTTGCAGAATGCAGATCAAGAAACAATGGACTTAATATTTCTCAATCTCAGCAACTTTAAGATGTGTGGCCTCCAGACCCCAGAATTCCCCAAACTGGATGGAAAATTCTAGGAAATGAAATCTATTTACTTATCTATAAAATATACAATAAATATTTATTTATAAAATCTATTGGCTATCCCTCTTACCTCAGGCTAACTCTGGGCGGCTTACAATCATACTATCTTTAAAGCTGTTGAGGTTGAGAAACAACACTGAGTTGAATGACAGTACAAGAAATAAAATTTTAGTGGAATGTCAGAATATAAAATCCTAACTTCAAAGAGCCATTCCTCAAGTCTTGGGAGTTGTAGGATCTCCTTTGCTGGAAGTGTTTAAACCAGGGAGGTCCAACCTTGGCAACTTTCAGACCTGTGGAGAAGGCTGGCTGGGGAATTCTGGGAATTGAAGTCCATAGGTCTGAAAGTTGCCAAGGTTGGACACCCTTGTTTAAACAAACACTGGATGGTTATCTCTTGGGAATGCTGAACCAGTAGATTTCTACAGTGGGGAGGGAGCAAGACTACATGATTTCTCTATACATGCACATATAAAATCTTCCTCTCTCTACATATCTCATCTGGGAGGAATTTGATCCTGTGACTCCTAAGGAAGTGGACAGGATTATGAGGAGGTTGAGCTCCTCCACATGCTTACTGGACCCGTGCCCTTCCTGGCTGGCTTATGCAGCTCGAGAGGGGACACGAGGCTGGTTCCTGGCGGTCATCTCTGCTTCTCTGAGTGAGGGTCACTTCCCCACCGCCTTGAAGGAGGCGGTGGTGAGACCTCTCCTCAAGAAGCCCACCTTGGACCCATCCTCTTTGAATAACTTTCGTCCAGTCTCCAATCTTCGCTTCCTTGCGAAGGTTGTTGAGAGCGTGGTGGCGCACCAACTTCCTCAGATCCTGGATGAAGCGGTTTATCTAGACCCGTACCAATCGGGCTTCAGGCCGGGCTACAGCACGGAGACGGCATTGGTCGCTCTGATGAATGATCTCTGGAGAGCCCGGGACAGGGGCCATTCCTCTGTCCTAGTCTTATTAGACCTCTCGGCGGCTTTCGATACCATTGACCATGGTATCTTGCTGCGACGCCTCAGGGGACTGGGAGTGGGAGGCACGGTTCTGCGGTGGTTCTCCTCCTTTCTCCAGGGTCGCTCGCAGTCGGTGCTGGCAGGGGGACAGAGGTCGACCCCGAGGCCTCTCGCTTGCGGAGTCCCCCAGGGGTCGGTCCTCTCGCCTCTCCTGTTCAACATCTACATGAAACCGCTGGGTGAGATCATTCGCAGCTTTGGAGTAGGGTACCATCAGTATGCTGATGACACCCAGCTTTTCATCTCAACTCCAAACAACATCAGTGATGCCCTCGACGTGATGTCCCGCTGCCTGAAAGCGGTCCGGGAATGGATGGGGAGGAACAGGCTTCAACTGAACCCGGACAAGACTGAATGGCTGTACGTACCGGCAAGCCAGGATACTCAGAACATCCCATCTCTTAACATCGGGGACAAGTTACTACCCCCTGTTGATAGGGCCCGCAACCTGGGTGTCCTCCTAGACTCGCAGCTCTCCCTGGAAGATCACATAGGAGCGGTGACCAAGGGGGCCTTCTCCCAGGTTCGACTAGTTCGCCAACTACGGCCTTATCTGGACCTGGATGCCTTACGTACAGTCACCCATGCCCTTGTGACCTCTCGCCTAGACTACTGTAACGCTCTCTACATGGGGCTGCCCTTGAGATCCACTCGGAAGCTTCAACTGGTGCAAAGTGCAGCGGCACGGACACTCTTGGGAGCCTCCCGATACTCCCATATCACACCTCTCCTCCGTGCGCTGCACTGGTTTCC
Organism: Vipera berus; assembly: GCF_964194415.1. Lineage (NCBI taxonomy): Eukaryota > Metazoa > Chordata > Lepidosauria > Squamata > Viperidae > Vipera > Vipera berus. The sequence goes on from NC_138205.1 coordinate 18,971,734, forward strand.
GGTTGCCTTCCGTGTGAAGTTCAAGGTGCTAACAATGACATACAAAGCCCTACATGGCATGGGTCCGGACTACCTACGGGAGCACCTTCTGCCAATGTCTGCACCCCACCGTCCTGTGCGCTCCCACAGAGAGGGCCTCCTCAGGGTGCCACCGCTCAAGGAATGTCGGCTGGTGGCCCCCAGGGGGAGGGCATTCTCAGTGGGTGCGCCAGCACTCTGGAACTGCTTGCCAACCGAAATCCGGATGGCCCCCGACCTCCGCACCTTCCGGCGCGACTTAAAAACTTACCTGTTCCAGCAGTCCGGCCTGGCCTGATAGCTCTAATTGGGGTCCCAGTTTGTTTTTACTATTGTTTTTCACTATTGTGCAATCTGTATACCTACCTTACTCTGTACACCGCCCCGAGTCCCTCGGGAGAAGGGCGGTTTATAAAAACAAATAAATAAATAAATAAATAAATATCTCACAATATATAGAATCATATTCTATAACAACAAGGTGAGAACAAAATAGAAGGATGAATGCAGATATCAAAGAAAGAGAATTATACTGGAGTTGACTCTTGGAATAGCTTGGATAATGACCGTAAATAACATGCAAACATTCCTGTTTGCAGGCGAGTAGCCATACCAGCCCTTTGCAAGGAAAACAAGTGAAACTTCTGTGGCTGCTCAGAGATCAGTGTTTCTCAACACAGCAACTTTAAGATGAATAGACTTCAACTCCCAGAATTCCATAGTCACCTCCCTCATTTTAAAGTTGCTAACGACTAGCACACATGTGCGGGGGAACCTTTACCTTTTTAAGGTTGAGAAATACTGTCTGAGACCAATCAATCAAATAAATGAAGCAAGGGAAATTCACTGCAAGGAGATTGGGAAAAAGGCCAAATGTTGTGATCTGAAAAACAACCTCCATTTCTGGGACTCTTGACAAGCATAGTAAATAACTGTCAGAGATCACAAGGTCAAGGATAAACAGAGGTGGATAAGCAGCTGGATGTAGGCCCCATCCAAGCACCCAATGGTTCTAGCTCAATTATTGCCTAAAGATTTAATAAGGGGAGACTTCAAATAAAGATTAAAGCATGCCCTTTTTTTTGCTTAACATATATTTAACTTGAACTGATACTAAAGTTTAAACATTATAAAAGAAGGTGGTGAAAGTTTGCCAAGCACAGATCCAGGGATTGTTGCCCAGACTTATGAAATAACAACCAACACAAATAAAATATTTCCCCTTTTGAATGTACACAATAATGAGAAACGTGCTTAGAAGTACCGTTCATACCCTCCTCTTCCTCACAATATACTATTTTTATTTTATTTTGTAAAATATAAACAAAGAAATGGTTTTGTTTGTTTACACCCACAAGCTTCCCATCTGTTTGTGAAATATTTTTGGAATGGCAATCAAAACCCTACAGTTGAAAGATAGGTTTCTGATTGCCTGCCTTTGAGATGGATTGCCTCTTTTCTTTTGCAAGCTCAGCTTTTTCCACACAAAGCTATTGAAACCAATTTCCCTGAGTTACAGCTACCGGTAACTTCAATCTCAGCTTTCTTTCTGAGATACCAGGTTGATGTCCCCAAAATGAACTTTTTCCCTCTGAAAAGCTTCCTATATAGATTAAGCAGCAATACAGGTATTTGGGAATAAGGAAGGTACCGATGACACATTGTTGTCAGTTTCATCAGACTTCTTTTATGATAAAGGGAGGAGATTGACAAAAGAATGTTTTTGTTCCCGAGGGGGTCATTAAATGGAGGAATTTACTGGAATAACTGGAATGAGAGAAGCCACTGGAGTTCCCTGGCCTTCTAGCTTAGAACAAAAGGCAATTATGCGCCTGTACTTGCAAGTATGTGTGTGAGAGAAAGAAACACAATCTCCAGATGTGCTTATAACTCTACGGCTGCTATCATTCCTAGCAAGTTTAGGTACCACCCAATTCCCAACTAACTCTGGAAGGTCACAACACACTGAACAATAAAAACACATTAGAAAACAAAAGATGGGATCTGTAATGTACAAACACAGCGAGAGGCTCCATCTATCCTAATCCAAAGCCTGAGAGAAAAACCAGAGATTATAGGAAATGTAATCCAATAAATTCGTAGAAGCTCAGTTTGAGGAGGAGGTGATTCACTGCAAAGAAACCAGTGGTGAAACTGGGCAGAACAGAACCAAGAGACATGATGGAAACGTTGTACAATTACAGAAGCTTTGCTCTCTGGGGCAAAGAATAAATGCATTTCTTACAATATTTTTCTTTTGATTTGTTTTTTACTCTATTAATATATATATATATATATATATATATATATATATATATATATATATATATATATATATATATATATATATATATATATATATATATATATATATATATATATATATATATATATATATATATATATATATATATATATATATATATATATATATATATATATATATATATATATATATATATATATATATATATATATATATATATTTAAAAAAGTTTGCTATCTGAAAATATAGTGTAGACTAGAGCATGCAGGGCCCTTCTGGCCTTTAAGAGAAGCCAAATTCTGCTGCCATTCAAACTAGATTTTCTTGTTTTCCCAAACAGAAGCCCCAGAGCAAATCCACAAAACAGATTCCCCCTGGGCCATTTGCCACCTCCCCGCGCCATCTAGTGGCCAATGGTGGCAAGGCTAGTGAGGACCATTCCTTTTGGCAGCGAACCAATGAGAGATGCCGTGGGGAGGGCAGAGAAAGACCTTGATTTGAAACGTTTAAAAGCTTTCCAGTGGGGCAGCCTGGAACTTATGCTGGTGGGGATCCTTTGTGCAGCCAAGCTGGCCCTCACTCCAGAAGACTTTGACAGAGGCAGCCTTTCCTTTTCCCAGAGTCCCAGGTACAGGAGGGTAAATGTTTCTCAAAAAATGTGTTTCTTTCAGTTAACAACATCAACCACAACTACAGTAAAGTACTGTGGTGTCCCATGTCACTTACATGGGAAGCATGTGGAGCTGGGTTGTGATGGCTCGTCATGCTATTTGCAGACTTTCTAGTGCACTCTATTGGGAACAAATTTTATTGAATGAAATGGCATATAATGTGAATTTTTAATTGAACGTGCGTTCCAAAGCTATATGTAGCTTACAGGATCTATTTCTAGGCAAAATTTCAGGGAATTCTATAAAACACTAGTTTTAAAGTCAATCTTTGAAGTAGTTTTACTTTTTGTTTACAAAACAAAAGAAATAATATTTGAAGCATATACATTTTGTAATGTGATGTGACAGTAGAAATGATGGGATTCATCGATTGTTCACGTGTTTTAGGAAGCACTTGATTTTCCTTCTGTGTACTTGAAGCCTGGTGAGACGCCTTTACGATTAGTAATTTTGGTGCAATAAATATTTATTGCTGACGCAATGTTTGGCTTTGGCTTTGCTGCCCCAAAATGGTAAAACATTGCAGGAATTGGGTACGTTGCTAAATAGGCCCAAACATTTGCCTCTCCCAAACCTTGCTTGGTTTTGGTCACTTTTAATTGAGTGTAAAAGAGCTAAAGAGAGAAAATCAGAAATAACCCTATTTCAAATATGTTGTCATAATGTAGTTTGCTGAGTTTTTGCTTTGTTTGTTGTGTGTGTTCGGCAACTGTAGGTAATTAAATATTGAATAATGGATACAATTTACAGTATTAAAGCTTTGAACTAAATAGACAAATTCCTATATGTGTCAGTTAAACAATTTTGTGCTATTTTCGCATTTTAGGAACGTTTCAAGGATGATTACCAAATTCATCTTTAGCCTTTGCTGGCTTTGGATGAGGGGCATTGTAGTTAAATTTATCTGGAGTTCACCAGGTTGGAAGAAGGCTAAGATGTCTTGACAATAATTCCGTGTTACGTTTTCAGTCATTTTCAAGCAAAACCGGAAAGAGTGTAATGCGCAAAGGTCCCAGTAACAGGACAGATCCAGATTTCTTCCCAGTACCTTGAAGTATAAGGTTATAGACGATAAAGAAACCAGTTTTGGTCAAGTGGTTTAGGCACCAGGCTAGAAGCCAGGAGATGGTGAGTTCTAGTCCTACCTTAATCATGAAAGTGAACTAGATGAGTTTGGGCCATTCCTTCTCTCTCAGCTGAACTCACAGGGTTGTTCTTTCTGTTCAAAATAGGAGAAGGAAGGTGTATTAAGTATATTCACCACACTGAGTTACTGACAAAAAGTAATAAGGGCGGGATTATAAATAAATCAGCAGGCTGTTGAGGCTTGTTTACAATCTTCACAGAAAAGATTGAAATGTAAGGAATGGAAGCAGGTTAAGGAATAGAAAGCCAGTTCAAAAGCCCACAGTGATATAGTTTGTCTTTATTTTTACGCATTGCTTTTAGTTATTCTAAGGAAAAATCCAGATCCTGTTTGCAGGTTTCTGCAGTCCTGCTTTGTCAAGGTGACCTTAATACGCCCTTTGGCAATTTGAGCAAGTCCCCCACCTCTCTTTCATTTTGCTTTATCTTTCTTTTTTTAAAAAAACACACCACTTTTGCTATTGTTACCCAAATTAGTCCTTATCTCCCTCTTAGCACAAGTAGCTAAGCAAAAAAGGCTCAAAGCAAAAATAATAATAATAATAATAGATAGTCATACTTAAAAATCAAGCTGGCTATCTTCAGAGTATCTTCCAGGCTGAAGCTTAAGTATACACAACCTGTAGAAGTTCACCAAGTAAAATTATCAGGTTGCAAGTCTAATTTGCTTATCAGGCCATCAAAAATGTGCCTCTTGGTCTTTTAATCCCCAGTCAGGTCTCTTCTGTGGGAGATGAGAAAAAAACACCTCAGGAGTTCCCTCATGGCGGTAGGTGTTGACCAAAACAACATTCTGAGAAGATGGGCGAGCAGCCTCCAAAGAAGCTTCAGCCCTGAGTCCTACCTGTAGGTCATAAAATGGAGAGCACAACCTTGTGGTTATCCTCAAAAGAAGCGTCAGCCTTGGGTCTCCCAAAGGTCCTGCCCATAGGTCATAAAATGAAGAGGGCAACCCAGTCAAGCACGTAGACCTCTTTGGTCTTAGTAAAGGTAAAGGTAAAGGTTCCCCCGCACATGCGTGCTAGTCGCTTCTGACTCTAGGGGCCGGTGCTCATCTCCGTTTCAAAGCCGAAGAGCCAGCGCTTGTCCGAGGACATCTCCGTGGTCATGTGGCCAGCATGACTAGACGCCAAAGGCGCACGGAACGCTGTTACCTTCCCACTGTAGTGGTCCCTATTTTTCTACTTGCATTTTGACATGCTTTCGAACTGCTAGGTGGGACGAGTAACAGGCGCTCACTCTGTTACGCGGCACTCGGGATTTGACCCGCCAAACTGCCAACCATCTGATCGACAAGCTCAGCATCCTAACCCACTGAGCCACCGCGTCCCTCAGTCTTAGTATAAAGACCGTACCTAATGCCCATCAAACAGCTAATTATCTCCGAGCGAGAGGAAAGGGTGCTCAACCCATCACAGTAACAGGGCAAATATCTGTTTTAATGATGGGTAAATCTATGTCCCCAGTGTGATTTGTCTTAGATAAAAATTTAGAGCAGGTAGCATTTCTTCTCCGATGGCTCTCTACACAAGAAGGCCAACTAGAATATCAGGTTGGTGGTCATCCAGGAAAATGACCCAATTTTCTTGTATGCTCTAAGCCACAGGAAAGTCACTTTTACAGCCAAGAGGTACATGTAACATAGGGGCAGGCAATAAATACCAAGGCAGGGGAGGGGTGACTCTCAAGGCTACTGTTTTCTGTTTTCCCTGATCAGTTTTGGGGAGGAATTTTGATTTCTGTGTATTCTTTTTTAAACTATATCCTTGACTACAGTATTTTTTTTAAACTTCAAAACATTGTGGGAAACTAAGTGTTCAATGCATTTGATTAGAGAATCTCCAGGCGCTGCAAAAAAAGAGGGTTGGGGGCACCATGGATACAGAATCTCAAATCTGCAATTCTGCCCTACACAGACAGAAGGCAATGGGAAATGGATTTGTTGTTCGTCAGGAACAAACAATCAGATCTACACAATCAGATCTACATGCAAAGAGTTCAATTAGCTATTTTATAACACAAGAATCTTCTCAAACTGGCAGTTACCACCTGGGCCAAACTAAATAAGGTTCAAGGGTTATTTGGGGGGGGATTTTAGACTTTGCCCTTTTATGTCCACATAGTGATTACAGACTAAGTCCCTGTTTGACGTATCCCTCTGGCTTCGCCCCACAGTTTGTGCAGGTTTGAAGATTAAGCCAAGGCTTTTCAATGAGTGGTATGGGTACCACCTGTGGTACATTGGCACCTGGCAGGTGGTATGCAACCATCCTAGAAAAGTGGTAGTGGGGGAGAGGAATGAGCTGAACCGGTGGCAGCACCGCACAAGCCTGAGCGAGAGACGGCTGGAGCTGCAGGGCTGCCAGGGCTCAGCGGAAGTGCCAAGATCAGCGCCAGGCTTCAGCTGGAGCTCGGCGCTGATCCTGGCACTTCTGAACCCAGAAGAAGCGCCGATCAGCTGGAATGTTGCAGCATCTCCAGGGTCTTGTGAGTTACATTCAGATGCTTGGCAACTGATTCATATTTATGACGGTCACAGTGTCCCAGGGTCATGTGAAGTGACCAAAACCTGCTGCAACCACCCAGCAGAGGGGGGTGGGAGAATAAAAACCAAACACCACCCACCCACCCTCACTGCTAATCCTCAACAGAAATGCTCACAACAATGAAAACCTCGGACACGAGGAAGAGCGCGGCCGGGCAGGCAGGCAGGTGTCTTACTTGGCTGTGGCTTGGGGGGCACTTTTTTCAGTGCCATTGTAACTTCGAACAGTCACTAAGCGAACTGTTGTAAGTCGAGGACTACCTGTACTTCATCACTTTTTTTCCTTTTTTTTTTTGATCATCAAGTTTTTGACACCTTGCTAGGTGACTGGTGTTTGGTGTTGCCATCTGGTTATAATAGGTGAAATCACAATTGTTAAGAAAGAAATTTCTTTCCTTTGCTCAGCTTTTATTTCTCCGGGTGTGTGTGTGTGTGTGTGTTTTGCGAAAGATCCTCAGGTGTTTTACTAGCTGTTCTTGCCACACTACACCTATCTTTCCCAGCCAGGCTGACCATGTATGTAGCTCTCTTGAAAGAGTCCTTAAACTTAATGTAGTTCTTAAAGCTGCAGCAACTTCTTTCAAGCTTCCATAAAATCCTGAAACAACACACAGCTGCTTGAATGAAGAGCAAAGAGGCACTGTGTGCTCGTGCAGAGTCCAAAGCACCTTTTGAATCATTCTGAAAGCATACATGGGGCTGTAGAAAATGCCAGAGAACTTGCTGCAAATGCATTCACATTGTTCAAAGAGGCAGCTTTATGGGACGGGACTTTTCCAACAGAAATATAAGGGGGCAGAGGAATCCCCAGGAATCCTGCTTTAGCCCTCTCCCCCACCACCATTATGATGTTTGGAAAATGACAAAGAGCATTCAAGGCATTCTCCACCGAGTCCATTTTACTCTCCCCATTCCCCCCCCACCCTCCGCTTCCTAAAACCACACAAGTTAGATGGGGAAGTTTGCTGGGCAGATCCAGCCTTCAAGCCAGATGTTCCTCAGCTCCAATAATGGCTTTTAATGATAAAAAGTCACACTTATCATCCCATATATATTATACAGCAAGAACTAGAGAGAGGTTTGTTGATGTAATTTAGCCAGCTCAGAGCAGAATTAAATCACTGTCATTTCTTTATTCCACCTTTATTATTTTTATAAATAACTCAAGGCAGAGAAAATATCTCATACTCCCTCTTCCTATTTTCCACACAACCACCACCCTGTGAGGTAGAGGTTGTCTCCTGGTTTCTAGGCCAGCACTTTAACCACTAGGCCAGGGGTAGGCAACCTTGGCTCTTTTATGACTCGTGGACTTCAACTCCCAGAATTCCTGAGCCAGCATGGCTCAGCTTGGAAACCTCTCCCTTTCCCCTCAGCACGACTGGCTCAGGAATTCTGGGAGTTGAAGTCCACGAGTCATAAAAGAGCCAAGGTTACCTACCCCTGCAGTAGGCAAAACTGTATATTACCTCAATTTCGTAGCCACTCCCCATCATCCCTGTCAGCATCTCTTAGTGACTTGCATAGGACATTTCTTCACTAGTCACATTTATGGTCTTTCTCCATTAATGAGTCAAAGTCCTCTCCAACCATCCTGGAGCTGGCAGAAGCTGGACTGGCATCACATTTGCTATCCCAGTTGCTGACCCCTCTCCTGAATCTTTTTCCCAGCCATCACCACTTCACTCCTAAGGTGATGGGTGGCCAAGCTTAATGAAGCTTGGGACAGTGTCATAATCGGGAGGAGGGAGTGGGGAAATAATGCTTTAACAGCAATAGAGCTGAAAATAGTGAGTTCCTTTCACTCACAGGCTTGGGATTAAAAAAAAATGTTGCCAGAGCATGTGTGGCCCAGGATTAGGACCAAAAGGAGAAAAACTTAGATGTCAGTGATGGCAAACCTTTTAGAGACTGAGTGCCCAAACTGCAACCCAAAACCCACTTATGTATCGTCAGGTGCCAGGTGGGCATGGCTCATTGGGTGGGTGTGGCCCATTGGATGGGCGTGGCTGTGGTGGTAACGGCAGACTGGGTGGGACTAAAAAGTTCAATCAATCAATTCCAACTTTGCAAGATTTTTTTTTCCCCGCGAGAAGTAGAAATTGATTAATTGATTGAACCTTTTTTTCTTTTATGCACATGGCGGGGGAGGCCTAAAGCGAAAAGGTTTTATAAAACCCAGCTGAAGGCCTAGGACTGGGGCGACAGCGCGGGTGCCTGCAAAGAGGGCTCTGCGTGCCACCGGTGGCACGCGTGCCCTAGGTTCACCACCACGGCTATATGTCCTTCAGCCACTAAAGAAATCTGTTCCTGTTATTTGTAGTGGTGATAGTGTGACTCCTAACAGTGTTTCTCCAGCTCAGGGATTTTAAGATGGGTGGACTTCAGCTCCCAGAATTCCCAGTGAGCTTGAAGTTTTAAATGTCAGTTAGAGGTTACAGCCCCAGAGACATTCAGCTCATCACATAACTAAAGAGGACGTAACTTTGTTGGCATTACCGTATTTCTCCAGTCTTCTCCTTCTCTTAATTGTTGCACTGGCAGGAAAGAAACCAACAACAAAAAAATTACTGGATAATTTAAAAAAATGCCTGCTCTTTTTAAGTCTCAACTTCTGCTTTTGCAAGCATAATTTTTTTATAAAACACATGAAAGCTGGGCTTTTCTCTTTTTTCCAAATTCTCCCCTTATATTTGTACAAGATACATCTGAGAAAACTGAACTGGCTATTATTTCTGTGTATGGATTTTAATTTATTTTCCCTCCTACAATATAATAAGGTAAAGGTAAAGGTTCCCCCGCACATGCGTGCTAGTCGTTTCCGACTCTAGGGGCCGGTGCTCATCTCCGTTTCAAAGCCGAAGAGCCAGCGCTTGTCCGAGGACATCTCCATGGTCATGTGGCCGGCATGACTAGATGCCAAAGGCGCATGGAACGCTGTTACCTTCCCACCGTAGTGGTCCCTATTTTTCTACTTGCATTTTTACGTGCTTTTATACTGCTAGGTTGGCAGAAGCTGGGACGAGTAACAGGCGCTCACTCTGCTATGCGGAGCTCGGGATTCGACCCGCCAAACTGCCGACCTTCTGATCGACAAGCTCAGCGTCCTAACTCACTGAGCCACCGCGTCCCTATTATAATATAATATCTTGTCCTAAATGTTCCCCGGACTTTGGCAGCCAATAGGATTATTTATTTATTTAGAGAATTTATATGGCCGCCCACTCACTTTCATTGGCTCTGGGAGGCTTACCCGAAAGAAATATATTAGTCCTTGACTTATGACCACAACTGAGCCCAAAATTTCTGTTGCTAAGCGAGATAGTTAAGTGAGTTTTCTCCATTTTACGACCTTTCTTGCCCCAGTTGTTAAGTGTATCATTGCAGTTGTTAAAGTAGTAACACAGTTGTTCAGTGAATCTGGCTTCCCCATTGACTTTGCTCATCAGAAGTTCGCCAAAGGGGATCACATGACCCTGGGACACCGCAACCGTCATAAATATGAGTCAGTTGCCAAGCGTCTGAATTCTGATCATGTGACCACGGGGAGGCTGCAACAGTGTGAAATGCGGTCACGAGTCACTTTTTTCAGTGCTGTTGTAACTTCAAACGGTCACTAAATGAACTTTTTAGGACTACCTGTACTGACTATTTGTTTTTTCAGCTGTTCCTTTTAACCAGGGGTAGGCAACCTTGGCTCTTTTACGACTCGTGGACTTCAACTCCCAGAATTCCTGAGCCAGCCCTGCTGAGGGGAAAGGGAGAGGTTTCCAAGCTGAGCCATGCTGGCTCAGGAATTCTGGGAGGTGAAGTCCACAAATCATAAAAGAGCCAAGGTCGTCTACTCCTGGCCTAGGCCTAGGCCGCTTTATGACTTGTGGACCTCAGCTCCCAGAATTCCTGAGCCAGCCATGCTGAGGGAAAAGGGAGAGGTTTCCAAGCTGAGCCATGCTGGCTCAGGAATTCTGGGAGGTGAAGTCCACAAGTCATAAAAGAGCCAAGGTTGCCTACCCCTGCTTTTAACCATCCAGGATATTCTAGGGCAGACCTCGGAGAGTGAGTGTTTTGTGGGGAGGGTGGGAAGACTTTAATTTCACCGTTGAGCAATGCATCAAAAACTTTCAGGCAGCTTTTGAAAGTCTCAATAAAGATGTTGGGTTTTTAGCACAATGTCATGGTTCCGACAAACAAAACTCTTCCAAGAACTTCAAGGCATTGTTTACCTTAAAGAATCTTTAATAGAAAAGCATAGCTTCGGCACATACATAGTTGAAGCCGAAATCTGAATTCCCCTCCCCAAAACACATAGTATCAAAGCACAATTCCCTCCCCTAATTAGCAGTCATAAATCACATTCTCCAAATAGTTTGAAATGCAAGCTTTCCTTCTTGTTTCCAACCCGCCATTTCTTATCCTCTCTTATTTCAAAAGCCCCAGAATTGTTTTGTCCAATTAACTCCCATTTCATTTCTCCTTCCCCAGTATTATCTAATTCTAAGAGCATCGAAAGAAAAAGGCTACATCTCCCTATGTTGTCAAAGCAGGAACATCCAATGTTAGCAGCATTGACACACAAAACCTGTTAATCTCACATCAGTCTCTAGCCACTCTGTGCATCTAATGAAGTGAGCTGCAACTCACAAAAACTTACAACTTTTTATAAAATGTGTCAGTTGGAAAAGGTGCTATCAGGCTCCTAATATTTTGCCTGCTAGACATAATGGATCTTGTCTCTACTGTACTGTTCTCTCTATTGCTGGTCACGGGAGTGGGGGGGGAGATTATGCAATACTTTTTCTCCTTAGCTCAGTTTCAGAAATATTGTACAGTAGATTCTTGCTTCTCTAGAACTCTGTCATCTTACAATCTGCAAGATAGGGAGTCTAGACATTGTCCATCAGAATAATTAGCACATTACAAAACACTTCGTTAAATGAAGTTAGTGGTCTCTCCTTGAAGTCTTGTTTGTTTTATTTGAATATGCAAATGGTTTTGAACATCCTCCCTTTATTAACTTCTCTGTCTATGCAACTTCCTTACTTTGGTAACCTTAGTCCAAGAACCAAAATCAAATGAGGATTCAAATCCTCTTTTGTTGGCTGACTAGAATAAGCCCCAATTTCCCACATTTAAAGAAATCTGGTTTAGCCAAACTCCCCAAAAACACACATTCTCCCTCCTTGCTTCCCAAATAATGGGGAAGAGAAGTACATGAATACTTGAGATTCATCACTAAGAACATTGTATATCAACAACATCACCTTATCATCAGTGTTATAATATAAAATAACACATTGGTGATATAATTAGCCTAATCTAAACAATGTAAGACACAAAATAATGGTTTGTAATTTGGAGTGATTAGGTTTGTAACATACTGACCTAAATCACACCAATCACATTACAGCCTAATAACATCCAGCCTTTCATTCCTCCTTTATTGAAGGATAGAAAAGGCAAAGATTTGTACACCTCCCAATATTGCTTTTGGGGAGATTGGCAAATATAAAAGGTAAAGGTAAAGGTTCCCCCGCACATGCGTGCTAGTCGTTTCCGACTCTAGGGGCCGGTGCTCATCTCCGTTTCAAAGCCGAAGAGCCAGCGCTTGTCCGAGGACGTCTCCGTGGTCATGTGGCTGGCATGACTAGACGCCAAAGGCGCACGGAACGCTGTTACCTTCCCACCGTAGTGGTCCCTATTTTTCTACTTGCATTTTTACGTGCTTTCGAACTGCTAGGTTGGCAGAAGCTGGGCAAGTATACAAATGTAATAAATAAAGATCAGTATGATTAGTTCTGGTGGTATTTAGTAGGTATTAGCCATGTCTTCTCATCTCTATGGCCAGATTTATAGAATAAACCACAATTGACTGAGTTCATGCAACAAAACCATAATTTATTTTAATTTAATTTAATAATATTTCTATACCGCCCTTCTCCCGAAGGACTCAGGGCGGTGAACACGGCAAGAATAAAAATACAAATACAGAATTACAAAAGTTAAAAAATGATTAAATACATGCCCACTAAAAAACAATCAATACATATTAAAACCCCAATAAAATACCCCACCAATCCCCCATCAGGCCAGGCCGGCTTGTTCGAACAAGTATGTTTTGAGATCGCGGCAAAAGGAGCGAAGATCGGGCGCCATCCGGAGCTCAACCGGAAGCTGATTCCATAGCTCCGGAGCGCCCACAGAGAAGGACCTCCCCCTGGGGGCCACCAATCGACATTCTCTGATCGGTGGCACCCTGAGGAGGCCCTCTCTGTGGGAACGCACAGGGCGAAGGGAAGTTGATGCCGGCAGCAGGTGTTCCCTGAGGTACTCCGGACCCCTGCCATGTAGGGCTTTAAACACCATTACTAGTACCTTGAATCTCATGGCTTGCTTGTTTGCCCTTAGCAAAAAAAAAAAATGCAGCTCTAGCTATAGTATTAACACTTGGTTTCCGTTTAGCATACTGTACAAATTCAGCCATTTCCCCCCCCCCCAGAAAAATGCATTGCAAGTACCCAGCTGCAGTGACACATCCTAAAAATCAGATAAGTTGGCTACTCTCAGGTTACACAGACAATCACTTTTCGGATCCTAAAACCACTGTCTTTTGATTCGTAGGTGACAAAATGTGCCCCACCATCTTTTTACCTGGATCAGCCTTCCATGTGTTGCTGCAAATCCAGTTTCTTAAATTCAAGATTCCTACATTCCTTCAAGAAAAAAATCACTGGCTTCATGTAAGCTGCAGATTACATCTGTGCCAGCACCAAGCAATTCTAACATCACCTTGCACGAAGGACAGTGAGTGGCGTTCCTTGAGCAAAACCAGTCAGTCCTCAGAACACAATTTTACTACAAAGGAAAGGGAGTGTGGTTAAGTCATGGATCTCTTTGGGTATTGGTCAGAAGGCAGTGGGGTTGGACTAAAAGCAGCCTTCTCCATTTTGGTGCATTCTTGCCTCCTTTGACTAAGTACCATGCCCACCATCTTCAATCCACAGACCCTCCATTCTGCTACCAAGGATAATGAGAATTGTGATCCAAGGCACCTACTAAGAACCAGGTTAGGGAAGGTGAGGGTGGAATTGGGATCTGGCAACTTAAAGACCGGCCCTTCCCTTCCTGCTTATTTGAATGCATTTCACCCTTTCACCTCTTCAAGATATAAATAATAGTCATTTGTCAAGAAGAGTAGAAAAAACCCAGAAATTTAGCAAACCTGTGTGTGTGTTCTGGCAGCAGAATACTACTTTCCCCCAAAGAGGCAGATTCCCAGGCTTTGAGAGGGCTGTGCAACCAAAAAGTAGATTATACACACAATGAAGCAAATGCAAATTAATCTTGGCTGGGTTTCATTTTTGCTGCCCTTTAAGATTGCATTGTGGGATCACGATTGGTTAATTCCCCTATGGCCTAGTATGGTTCCCAGGCTCTAAAGAACTGTGCTAGAAGCTCAACAGTAGCAATGAATGAGGACGTCAACTAAGCTACCCAACTTCTTCCCTGAGAAATTATGTCGGGTTTGTTTTTTAAACTATATTTACTTCATTTCTCATGAATGTAAGAGTTTTCTCTGGCTGGCTGCTGAAATGCCTTTATGCAAAATTAACAGGTTCTGCAAGAGTCTGGGTTCTCATACCCACGTATTTTTAAATCTCCCAACAGAGGAGTTTTCTAAAAGTTCTGGACTTTAATTCCCAAATCCTGAGGATGCATAGCCAGTGGCTATGTTAACTGAGGATTGTAGGGCTTGCTCTAGCTGATCCAAAATCTGCCAGTACGGAGAGGGATCCTCCTGAAAAAAAATAAATGAACCGACTCTTACAGGAGCATCCAGAGTTTAATAAAGTATAGATAAATTTTGCTTTTGCTATCAGTTACATAACTAATGAAGCTTTTGCTGGGACAAAAGTCTCAGGTTGATAGCATTGTCACAGTGCCCTTTGCCCCTACTGAGGAGCCCAGAGTTGGGTGTGGTGATTAGAGAACAACCTGACATACTTTCATCCCTTTTGCAAGAGAGTTTGATCCTGAACTGAGAAAAAAAAACTTGAACATTACAGCAAGCAGCTAATTCCAGGGTAAGGAAATTCTCCATACTCCTTAAATCCAAAGTTGCAAGAAACTGTTGAAGGAAAAGTCTTCATCAAGGTCCAGCCCAAGCCGGGAATAAACAACACGGAGACTCCTTTAGAAAGAAGGTTGTAGTTTATCGTAGAGGAGAGCCAGACAGAAAGATGGCTCTGGGGAAAAAAAAGTGACCACATGTAGTAGGGAGTGGGTTTTTATACCTTCTTGGGCTTTTGTTTGGAGTTGTTCCTGTGGCATGAACTTTGACCTGAGCCTGAGTGTGCCTTTCTGGTATTCTGATGGTGGTGGGTTAATCCTATTATGTCCCAAAAGTCATATCCTGCTTCCCTGGGGCTGTGGCTGATGACTGTTGGATTTTTGGTGTGAGGGATTGTTGATTCTAGGGAACTTTCTTCCTAATCCCAGCTTCCTAACTCCAATCTTTCTGACAAGATTATCACATCTCCATTTCTGCAGACCTGGTTTCTGTTTGGGGCAGAGAGACTTTTGTGGGGTTGGCAGTTTCTGCCTTTAAAAACCTTTGGGGAAATATATTCTGCCTTTTTTAATATTTCCCAAAATCTTTCTTTCTCTGGATTATTCCCACAAAACCAAGCCCAGAACCTCTGGTTCCTTCTGTAACCCTTTGGCTAATATCAAGCGTAATATCCAATTCTCCCGTTATTTGTTCCAAAGCCTCCAACAAGGACACCTCTGCCTGTTGTCTAACAGCATAGTAAACAGGACTGTGCCAGTTCCCCACGTAGTATACCTAGATTTCGGTGCAATTTCTCATGGTCCCTAACTATGAGGAAGAAAACCTTTTGCTTTAATTCTTGGCAGGAGCCTAACCTTGCTGATTGGCTGTTGAGCCAGAGGAATGGCCATAAACCTTTATCCATATACTTCTGACTAGCGACTTAAGCCTCCCTTCTTTCCCCCTTTAAATCTTGTGGCATCTACTTGCAAGTCAGAAGCCTTTTGGAGAGGGCTGATGAGGTTTCCTGGACTTAGCAGACTGGAGAAATCACCTTGTCAATGGATTTAGTTAAAGATCCCAGGAAACCTGGCTTGTAATTATTTTGTCTAATGGTTATTACCCGGGTCCATAGAATTCAGGAATATGATCTCTGTCCCGGGCTCCTGTCTGGTTGATCCCCTTTTGTTCCCCATCTAATCCTGATTCCTGGAACTTGAGGCCACAGTTAATGGTCTTCTCTTGTTTGTTTTGTTGTTGTTGTTTGTTTGTTTTTGCCTTCAGGTGTACTCTCAGCATGTGGCTTTGGCCTCTGCTTCCTGTGTTCCTGGCTGCAGTCGGCATTTGTGGCTTCTGGGTTGTGTGAGTAATAAATGCATGGTGGGGCAAATAGGTGAGGCTCAGGGCTGGCTGGGGCAGGTATCGGGAACTGAAGCACAAATTAGATCTTGTGTTGGGGACGGGGACAGGAAGCTCAGAGGCAGCAGGAAAGCCCCATTGATTTCCTGGACTCTGAAATGCCTGGTGAGAAAGATTGTGGGGAAAACTGGTTGAAGATACGGTGCCAAGAATGGTCAGAGAAGAGACAGCATAGCCCACAATTGGATAGTGGGTGGGGCAAAAGCTCAAAAGAGATCCTCCTTAACATTTCTTGGGCTGTAAAAGGGCTGGAGAATTGTAGTTTCAGGCTTGCAAGATTCTATCAAAGTAGCTGTAGAATAAAGTGGAATTAGCTCATCTGGACTGGTTTACTGAGACAGACTCCGTGGCAAAAACGATTTATAACAATGGGTGGGAATCTTTGTTCTTTCCCGCAAAAGAGATTCTTGTTGAAGACCTGACACATTCCTATAGGAGAAGAGCTTTTGCCTCCCTGAATTGAGGTGTATCCAAGGTATAACTAAATCTGCTAGCTCCCATCCTTTTAACTATTACAGTAGTTTGATCTGCAGCCGCTCTAAGTAAGTTGTCCTGATGACTGCCTTTGTTGAGGGAACAATATGAAGCATAATAAGATGTTGCATAACAAGGTGCATATGTTAACAAAGAAAAGCCAGCATGGCTTCACCCTGGCTTATCCAGTTGTTAATGTTTTAATGGTACAAAAATAGGGTTTTCTTTTAATCTTTAATTAGGCAGTTTGATCATCTTTTGATGATGGTGTGCCTGTTGCGGCCCTATCTGGACCGAGATGCCTTGCGCACAGTCACTCATGCGCTCGTGACCTCCCGGTTAGACTACTGCAATGCTCTCTACATGGGGCTGCCCTTGAGGACCACTCGGAGGCTTCAGCTGGTGCAGAATGCAGCCGCGCGAGTTGTGATGGGGGCTTCCCGATACTCCCATGTAACACCTCTGCTCCGCGAGCTGCATTGGCTTCCAGTTGCCCTCCGGGTGAGATTCAAGGTGCTGGTGATGACGTATAAAGCCCTAAATGGCTTGGGTCCGGGATATCTGAGGGAACACCTACTGCCGGCATCAAGTTCCCTTTGTCCTGTGCGCTCCCACAGGGAGGGCCTTCTCAGGGTGCCGCCGGCAAAGGATTGCCGGCGGGCAACACCCAGGGGGAGGGCCTTCTCTGTGGGCATCCCTGCCCTTTGGAACCAGTTACCCGTAGAGCTCAGGACTGCCCCTGATTTTCGTTCGTTCCACCGGGACCTGAAGACCTGGCTCTTTGAGCTTTCCGGCCAGGACTGAGAATTTTTAATTTTTAACTTATTGTAATTGGGTTTTTTAAATCAGAGTTATAGGGGTTTTAGATTTTTAATCAAGGACAATTTAATCTATTTTAATTGTTATTAACTTTTTGTATTGTAATGTTGTTTTAATTGCCTTGTGAACCGCCCTGGGTCCTACGGGAGAAGGGCGGTATATAAGTTCAATAAATAATAAATAATAATAATCTTTCCACAAAGAATCTTTTTGTTAAAGGGCTCTATAATTGGAGTCAGTTGGCTTACTTTGGTGGAAGTGTACAGTTCTGTGGGAGTTGTTGCATCAGTTTGGCAGTACACTTCCCCTCGCACAGTCATGTCAAACTCGAGGCCCGCGGGCCAGATCCAGCCTGTGATGTGTTTAGATCTGGTCCGCAAGCAGACTACTAGGAGGAGTTGATTGAGTAATTACCTCCTCGCTTCTTCCGGTGTCTTTGTCAGTGGCAGCAGTGCTAGAAGAGGACGGGCAGCGGGAGCCTCTACAACACATGGAGCTGTGGCAGCGGTAACCGCAGCATGGGTCTATGATGACTTGAGTCAGCTGGGTCGGCCCGGAACAAGTTGCACCAGCTAACTTGATGTGGGGACAACTCGGTGCCCCACAAGCTCCTCACTTCCCCAAACTGTTGTCACCCAAGCGCATACACACACACGCACGTGCGCACACACAGAGCCCCCATTCCAAGTTTGGGAACTTTTAACCACAGAGGAAGGAGAGGACCTTCTCCCCAAGCCCAAGCGTGATTGACAGCTTGCCAGCTCAGAAGTGGATAAAAGTCTTTGAACTTGGAATGGTATGTCCGTGCGTGCGTGGATGCAGCATGCCAAAGGAGACGTTCTCCAGCGCCCCCTCCTGGCAAAGCAGGAGAGGCAGAGGGCCATGCTATTGTGTGTAGGAGCACGAAGACAAACTTCTGCCTTGACAGATCTCTTGGAGAACAAGAAGAGGAGGCAGGGGAGCAGCGCTCCTTGGTCCTGCATGAGGGAGGCTAGCCCTTTTCGAAAGGGAATCCTTGCTGAGAAGGATGCTTGCTTGTTGGGGCAGCTTTCCCTCATGCAGCTCCCCACCACTCCCCATTCTCTCCAGAAATCTTTGTAATTCAACCAAGCACTTTGGCATGCCGCGTGCATGCACACACCGTTCCAAGCTTGGAGACTTTTATCCACATCTCAGCTGGCAAGCTGCCAACCATGCCAGGGCTTGGAGAGAAGGACCTCTCCTTCCTCTGTGGATAAAAGTCCCCAAACTTGGAATGTGGAGTGTGTGTGTGTGTGTGTGTGTGTGTGTGTGTGTGTGTGTGTAACTAGGTAGCTGTGCCTACCTAGGCACAGCTACCCAGCCGTGACCACCCAGCCATGCCCACCTGTCCCTTTGAAGGCAACCATAATGCTGATGCGGCCCTCAATGAAATTGAGTTTGACACCCCTGCTCTAGCACTTTAAAAAAGTTTGCAAAGTTTTAAATCGGGTGAATGGGCTTCAGTCATTAGCAGAGCTACAGCTTGAGCCTCAAATTGTGCTGCCTTTAATAATCCCAGATATTTGAAGTAACAGGATTCACACATTATGCTTGGTCAAAATGTCTTTCATTTAATGTTGACTGTGTAACAAGTTCTTGTACTTCTTCCTGGCAGCTCATCTGGTAGATTAATATTAACATATGGAGTCCAGATACTCTGAGATATCCATTCTTAGAAATCCCATTATATCTGGAGGGCTTCACATTAGAGAAAGCTGATTTACATTAAAAATACATATATCTGAGAAACCATTGCTGGGGAAAATGCTGAATGATCTGTCCTGGTATATACAATATACTATTGCATATACAGCCAATCCTCGACTACAGTTCAGCCCCAAATATCTGTTGCTAAGCAAGATAGTTGTTAAGTGCATTTTGCCCCATTTTGCAACTTGTCTTGCCCCAATTGTTAAGTGAATTGCTGCAGTTGTTAAGTTAGTAACACGGTTGTCAATTGAATTTGGCTTCTTCGTGAATTTTGCTTGTCAGGAGGTTACAAAAGATGATCACATGACCCCCCCGGCACACTGCAACCATCATAAATATGAACCAGTTGCCAAGAGTCCAAATTTTGATCATGTGACCATGGAATGCTGAAAGGGTTGTGTGAAAAACGGACATTCATAAGTCACTTTTTTCAATGCCGTTGTAACTTCAAATAGTCACTAAACAAATAGTTGTAAGTCGGTGACTAACTGTAGTTCAAAACAGATGAGGAAAAGGGCTTTGGATTTCATTCAAATAGAGAATTTCTCTAGTACTGTATTCATCAGGGCCTGGCCTTATTTTGCATGAGTGTGAAAAAAGGTGCTGGTGTTTTAAGAGTCATGCTAACTTTAATGGTGGGGCAAAGTTTCATGTGGAACAAGCTGCTCTGTTCACACACACAGTCCCAAAAAAAAACCACTATTAAGGTGTGCACTGGTCTAATGCACATTATGTTCCAGTAACATGTACTGGGAGAGGCTTCCGGTTTTCCACGCCAGCCGGCATGGACATCTGGAGGATGGCTCTCATCTTCCACGTCCAGTTTCACATCGCTGGGGGGGGGTTCTAAAAGGGCTGAAGAGTCACCCTGGAGGGGCGACCAGACAGAAGGAGCTTTTGCAGAAATGTGGGGGAGCTGCAACCCCCCCCATTAGTGCCTGCATTCCCTTCTTACCAGCGGACAAAAGACTGGCCATAGTAATATGGCCAGTTACTAGGCTGCAGACAGCCGAAGTCAAACATTAAAGCAGCGTGGAAGAGACGGTGGTAAGATTCCTTTCTTATACCTTAATCTTCTTCTTTTCACCTAAATAAGTTGCTAAGTACCATCCCCCCTGTGGAGAGGGAGGGGGAAATTTAACCCTCCCTTCAAACAAGCGACAAGCAAGCTCAGGGGTGTGTTTTTTTTTCTTTAAAGGTTGAAAAAAGAAACGGACTAAACAAAAAGAACTTTCAAAGTGCTTGGGGGACACCCAGTCGCTAAACCTGAAATTGCAATCTGATTTTCTTTTTAAAAAAAATTAAGAAAACATTTAAGAAAAATAAGATAAGATTAACCTTGAACACCAGATGTAAAACTCCACCATGGAAGAGTTTCAAAAACAAATCTATGCTATGTGGGAAATATCCTACCAAACTTATCAGTTCCTTTCTGCAGCTGGTGATGAAATAAGAGCTTTTGGAAAAGAAATAGAAAGTATCTCGAAGAAACAAACTCAGATTGTGACTACAGCTAATATTTTATCGGGACAGAACTTAACAGAAGAATCAAATACATTGGCAGAAGAATTAACTACTCAACAAACACAGATTTTTGAAGACAAAAATGAGAAACAGTTGGAACAAAATTTGTTCAGCCCAGCGCAACTATATCAAGAGGCGAAAATAATGAGAAAATTTGGTGTTGTTAACAGACCCCTCAATCCTTCAAAAACGGAGACTAGAGGGCGACTTAAATATGATACAACAATACAAAAATGCTTTGATGACCTTGAGGCAAAGAAGCAAAAAATGACATGGCAAAGGAAGAAAGCAAGAATAAGATTGAAGAAATATGGACATATTTAAGAGGCCTGAAAAAGATAACACCAAAATAGATAGGACTGTACTTGGATTATGAGAGATTGCTTTGATGAGTAGATAAAAATATTGACTAATTAAAAAAACAAAAATAAAATACAGATGTATGAATACTAACATTGAAATACTGAACTCTTTAAATTTATTTATTTTATTTTATTTTAATCCCATTTATATCCCGCCCTTCTCCAAAGACTCAGGGCGGCTTACAATTTAAGCACAAACCAATGTGCTTAGCAATAGCCTTCATTCTATGTATATGCCTGCTTATTAGGGCTTTCGGCCCCTGCCAAGCGGCATTATTACAAAGTCAGCTTATTGCCCCCAACAATCTGGGTCCTCATTTTACCTACCTCGGAAGGATGGAAGGCTGAGTCAACCTTGAGCCTGGTGGGATGCGAACCTGCACTAATTGCAGGCAGCTGGTGTTACTTAAGGAGGCATTAGCCCACTGCTCCACCAAGGCTCTGTGAAATGGATTAAGATGTATATACGTTAAGAATGATACAATGTAATTAATATACTTGGATGTAGTAACATGAAAGTACATGTTAAATGTTGAAACGGAGAAATTTTGGTTAATTTTCAATATGTGGAAATTATAAATGAGAAATAAGAATATTATATTGTCCTCCTCCTCTTCCTCCTCCCTGCAATTGGTATTCTAATGACTACCATTCTCATATTGTACTACTAACTTGTCGATATGAAAATGAGATAAATAAGTGTATTTACATTACTAGGTATTGGAGAAAACTGTGTAAAGGGAAAGGAGGTTATTTACAAATATGAAAATGAGAAACTTTAAACGTTTAATCTTAATATTAATGTAAAATTAAAACTGGAAAAATATATAAGGTGTTTTGATATCTTAAAAATGGAATGTTAAAATATAAAATATACTATTGATAAATGTATAAGAAAACTATTTAATGACTGATGGATAGCAATGAGAAGTATGTTAATTTAGATAAGAGATAATATGTATTAAAGGAAATAAGAGAGAGGAAATATTAGTTACAACAACTTGGAGATCTGTAATAATATGTATTTGCCTGAAATGGAACTATTGTAACCCAGACACCACGTTGCTTTTTAAAGATATTATTGTAATAGTGGAAAATTAATAAAAAAAACAAATGATAAAAAAGACATGTACTGGGAGAAGATGGCAGCCATGGCATCACAATGAAACTCTGCCTACTTTAGTAAGTGCATGTTGAGGATAATGGCCTTCCATGGGGATGTCACACCCATCGCTTGCATATTTTGACACTCCCATGGATGGGCCTGCAATACAGTGTCTAAGTTAACTAGGAATAACAAACTCAGCTTCAATGAGACTGTTCTAGTTGTCTCACCAGGTTCCCATTTCTCCAGATTTGCCATGGCAGTTACAAACGGCTCCGTCAACATCACAGAAGCATTTCCATATATCAGGTATGGATATTTTTTTCCAAATTCAGGTATTTTGGCAGGAAAACTTACCTCACCAACCCACAAATCATGTTCCATTCTAATCCTCTTCTCCCCCCAATTCGTAAAGGCCAGGTTATCCCTGGTAAAGATGAAGGACCTTTTTTTGTAGTTGCCCCGATTTTATAGAACACCCTCTACAAGTTGTTTGCCTGCTTATAATTTTTGCTTCTTATGATTTAGGATAGTCTTTCCAAACCTTAGCAATTTCTGGTATGAATTTCAACTCCCCAAATTCTCCTCAGTGGCTATGCTGGCTGTGGAATTCTGGGAGTTGAGGTCCACATACCTGGAAATTGCCATGACTGGGATAGCTGTCCTAAATCAAAAGGGGCAAAACGGTAAGCAAGGAAAAAACTGTGGATTTAGGATAAGGTGGACCGATGGTTAAGAAAAGATTTTAGGTAAGGTGGAAGAAGGTTTCACCTCCCAACAACAAACAAAACAGGGCGTCCTTGAGTTATGGCCATACTTGGGATCAAAATTTCCATTGCTAAGCAAGGTGTCCTGACCTAGGAGATTCTGTGATGGTCATAAGTTGACGACTGGCCATAAGTCCCTTTTTCAGTGCTGTTGTAACTTCAAACAGTCATGGAACAAATAGTTGTAAGTCAAGGACTACCTCTACTTTATTGTTATAAATATGTGGGGGGGGGAATCACACGTGCCAGTTGAGTTATGGCATGCATGTTAATCACCTTGCTCATCCAAATTTGCTTAAGAATCTGGCAAACCTAGTCTAAATGTAATTGACTTTTACACTTACATTTGATCTTGGGAAAATTGCAGAGATGAAGTAGAAAATATCAACCCTTCAAAAGATGCAGGAGGGAGGGTAAACAGGGCCATCGGATAAAAGGGGGCATTCATCATGTATAGCCTAAGCTAGGGGTCTCCAAACTTGGCAAGTTTAAGACTTGTGGACTTCAACTCCCAGAATTCCACGCTAGCTGGGGAATTCTGGGAGTTGAAGTCCACAAAGTCTTAAATTTGCCAGGTTTGGAGACCCCTAGCCGAAGCTATAGACTGTGTCAACTTTCTTTTACCCAGAAAACATTCCTTCACCCAAATACATACTAGACAAGTCAAGTATTGGATTGGGTTGGGTTGTTGTTTTTTTTAAATCAAGCTTTGCTGCAGGAGTAAGCTAATGAGAATTATAACCTTATGCAACCTATAACCACCAGCCCGTGGAAAGGCAGTTTTTGGTCTCTTTGAATATGATATCTTGGGATGGGAACTTCTGAAGCAATGAGTAAAATAGCTGCAGCTTCTAAAATTGCATCTAGTTATGTGAAATTTCCTCATTTCCTCATTTGTCAGCACGTGCGGTGCTTATCCACCCCAGAGTTGTGTGTTTGGACAAATTCTTAATCTTGGAGCCTTTTTAGGTAAGGTATTTCTCTCCATCTATTCCCCATCCTATAAATGCTACAAGACCATGTAGTTAATAGCTTAATGCAGTGATGGCGAACCTTTTAGAGACCAAGTGCCCAAACTGCAACCCAAAACCCACTTATGTATCTTTGGGTGCCGGGTGGCCATGGCCCATTGGGTGGGTGTGGCCCATTGGGTGGGCGTGGTAACAGCAGACTGGGTGGGACTGAAAAGTTCAATCAATCAATTCCAACTTTGCAAGATCTTTCCCCCCCCCCCCCGAGAAGTTGAAATTGATTGATTGATTGAATTTTTTTTTTCACACGGCGGTGGAGGCCTAAAGCGAAAAGGTTTTATAAAACCCAGCTGAAGGCCTAGGACTGGGTCGACACCGCACGTGCCCACAGAGAGGGCTCTGCGTGCCACCTGTGGCACGCGTGCCATAGGTTCGCCACCACAGGCTTAATGCATCAATCCATTAGATAAGCAGGCTCAATGTGCCCTCTCTTACAACGGACACGCCTGAATTTGGGGATCCTGATGACCCATCACCCCTTTCAGAAGAAAGCATGGTGACTTGTTAAAACTGTTTTTCGTCATATCGATTCTTTCTGTAGAGAGCTCGTTTTCCAAAAGAAACACTCAAGGATTTTACAATATTGAAGGTGTTGCACAGTCGGCAGGCTTCACACAGAGTTATGGCTTAGCATGTTGGGTGAATCCAGACATTGCGGTTGATAAATGTAATGCTCTTTAGTTCAGTTGATTGTAGCATTCTTTTAGTTGGGCCAATGTTTTCAATTAAGTGTTAACACTAGGAGAATTTATATCTTTAGTGAAAGGCAGCAGAGGGAGGGATACAGGGAGGGAGGGAGGTATGCCGACCTACGCAAAGAGCAGCAGATTCTTTTGGGGATGTGTTTAACAACAGTGGATCAGCATATTAAGCTATAAATCTATCTGACCCCCCCAAAATAATAGAAATTTATCCCACTGTTATTTTCAGGTGTGGTGATTTGCTTTCTAAAGTACCAACAAGTCCGAGATTATGGCTGTCACTCCTGTCTGAATTTAATTGGACTTATTTTAGGTCTACTTTGCGCCTTTGGTGCATCATTAGTGGGGAATTTCCAGGTAAGCTACCACTGAGATATAGAAAAGACCAGAGCACGGGGAACAGAAAGCCAGGGAATCCCCATAGACGGGAATCTAGACAGAATCTCCATAGACAGAAAGTCAGCATTCTTCTACACTGCCACATAGTTTCAATCCTCAACCTAAAAAAACCCCTCCACTCTTTGAAGCCGATCTATATTGATTCCCACTCCCCACAGCTTAATTCAAAGCTCTGGAAACCATCTGACTGGTTGCAGAGCAGAAGAAAAAGCATCAGCTAGCATCCCATTTGGAATCATCCCAATTTCCATTTGGAATCATCCCAATACTTGGGATAGGGGTTAACAAGTTATAGGTCAGGGGACTTCAAACTTGGCAACTTTAAAACTTGTGGACTTTAACTCCCAGAATTCCTCAGCCAGCCCTGGCTGGCTGAGGAATTCTGGGAGTTAGAAATCCACAAGTCTTAAAGTTGCCAAGTTTGAACACCCCTGTTATATGTAGTCCTTGGCTTATGACCACAGTTGGGACCAGAATTTCCATTGCTAAGCAAGTGAAGTGAGTTGTGGTTGATTTCATGATCTTTTTTTTTTGCCACGGCTGTGAAGTGAATTGCTGCAGTTAAGTGAATCATATGTTTATTAAGTCAGTCTGGTTTGCCCCATTGATTTTGCTTGTCAGAAGCCAGCTGGGAAGGTTGCAGATAGAGATCACATGACCATGGGACCCTGTAATCCTTGTACATACATGCCAGTTGCCAAATGCCCAAATTTTGATCAGGTGACTGTGGGGATGGTGCAATGGTTGCAAATGTGAGGATTAGTTGTAAGTCACGTTTTTCAGTGTTGTAATTTCAAACAGTCGCTAAATGAATGGCTATAAGTCGAGGACTTCTGGTACAACAGCACCATTCTCCTGCCCAGTGCCAGAGGTCAGTACTCAGAAGAGAGCAAATTATTTTTATTTAATTGATGCATTATTATTATTTTTTATCCCACCTTTATTTTATCCAGGTCAAGATGTGACATACACAGTGATTCCTTGTCCTATTCCCATGATGACAATGCCATGAGGTGACTTGGACTGAGAGAGTGTGATTGGCCCAAAGTCAGCCAACTTTCCCACCTAAGAAGAACTCATAATCTCCTCGCTTTTAATCCAGCTCTTTAATCACTGCACCAAATGGGTTCTCATTACTGAGATCTTTTCATTTAAATTAGCACGAAAAGCTATTGGAAGTTCTTCTCTCTGGGACAATTCTAGCCTCTTGAAGCTGGGAAGCTGCACTTTTTTCCAGCGTTCTTGACTTACCACAGTCCGTTCGGTGACTGTTCAAAGTTACAGCGGCCCTGGAAAAAGTGACATACGACCATTTTTCACACTTAGGACTGTCGCAGCACCCCCATGGTCCATATGATCCATTTGGATGCTTGGCGACTACCTCATATTTATGACCGTTGCAGTGTCCCGGGGTGTGTGTGCGTCATGTGATTACCTTTTGTGATCTTTTGGCAAGCAAAGTCAATGAGGAAGCCAGATTCACTTATAAACCATATTACTAATTTAACAACTGCCGTGATTCACTTAACAACTGGCAAGAAAGGTTGTAAAATGGGGCAAAACTCACTTAACAGATGTCTCGTTTAACCACAGAAATTGTAGGCTCAATTGTGATGGTAAGCCGAGGACTACCTGTATTTGATTGCACAATCTATATAAATAATTATGTTCTACCTATTATGTTCTTCCTCTGTATTTAAGGACACGGAATGACCCTTCTGTCTTTCCCTCTTTTTCAGCAATATAACCAACTGGAAGTCCATGTGACGGGCGCCTTCTTGGCTTTTGTGATTGGCATCCTTTACTTCTGGATCCAGGCTTTTCTGACCAACCGAGTGAAACCAAGACATGGAGGGATCTGGATCGGACCACTCCGGTTCTTTCTTAGCTTTTGTGGCTCTGCCTTGTTTATTTCCAGTATCCCGAATAAGAGATTGGCACAGCTGGAGCATGGGGTGGGTGGGCGGGTGGGGAGGAATTTCAATTCCGGAATAGGGGTGTGCAGAAAGAGATGGCAGAAGTGGAGCTAGCAATCTTTAGGGTTGAAGGGGCAGGAGAAGTAGAATCCTTGTTACTATTGCCCTAACATTCATTTGGAAGAGGCATGAACCTCATGAGATTTTCTCTGAAGATGTTTTAGGGAGCGTTGCAGGATCAACGCACCCTAAAAGTCTTCAGATCCTTAGGGAATGTCCCAAAGGTGCTCTTTTCAAAAGGCAATTGGACTTTCTTTGTTTTTCCTTTGAAGACATTACGCTTCTCATTCAAGAAGCTTGTTCACTTGTCATCATAGAACAGCCCTCTCTCAACAGAAGGGGAAGGATACGACATCATCTATCTCCAGCCTACAACACAGTCCTTTCAGCAGCTCCAAGAAGGCTCCATAGCCGTTTGCACCACTCAGTTGATCTTCAAGACACAGATAAACTTCCAAGTGGCCTCAATGACTCTCCAAAAGTATGCAAATGACCAGCTGTCTGCAAGGAGTGTAAATCCTTCCATTCCCCACCATCCAGTCAGAGCTGAAGGAAGCTTCTTGGATGAGAAGCAAAAAGTTTTCAAAGAAACAACAAGAAAGGTCCACTTGCTTGTTGAAAAAAAGCACCTTTGGGACAACCGTCCTCCTCCACTTCCCATCAAACTGAAGCCATCCCTGGAATGTATCTCGCCCTCTCCAACTCTGTTGTGAATTTGGCTTCACTAGCTGGAAATTATGATGCCTTGACTTTTCAACTTCAGCGGTTGCTCTTTTTTCCTTGCAACTGCACTCTGAGGCGGCCTACTGTGAATGGGCCATGGCCATGGCCCTCTTCCTGCTGTTTGGCCTTTTTGCGGTGGATTTCCAGCACATCGGTGGCTGCTCAGTCCACGTACGGCACCGGCGTGCAGATGACAACTCCCAGAACATGCAGACATCGGCGCAGACTCTTTCGCTCTGATTCTTCTCGTTCCACAGAAGAAGGTAGTGTCTCAATGAACCTCTCCATGCACCAGGCCTGCTTTTCTGGTGGAAAACACTGCCTCAGGTCCTCAGCATTTGGCTGTGAGGAAAAGAAAGCCTAAAACATTGTCTGACCTATCATTTTCTCATTTGAAAAGTCTTCTTATCTGGCCGTCCTTATTTTGGATCCATATAATTCTGTGGTAGAGGAGAAATATCCTAAGTGTCCTTCAGCCATTTTCTTCTGACAGGGAAGTTAGCCCCAGTGTTTTTCACTGGAAGATCTGCTTGTCAACTTCTGTGTTTGTTCTTTGCAAACTACTTCCCAATTTTGGCCAGCTTACCTGCCCGAACCAGCTGAATGGAAGAATACGTTACAAATTGAAAAGTGACGAGGCCTTTTTTTTTTTACCTCCTAGTAGGAGTATTGACTTCCTAATATAGATGAAAATGAATAGTTTTCCTCCTCTTCACTCTTCTTTACCAGCAGAGCCACATGCAGAAGAACAAAGGAAGAAAACAAAGCAGCACAGCCATTTTGCACAGTAGATCTTGCTACCTCAAAACTGACTAAAACCACACGTACTTACATTCTAAAACCGGTTTAAACAGTCAGAATGGTTATATCTACATATGCATGAACTGTTTCTTTCGGACTTGCAAGATAATAACACTCTCCAACTTCTTAAAATGTGTATATCTGATTTATAGATAGAGTTATGCTCATCAGAGTGAATCCAGTTTCTTTACATCTTTTGGAAATGAACAAATTTGGGTGTCCTTCCTCTCATCAAAAAAGAACTTGCTTTTCCTAATATTTAATGAAGGTGCGTTATCCCATTAGAGGGCCAGATCTGAAAATCGAAAACTGCCCTCTTTCTTTTATGTTTTCTTAAAACTTTGCCTAAATTATACTCTACCATGAGGGTGGGGGGAATGCTTCTATCTTCCTCCCTGACAACTTGTATTTTAACTGCTGTTATTTATAACTTTTCCTGGCCCAATTTCAGTCCTTTTGTGATGGAAAATTAATAAATATAAAGTTTTTGGTTCCTATCTTGTTCAGAGAAGAATGTTTCCTCTTTTTTTCTTAGATCATAGCAGGTCTGGTGCATTTGCATGCAGCGTTAATATTATATTGAATATGTTTAACTATGTAGAAAATAGAAAGATTTGGAGATGAACCAACGGAAGATTGACAAGTGTTCAAAGATAACAATACATTTTTAGCTAAAGTGGGGAAAACTCCCAGACAGTGAGTTTTCTGCAAGTGTGAAAATGAATTCTGGCAATCAAAGGATAATGAATAGTTCCATGTTTCTCTGGAGACGGGACGGTAAATAGAATTAACCATTCTTAAATCAAAGCATGCTGGGAATGTTTTAAAAAGCATGGTGCTCTCTAAATGGACTGTCCCTCAAACAATGCCATCTCTGCGGACACATTCTAACATGGGTGGACAACTATAGCAATTTTACAACCTATGGATTCAGTTCCCCGAATTCCTAAGCCAGCTCTTCCTTGTTAACAATGGAATTTTTCTTGTTAATAATGGAATTCATAAATGTGGTATTTTGCGGGTAACCTGTCATTTTTAGCCTCATTTTTTTGATTGTATATGGCACTCTGCAGCCCCTTTCACAGCTATAACCTTCGCATGAATCATTGCATTGTCTTTAACCCTACTTGTGCCACAAATGTATAAACTATCTACTACTTTTCAACACCGATTCTAAAGGTGCAATCCTTTATAACACATAGTCCAATCATCCAGTCTTGCTTTCCATTGTCCACTTTTATACACATACCCCATCTTTCTTCCTTCCTGGCAAACACCTAAATCTATCCTTAAATCCCTGAAGATATGGTTATTGGTTTCATCTGCACAGATAGTCCTCGATTTACAATCATTCATTTAATGACTTTTCGAAGTTAAATGGTGCTGAAAAAAGTGCCCTATGATGGTTTTCACACTTAAGACCGTTGCAGCATTCCCATGGTCATGTGATCAGAATTTGGATGCTTGGTGACTAGCTCATATTTATGATGGTTGCATTGTCCCAGGATTGTGTGATCACCTTCTGTGACCTTCTGACAAGCAAAGTCAATGGGGAAGCCAGATTCACTTTATAGTCATGTTACTAACTAGGCAATGATAATAATAATAATAATAAGTTGGAAGGCACCTTGGAGGTCATCTAGTCCAACCCCCTGCTCAGGCAGGAAACCCTATACCATTTCAGTGATTCATTTAAGAACTGTGGCAAGAAAGATCGTAAAATTGGGCAAAACCCACTTAACAATTGTCTCGCTTAGCAACAGAAATGTTGGGCTCAATTGTGGTCAAAAGTTGAGGACTACCTGCACAGGCAGTCTTCATTTAATGACAGGTCACTTAAAGACCGTTTGAAGTTACAATGGACCACCCCCAGTTACTTACAACCCATCCTTAAGTTACAACTAACGTATACACACACCCTCCTCCCTGTGGCCACACGATCACATTTCTTGGCAGCTTGGCAACTGAGTTGCCTTTACGATTGGTTGCAGTGCCCCACAGTCATATGACTCCAACTTGCTAATTTTTTGCTAGCTTCTGACCGAAAAAAGTCCATTCAGGAGAATCAATTTGCTTAATGACCACATGATTTGCTTGTAAAAACAGTCATAAATATAAAGTCACTCGGTGACCCACTTAACAACTGCAACAACTTAAAACAAATGTTGGGTTCAATTATGGTCATTAAGTAAGGACTACCTGTACATTTAATATCCTGGTTTGTCTAAAACTCAACTCAGGTGCCCCTCTGATTTGCGTAGCACCATCTCTTGATGACCATACCTTGAAAACCTGAAATAATGGCAGGTTTTTCTTACAATGATGGGTGCGTGAGCTTTTTCTTAGCAAAATGATTACAGAATGTATCTGCATTTATAGCATAGAAATGGTATCGCCCACACTTCCCCAAGATAGCCAGAATCACTTTCCTTGAAGAGAGCTTGTTGACGATTTTATCCATACTCAAGACAGCACCACGTAGCTCTCAGCAGCAAAGGAACTTGAGGGATTGTATATATATATATTTTCTGAGCAATATTTAGATCCCCTCCCAGAGATGACAAAACGTTGGAAGGTTGGACTGTCAGAGGGAAGAGGAGATGGGTATGTGTGTGCATTTTCATGTGTGTGCCTGTGTGTGTGTATACACACAATAAGAACGGATTCACAAAAGAGATGGACAGACCCAGCTAGGAAACGGGGCAGAAGGGATGCAGATCACATCTGATTCTCTCCAGTTCATGCGCACTCCCACATGCACCTTACCCCACATCTTGTGCTTCCCCTCCCAGCCGAAAGAATCCGCTCAGATAGGATGGGAAGGAGGGAAAAGAAACAGGACTGATTTTGGAGACTTCCCACAACCCACCCTACCTCGAGGCCCCAAGCTGAAGGATCAAGGATGAATATCTTGCTGCCCATTGATTTATCAAACCCTAGGATTTTTTATTTTATTTTTTTTACTCCCATCTCTCCATCCCAGTTAGTAATTTCTGTGAAGCTTGCCCCTCAGCCAAGTGTTGAGGTGGCAGGTCCTAATGTTGTTCAATGCCCCCTTGTTCAAAAGTTGACAATGCTGAGGCGGCAAGTCCTAACCCTGGTGTCCCCAAACTCCTCTGCCTTCCAGGGGCATCCTGGGGAAGGGAAAGGCTTGTCAAAATTAAAAGAAAAAAAAGTCAAAATAGCAACTGCAACCATGTAATCCAAATTTGTCTCTGTTTTATGAGACCTCCCCCCCCAATTCCTGCTACCTTCAATCAATAAGACAGTACTCTCCACTCACCACTGAGGATTTTCTTCTCTCTCTCTCTCTCTCTCTCTCTCTCTCTCTCTCTCTCTCTCTCTCTCTCTCTCTCTCTCTCTCTCTCTCTCTCTCTCTCTCTCTCTCTCTCACACACACACACACACACACACACACACACACAGAGAGAGAGAGAGAGAGAGAGAGAGAGAGAGAGAGAGAGAGAGACACCTACACAGGACTGCCTTGGGTGTGTGGGACCGGGCCCTTTGCAAAAAGGACAGAGGCCTTGGGGAAGGATCCGTATATAGCCTGCTTAAGAGTTAAAGAATTCTGTCAGGGCTGCTAAAATTACATGAGACAGAGCCAATGAGAAGCTGAGACCAGTCATTCAATTCGTTGAGATTTTGCCAGCCAGCAGAGATTATAGAAATGCTTTTTAAAAAACCCCTAATTTTGGCAGTAAAAGGACACAGGCAAAAACAGAATAGGGTGGGATGTTATGAAATATACTCATGTTTCTTTTATAAATTCAGGGAGAGCTGGAAAAAAAATCCTCTCTTAAAATAGCCGTTTGCCCTTAATGCAGAGACAATTTAAAATCTGCCAGTGCCCTCCTTAAAGAGCTGTGATACGAAGCAGGAGAAGTGCACAATAAAAACCAAATCTGAACGTTCCCCAAATCCATTTAATCGGAATAAAGAGCATTCACATCAGTTCAGAACCCAAGTTGGAGTAAGAATGGAGAATATAACTACACTGCGCTACAATTGTTTTGCAAACTCAGATGGCTCGTATTTAATGCTATTGACTATTCCTGGCCATGCACAGGTTATATTTGCTGATTTTCGAAAAAAAAATTGCGATTTGAAACTGTACTGTATTTATTCTTGAAGCTTTAGGTAGTTTTTGGCATTTGGCATTTTTATTTACTTACTTACTTTTCCCGTTTCCCTTTTGAGCAAATTTTCAAAATGCCAGCTGCCAGTAAAATAACTATAGTATAAGCACAACGTAGTCTGGATTTCTGGATCCTGAATTTCTAATTTGATTCCACATTTCACATTTAGATTTGGCTTGTTGCTGTTGTTGTTGTTGTTGTTTTTAAATATAGATTTAGGGGAGAATTTTTCAAAAGTTTGTCTTGTAACAAAATGTTTATTAGAATTCTGGTAAATATTTTCACCCCAACTTATGAAAATGTTTTTAAAACATTGACCGGTTACATAAAATGAAAAAAAAAGAAAAAGAAAAGAAAAGAAATCAAAAAGAAGAAAAAGAAACAGGAATGGAATAATTTCTCTCCTACAAAGGACATCTTCCTACTAGCTCTGTCTCACAATTTTAGCTTAATGCCACCATGATACTGTAAATACTACAGAAGAAAAAAGCGGGGGGAGGGGGTGGAGAAAAAATAAGTCTCAAGGCAAGAAAGTGAGAAGGTAGCCTGAAAGGGTTCAAGAAAATAAAGACCCCCACCGTCCCACTAAAGGAATCAGATTAAATCCCTCACCCCCACCGGCTCCTGCCCGGTTTTTCTCCTTGTGTGTGTGTGTCTTCCGTTTTTTCCCCCCGTTTAGTCCATTGTCTTTGTTTTCGGTTGCATCTTGTGTTTCCCCGCCCACCTCGTGTTCTTCTGTGGATTTGTTCTGTTTTCTGTTCTTCGTTAGCTATTTACAAGTTCACAGTATGGGCCTCTCCCAACATGGCCGCTTTCTGCCCCAGGGTGAGGTGGGGGTCATTAAATCTGGACCAATCTCCATCTTCCCACCCTGTCCCTTGCGTCCCTGGTGGGCTTTGACCCATCCATGGGGCTGGTTGGCTCCTCCTGTCCATTAGGGGTGGCTTTAGCTATTTCCAGGGGGCTGGAGGTGGCTTCTTTCACCTGCTTTCCCTCCCCCCCAGCCACCCACGTGCTGCTCTCCCGCTCCATCTGTCATGGCTGCTGTGGGGACGGAGTCTGTGGTTGCTGCACTTGAGTCCCATTAGAGGAGACGAGCTTCTTGTCCTTGGAGCCATGTCGATGTTGTTCGGTCGGGATGTCTGATTCAGAGCGGCGAGACGGCTGGCAGCTGCGGGTTGGGGTGCCTGGGAAACGGAGCTGCTGCCCATTCTTTTCGTCTAAATGTTGGAGGAAAATCAAAGATTAGGATAATTTCACCACCAAGCATCCCCTCATAACACCAACTGTCCAGAAATGGGCCTCGTCTTTCTTGTCCTCTACTGACATCCCAAGACAGCTGATTTCAAACTGGTACCTACGTCCATTTCTTAAAGGAAAAACTCACTTGCAGAGTCCAAATATATTGTGGCTGAAAACATTCCAGGACCAGAGAGTAGAGGCAGAAGATGCTGGATCAGAAAAAGATCAGTTCAGCATCCCAATAGCCAAAGAAATCAACTGGAAATCTCTTCTACAGGGAGATTCTGAAGGCAACCAGTCTTCCCTATTTTGCTTCCCCACCAGGTGTTTCCAAAAGTCTTTTGGATCTGGAGGCTTCACATAGCTGTCATAAATAGCAGCTATATTAACATCCACTGGTAGACCCTCACAGTATGTTCCTTTTAAAGATGGATGGCTGGATGAATAAAAGGATGGCTGGATAAATGGATGGATGATATACCATCAAGTTGGTGCTCTTAATAACTACTTAGAGAGCTTTTCTTCGGGTCGGTAAGTGATCCTAGATCAGGAGTCTTCAAACTTGGCCCTTTTATGACTTGTGGACTTCAACTCCCAGAATCCCTCAGCCAGCCACGCTGGCTGAGGAATTCTGGGAATTGAAGTCCAGAAGTCATAGAAGGGCCAAGTTTGAAGACCCCTGTCCTAGATATTTCGAGGCAAAGTATTCAAAGGGGCATTTTGTAAAGCATCTTGGGAAAGTTGCATCTTTAAACTTCAAGAATTTTCCCAGGTTGTCCCAAAGGTACAGAAATGTCCAGACAAGTCAACACACCCAACACGATGCCAGTGAAGTGAAGTGAAGTGAAGTGAAGCAATACTGTATGGACACACATACACATACGTACAAGCAAAAGCACAGATTTATTTATTTATTTATTTATTTATTTATTTATTTATTTATTTATTTATTTATTTGTTTGTTTGTTTATTTATTTATTTATTTATTTATTTATTTATTTATTTATTTATTTATTTATTTATTTATTTATTGATGGGATTTATATCCCGCCCTATCTCCCGAAGGACTCAGGGCGGCTAACAACAAAACATATAATAAGTACAGAAATCAAGATAAAAATAAAATTGAAATCATCTGTGCAATAAATTAAAATTAAAGATTAAAAATAAATTAAAAATTCTAAATATAATTAATTAAAATGCCTGTCAGTCCAGGTCAGCCTGGTGGAACAG
Organism: Vipera berus; assembly: GCF_964194415.1. Lineage (NCBI taxonomy): Eukaryota > Metazoa > Chordata > Lepidosauria > Squamata > Viperidae > Vipera > Vipera berus. The sequence continues at coordinate 19,006,876 of NC_138205.1, forward strand.
GAGTGTTTTGAGGCTGCGGCGAAAGGATTGGAGGTTTTGGGCCATCCGAAGCTCAGGGGGGAGCTGATTCCATAGGGCTGGCGCTCCCACAGAGAAGGCCCTCCCCCTGGGGGTCGCCAGCCGACATTGCCTAGCTCACGGTACCCTGAGGAGGCCTTCTCTGTGTGAGCGTACTGGACGATGGGAATTTGTTCCCGGCAACAGATGGTCCTGCAAGTATCCCGGGCCTAAGCCATGTAGGGCTTTAAAGGTAAGTACCAGCACCTTAAATCTCAGATAACCCAGGAAAACTGTTAAAGCAGCTGCAGTGAGCTTTCCAGATGAATCAGGAGCCTCAACACTTCAGAGAGGAGTGCTCCATTTGCCCCAACCCAATTATTTATTTATTTATTTATTTATTTATTAGTTGAATTTATATACCGCCCTATTCCCGAAGGACTCAGGGCAGTTCACCGGGCAGTTAAAACAGTACAAAAAAGAGAATAAAATGGAATTAAATTAGTACAAGCCCACAAGTAATAATAACAATAAAAATTAAAATTTTAAAATTAATTTAATATAATTTATTATGATTTAATTAAAATACTTAAAATTTAAAATCCCTCAGTCCAGGCCAGACAATTCAAACAACCAGGTTTTTAAGTCCTGGCGAAACGAGCGAAGGTCGGGGGCAGTCCAAAGCTCCATCGGCAGTTCGTTCCAAAGGGCGGGCGCACTCACAGAGAACACCCTCCCCCTGGGAATCACCCGCCAGCAATCTCTAACCGGCGGAACCCTAAGGAGGCCCTCCCTGTGGGCTCGCACAGGACAATGGGAGACTGATGCTGGTAGCAGGTGCTCCCTAAGGTAATCCGGACCCATGCCATTTAGGGCTTTATAGGTCATCACCAGCACCTTGAATCTCACCCGGAGGGCAACTGGAAGCCAGTGCAGCTCGCAGAGAAGAGGTGTTACATGAGAGTATCGGGACACTCCCATTACTTTTGAATCCTCTGCGCAGCCTTAGAAATCCACCTCGCTCTTATGCAAAACAAGCAGGAAGAGTCAAGTTATTTGTATGAATCCAAAACAATGATGTACAGTAACACCTACCTGCAAGGGCTTGCACAGAAGGCTGGTCATGTGTGCTGAGTAGTTGTGCCTGAATCGTTTCCACAACCCGCTTAAACCGGCGGCTGGGACCTAGAGAGGCAGAAGCAGGAGCAGAAATGGAACAGATTCCAGAAAACAGAGACCGTTGTCTGTGCTATGTTAATGAGGTCTGGAGACTTGAAAATTGAGATTCTTGCAGAATTGTGTACACTACATATAATCCAGGATTATGGCTTGCACTACTTTCAGAACAGCCAGGGGGGGGGAACAAAGCGCCTTCTCAGATGTTAGAAAAGGTGCAATATTTTGCCTCTGGAGGTTACTGCTCACTTCACACTACTTAATCTCCTCTGTAATGGCTAGAAAACTGTGAACTTTAAAGCCAAAAAGCACAATGTACACCACACACACACACACACACACACACACACATACCACACTCACAAACATGGAATCTGCTTCTTTTGCCTCTGTTTGCTTTTTAATCGGAACTGGGAAAAGTGAATGTTTGTAAAGTCCAACCAACATTATGGCTCCTAAAGGTGACTCCGAGCGGGAGGGTGGGACTTCTGGCTACTCACCTGAGATGAGGGTAAAGGTCACTGAGTAGATCCCACTGTCCTTGTGTGCCTCTCCCCCCTCGGAGTAGCTGATGTCAACTTGGAACTTGACAGGTTTTTGGAAGACGGAGGGCCCACCCGATGATTTATATTCGGCCCGAAAGCTTGTTTGGGATATAACGCTGTGACTCAGGCTGGGGATCTGTAGGTTAAGTGAAGGTAAGCAATGTCAAGCCATAGACGTCGAACGGAAAAGATCTTCCTTTTAGTATCCTGTTTACTCTAGCCTGCTCCACCCTTCTGCCCTCAGTATCAACAGGACCTCATCCTGCCAGCCAGCTCCATTTAATTTTTCAGAATCAATCCCAGCCCTCGCCTTCTCTTCCAGTTGAGCCCTTACTGAGAGGAAGGCGTGTACAATGTCAGCCTTGATGGAACTCAGGGGTTTGTCTTTGATGACCACAAAAATTTGTTCTTCTTTGTCTAAGTTGATAAAATTCCCGAACCAGGATTTCTTGGCAAGCCTGCGAGGGAAGAAAAGCAGAACAAGGAAAACGAGGCAGTTTGGAAAGAAATCTTGGAAGAAGCTTTGCTTGTCTCCACTGAAAGTGCCACAAGTACCCAGGAGGTGACCAAAGTATTTCTCCTACCATACACTGTAAGCTATAAAGACACGCGTTCTTGTGATGCATTGTTGGTATTTTACATTCATGGGAAAGAGGGAGAAATCTGGATTCCTCATATTAAGCACATTAATTCTGGGACAATATAGTCATTTGGAAAAGCATCTGTAAGAACCATGAATGGAAGAAAAAAAAATGACTGAATTCTCTTTCTTCCTGTTGGTGTCTTCTAATACTCACTCAGGGGATGATTCTGGTGTAAGACTAGACATTTCTTCTGGTGTGGGAACTGCAAGGAGAAAAGGAATAAGTGTTAAATGGAAACAACCTGGTCGCATTTCCTCCTAGTTGCAACTTTTCAAAGCAGCTCATTTGCTACCAGATGCCAAGCATAAAAATAGAAAATTGCTTTTATTTTTCCCATCCTTGTTTGAAGAATAATCGACAGAGTAACAGAGTTGGAAGGGATCTTGAAGGTCTTCTAGTCCAACCCACTGCTCAGGCAGGGAACCCTATGCCATTTCAGACAAATGGTTGTCCAATCTCTTCTTAAAAACTTCCAGTGTTGGAGCACCCACAACTTCTGCATCTCGGGTAATCCAGGATATTCCATCTTTGCTTATGGGGGGAGAGGTGTTACCCCCCGTTGAAAGGGTGCGCAACTTAGGCGTCCTCCTGAATGCACGACTCAGTTTAGAAGATCATATAGGAGCCGTGACCAGGGGGGCTTTTGCCCAGGTTCGCCTGGTGCGCCAGTTGCGCCCCTATCTGGACCAAGATGCCCTACGTACGGTCACTCATGCGCTCGTTACCTCCCGTTTAGACTACTGCAATGATCTCTACATGGGACTGCCCTTGAAGACCACCCGAAGGCTTCAACTGGTGCAGAATGCGGCTTCGCGGGTTGTGATGGGAGCGTCCTGATACTCCCATATTACACCCCTCCAGCGCGAGTTGCATTGGTTACCGGTTGTCCTCCGGGTGAGATTTAAGGTGCTGGTTCTTACCTATAAAGTCCTACATGGCTTAGGTCCGGGATATTTGCAGGACCGTCTGCTGCCAGGAATGACTGCCCATCACCCTGTGCGCTCACACAGGGAGGGCCTTCTCAGGGTGCCGTCGGCCAGACAATGTCGACTGGCGACTCCCAGGGGGAGGGCCTTCTCTGTGGGGGCACCTGCCCTTTGGAATCAACTCCCCTTGGAGCTCCGGATGGCCCCTGACCTCCGTTCCTTTCGTCGTGACCTTAAAACATGGCTTTTTCAACAGGCCGACCTGGACTGATGGAAGGGAGGTTTTCTTAATTTTGTTTTATTGTGTTTTTAATCGGACTATTTATGGGATAATTTGATTTAATACATTTTAATGTTTGTATTTTGTGTTTTTATTGTTGTTAGCCGCCCTGAGTACTTTGGGAGATAGGGCGGCATACAAATCCCATAAATAAAATAAATAAACTTCTGGAGGCAAGTTGTTCCACTGATTAATTGTTCTGTCAGGAAATTTCTTCTCAGTTCTAAGTTGGTCCTCTCCTTGATTAGTTTCCAGACATCCACATATTCCAGACATAAAAAGCTCCCAGGTTCTTTTAAAAGCATTTCCAGGTAGTCCTGGGAAGACTGTCTAACTCACAGGTCTGCAACCCGTGGCTCCGGAGCCGCATGCAGCTCTTTCAGCCATGTCCTGCGGCTCCCAGTCCTCTGCCATGTGCAGTCCCAAAAAAAAAGTGGGACTAAAAAAGTTCAACCAATCAATTCAAATATGCAGGGTAGGTGCATATCTCGCCTTGGCTCCACTCTTCAGTCAAACCCTGTTCTGCGCATGCGCGCATGTGCACACATTTTTGGGGGCTCCCAGTTTTTCCTTTTGTGAGGGAACCGGTTCCGAGTGGCTCTTTCACTGTTTCAGGTTGCTGACCCCTGGTCTAACTAATACAAAATCAGATATCGATATATTACAACTCTCTGCATCCCACTGGCCAGGACATCTCAGAACTTAGTTCAGCATTATCTGTTGAGACACCAAAGTTTTTCATCTCTTCTATAAATAGTCCTTGAGCAAAATGAATTATTATCCATTTTGGCTAAAGACTGTGCCCAGGTGCCACTTCCTAACTTTAAAACATTGCGTTCCTTCATTGAACACATTCTTTATACATATTTTAGGCAGTCCTCATTCAAACTCGACTTCTGCACTCCTGACTGCACTCCTGGCTTTCTTCTTCACTATCTACACAGCAATGCTTCTCACCTTTGGGCATTTTAAGAGGTGTGGGCTTCAACTCCCAGAGATGCCCCCGCCAGCATGAAGTCCACACCTCTTAAAATGCTCAAAGTTGAGAACCACCGGTCTACAACCATGCTCCGTTCCAATGCAGCTCTCTCTCTTTATACTCCAGCACTTCCCCAGATAGAATGGGCTGTTTTGGCTTGTCTTAGGCAAGCTGAGAAGTTATGCTTCATTATAATCAGGGCTTTTTTTCTCATAGAATGCTCAGAACGGAGTTCCGGCACCTTTTTTGGATGGAACCTTGTAGGGTAGGCAAGGCGGGTTGTATGACATGTATGAGTTCCGGCACCTTTTTCTTTTACAAAAAAAGCACTGATTATAATTGACATTTACCACAACTATATGCTGACTGTAATTAAACGTGCCTTGCACGCCTATCATCTCAGGGAAAGTACAATATACTCACCTTGCAGTTTCCGACGATGGAAGCGTGGGGAACCAAGGAAGCTGTTCTTGATAGAGTTCAAGCGAGTTTTCCATGCCACGCCGGCCACGCCAGGACTGCTGGGGGGCGTCCCACAGGGAGTGCCGCTGGGGCTCTCTTTAGGCGTGTGCACAGGAGTGCCGAGCGGAGTGGGGAGGGGGCTTCCCCGAGGGGAGGGGTGGGGAGTGACCTGCAGCACAGATTTGGGTGGGGGTTTAGTAGAGGGGAAAAAGCAATGGGGAGAGGAGGGTGGGTGAGGGGGTGGAGAGTTGGGAGGCAGAGGGAAGGGGGTGGAACATCGACTCTGGAGGGCCCCCTCCCTTGCTGGGCTGCCCTTGGCAGGAAGCGTCTGAGTCTTCACAGGGGCAGGGGGAGGTGATGGGAGAGAGAAGCTGAAGATGGGGCTCTGGGTGTAGGAAGAAATGGGAGGGGAGAAAGGTGAGGAGGGGAGAGCCGTGAGATGGGAGTGAGCAATGGCAGGTGACAATCTCATAGTCTACTCCCAAACAGAGTTTCACAACATGGCCCAGATTTTGAGCTTCCCCTACTGTCGCTTGGACACATTACTCTTTTTTTTAAGGAATCAGCTTGCTTCAAGCTCTTTGTTCACCTACTCTGTCTTGTCTACATGTCTTCATCCGGTTCAGTCATGCTGTGGCAAGGGCAACATCCGTGATTCCCCCTCAAAACTATATATAATTGCCCCCCTGAAGTAGGTCTAGACTTTGCCACTTCATTTTTTTTTCCTATATCACTTGTTTCCCAAACTGAGTTTGCCTTTCAACGAGACCAACTTTCTGAAACCTCTCCCAATTGGCCATTTTCCCTACGGAACGGCTACTGTCAACTCTAAACTTTTCCCCCAGATAAATCTGAAAACTCAAACTGTTGCCGTATAAAGAAACGCTACCACCTTTAGGGGTTTCTCTGTTTGGTCTTTTCTGTGTGGTTTTATTATATGGCAGGCAGAAATATGCTGGGACCTCAACTGCCAGAGATACATTATGCTGGTAATAAAAAGGCACCTTTCTAATGTTTAAGTGCAGGATGGGTACCTGACATTTTATGGCATAATTATCTGCTTAAAAAGGCTGTGTTTTCTACTGCAGAGGTAATCGTGGTTCATTGCTGAATTCTAGCTAGTAATAAAACTAACACTTTGGGTGCTACAAGAGATTACACAAAAGCATGGTTGACCATTGTACAGGTAGTCCTCGACTTATAGCCATTTGTTTAGTGACTGTACAAAGTTCCAATGGCACTAATAAAGGGACCTTCAACCAGTCCCTGAACTTACACACAACAACCCCAAGGTCATGTGATCAAAATTGGCAACCGGCGTGTATTTACAACAGTTGCAGCATCCCGTCGTTATATGATCACAATTTGTATCCTTCCCAGCTGGCTTCTGACAAGCAAAGTCAGTGGAGGAAGCTGGATTCACTTAACGACTGCATGGTTCACGATTCACTTAACAATAATGGAAGGTCATAAAATTGGGTGCAACTCATGTAACAACCACCTTACTCAGCAACAGAAATTTTGGTCCCAACTGTGGCTATAAGGCAAGGACAATCTGTACGCATGGGTTTGGTTGCTAAATAACAGATATTTGTACATATGCAGAAGTAATCCACCATTCCAATGTTATCCTTATCCCAGTTAACACAGGAGGAACACTGCCATTTGTACACCAGTACCAACGGGGCTGATCTGGATCAGGCTAGATCACAAATCTGCCTGAGTGAAAAAAATCGGGTGACAATGAAGAGGTTCAGGATGTATAACAATCTCAGGAACAACTATCAGTAAGAAGAGAGATCTCAGCTGTGTCTGGAAAGAGTCTGACTCAAAAGAGAAATAATCTGAAACGCCTCTAAATCTACAACAGCAAAGACACATGGAGAGTCAAACGGAGATTCAGAATCCAGTGCAGGGCATGGGGGGGAAAAGAGGAAAGATTCTGAACTTTTTCTAATATGTTTCCAGCGGAACAGAAGAGTGACAGCCTTAATTAACGTTAAGCAAGACGTATTTCTGGGAGAAGCAGATTGACTCAATGGTATATATACTCCGGCCTGATGATGACGGATGGGATTTCGTCGAAACGTCGCCACAACTTTCTGAAGATGAAAGGAACGCGGGAAGAAACCCGAGACTCTAGACCTACATATATATATATATATATATATATATATATATATATATATATATATATATATATATATATATATATATATATATATATATATATATATATATAAATCATCATGATTTCCCCTAGTAACATTCTGCTATTTGATTTCCCTGCTACATGGAATCTTGGACTGCTCTATGACCAACAACCCTAATTTACATTTTGGCAATGTTCATGACATTTACCAGCTTGATTTCTGGCAGTTTACAAATGACTTGTCTACTGATTCTGCTGACTCTGTTACCTGACTGCAACCTTTAGTGGAAAAAGGACCATCTGCCTCCTGTAGTTTCTGCCAATGCTTCAGGTCTCATTGTTTAAACCAGGGGTAGTCAACCTCGGCTCTTTTATGACTCATGGACTTCAACTCCCAGAATTCCTGAGTAAGCTGGCTCAGGAATTCTGGGAGTTGAAGTCCATGAGTCATAAAAGAGCCGAGGTTGCCTACCCCTGGTTTAAACAGTGCTGTCTGATAGGACCCAGGAAGCAGGGCCTTCCCAGAGAACCCGAAAGCCACTACCTCAATCTCATCTAAGCAAACTTTAAAAACCCGCTGCTTTCTAAAGGCGCACGAAACACTGTTACCTTCCCACCGTAGTGGTCCCTATTCTTCTACTTGCATTTTTACGTGCTTTCGAACTGCTAGGTTGGCAGAAGCTGGGACGAGTAACAGGCGCTCACTCTGTTACACGGCACTCGGGATTCGACCCGCCAAACTGCCGATCTTCTGATCGACAAGCTCAGCGTCCTAACACACTGAGCCACCGTGTGTGTGTGTGTGTGTGTGTATACTGCTCAAAAAAATAAAGGGAACACTTAAACAACACAATGTACTGTATTTAATAGTAGGATGCCTTATCTTGTGTTCCCTTTTTTTGAGCAGTGTGTGTGTGTGTGTGTGTGTGTGTGTGTGTGTAAATTTTTTGGCTTGCTAACAAAGAATAAAGGGAGACCGATATGATCATTTCAAACTTATTTGTTCTCATCAGTTATTTCCTAACAGGAAATAAGATTTGTCCCGTGTCTGGGACCAAGCAAGTGTATTCTGAATGCTTAACAAACATTTAAAACATATATATAATATATATAATTCCAACATTCCTTTTATTATTATTGTACACCACCAGAGCTTTTATGGAGTTGGATGGCCTTAAGACATTTGACGAATAAATGAATAAATTATGGGCAGGAAAGAACGGTGATATGGAGAAAAAGTGAATTCCCTTTTCCTTGACATGATAGCCTTCACCTGGATTTCCCAACACCACTAACAAGCCAAAAACAAGCATTTGGGGGCCTGCTGTTTATTCCCCAAGCATCTGCAGGCTATGGTTAAAAATAGTCAAGATGGTATAGTTGAAACTCTACCTGCTTGTATGTGCAATGCACATTAAGAGAAATTGGTGAAGCTCTGATCACACCATCGTGGTCACCACCACGTTTTTGACTACATCCTGCAGATGTCCTGGGTTGCTCAGATTTGAGTCTCCTTTCCCCAGCTTAATCCTTTCCAGGGATATGGAACTATAACTCCCAAGATCCCATTCTGGTGTAGTTCAACACCAGAGAGATTGCTCTAATTTATTTTCTTGCCTCTTGCCAACCAGACTACTTATAAAACCTATCCACTGGCAAATCGGCAGGGTACAGATTGGTGAAATGAATAAATAAATCCAAACCCTTGAGCAATGGCCTGCCCTTTAATCCGACCCTCTGCTTAAACATATCTCTCTGACTTTCTTCATCCAAGATCTACATATACCTCAGCCTTCCTTCCCTATTCTGTACCTTCCCCCTTTCCCACAGAGGGATGCAAGGTGCTTTTGAAAGCTCTTCCCCCAATGCAAGTCAACAGGTGTTGCTTTTCCCTAGCATGGAAATGTAGTCATGGAAATGGGATGGGAAGTGAGTTTTTCCAGATGCATTTTCTGGCTATCGTTCATGCACTGTACAGTACACACCACATCTGCCAGGAAAACTAACACAATGTCCTCAGCACTTCAGCAATTGGAACCAAGTGCAGGGTGGGATGTCAACAAGACTGCTGAGTCTAAGGGTCATCTTCCCCAACTTACACTTCCTCCCGCAGCCTAATATTTAATTTATCCACCATTGCCTTTGTCATCTTCTGCCGCAGTTGATTGCCGTACCCACCCATCTCTTTTACCAACATACCATTTTTTTGCCTAGTCCATATACTCACCCTGGGACTACTGAGGGGACTAGAAGATAAGCCAGTGGAGGCACCACTTACAGATCGAGACCTGTGGGGGTGGAGGGTAAAGACATATATGAGGATTAGTGCTGTCTTGGAAGGAAGAAGGTGGTGAAACAGAGAAGAATATGGTCTAAACTTTGGTCTAAAATAGCATTATGAAAAGTTTTCAGCCTTCCCAATCAAAGATACCCTAAAGAAATGAATAAGCATAAGAATCTTTGGACATTACCAGCAAAGAACAGCAAAGAATTTCAGAATATATATCCTGAAGTTCTTTGCTATTCGTTTGTTGTTGTTGTTAGCTGCGAAGTCGTGTCCGACCCATCGCGACCCTATGGACAACGTTCCTCCAGGCCTTCCTGTCCTCTACCATCTTCTGGAGTCCATTTAAGCTCACGCCTACTGCTTCAGTGACTCCATCCAGCCACCTCATTCTCTGTCGTCCCCTTATTCTCTTGCCCTCAATCTTTCCCAGCATTAGGCTCTTCTCCTGTGAGTCCTTCCTTCTCATTAGGTGGCCAAAGTATTTGAGTTTTAGCTTCAGGATCTGGCCTTCTAAAGAGCAGTCAGGGTTGATCTCCTCTAGGACTGACCGGTTTGATCGCCTTGCAGTCCAAGGGACTCGCAGGAGTCTTCTCCAGCACCATAGTTCAAAGGCCTCAATTCTTTGGCGCTCGGCCTTTCTTATGGTCCAACTTTCACTGCCATACATTGCAACTGGGAAGACCATAGCCTTGACTATACGCACTTTTGTTGACAGGGTGATGTCTCTGCTTTATAGTGTGCTGTCTAGATTTGTTGTGGCTTTCCTCCCGAGGAGCAAGCGTCTTTTAATTACTTGGCTGTAGTCCTCGTCTGAGGTGATCTTGGAGCCGAGGAAAATAAAATCTGTCACTACCTCCATTTCTTCCCCATCTATTTGCCAGGAATTGAGAGGGCCGGATGCCATGATCTTGGTTTTCTTAATGTTAAGTTTCAACATTAAGTGCAAAACTTGGGTTGAAACTTAACATGCTATTCATTACTACAGTAGTGTTCATTGCTGTTCTTGCTACACAATATATATATATGCTAAACACACAACACACGTTTCATTTTATATAGAGTAGGTCTGCATTCTGGATACATTATGCCAAGACCTAGCTCTCTGAAGAAGTCACTGATGCTAGGAAAGATGGAAGAAAAGGGAAAAGACAAACAGCAGGAAGGTGGATGGACTCAGTAACAATAGCGATGGAAGACCCAATGGAAGACTTGAAGGTTGGGACAGATTGTCCTGGAGAAAATCTGTCTGTGTCAGGGCTTTTCACCCATTGTACCACTTTTAGGATATGGCAACATCCGAGTACCACTAATCACCTAGCAAGGTGTCAAAAACGTAATGACCAAAAAAAAAAGGAAAAAGTGATGAAGTACAGGTAGTTCTCAACTTACAACAGTTCGCTTAGTGGCCGTTCGAAGTTACAATGGCACTGAAAAAAGTGCCCCCCAAGCCACAGCCGAGCAAGACAACTGCCTGCCCGCCCGGCCGCGCTCTTCCTCCTGTCTGAGGTTTTCATTGTTGTGAGCATTTCTGCTGAGGATTGGCAGTGGGGGTGGGGGGGGTGTTTGGTTTTTATTCCCCCTGTCTGCTAGGTGGTTGCATGACCCTGGGACACTGACCGTCATAAATATGAATCAGTTGCCAAGCATCTGAATGTAAATCACAAGACCCTGCAGATGCTGCAACATTCCAGCTGATCGGTGCTTCTTCTGGGCTCAACAGAAGCGCCAGGATCAGTGCTGAGCTCCAGCTGGAGCCTGGTGCTGATCCTGGGGCTTCCGCTGAGCCCTGACAGCCCTGCAGCTCCAGCCGTCTCTCACTCAGGTTTGTGCGGTGCTGTCACTGGTTCAGCTCATTTCCCCTCCCCCGCTACCACTTTTCTAGGATGGTCGCGTACCACCTGCCAGGTGCCAATGTACCACAGGTGGTACCCGTACCACTTGTTGAAAAGCCTTGGTCTATGTGGTTACTAAGAATAAAAAATGATTTGATGGGACATTATCAAGCAATCAAAATCCGCACAGTAAGGAACTATCAAAATATGCCAGTGATTTAGACTAGATGAGGAATCAGAAAAAAGTAGTGAAAGAAAGCGGTGACAAACTATAGAGAGTCCTCGACTTACCAGAGTTCACTTAATGACCAAAGTTACAACGGCACCGAAAAAGTGACATGACCATTTTTCATGCTTTGCAGCATCCCCATGGTCATGGGATCAAAATTCAGACGCTTGGCAACTGACTCATATTTATGATGGTTGCAACGCTCCAGGATCATGTGATCACCCTTTGCAACAGAAATGGGGGCCCCCCTCAATTGTGGTCGTAAGTCGAGGACTACTTTCCATATTCCAACAGAAGAGATTTATATATAGCTCAGGGCTGAACTGTGTTCTCTTAAGGGCTCTCTGAGGTTGATTGTTGTTTGCAGATGTTTCATGACTTGACTAAGTGATACCATCAGGCAAACTAGAGCATGCTCAGGCAGCACCAAAGACCGCATACTTCCATTTTGTTGCCATGGGAGCAACATAAATAAAACCAGGAAGTTGCCAGGTATGGAGCTTGATCATTGTTTGAGATACATAAGTGCTACTGATGGCAGTATCTGGCAGGTTCCCCCAAAGCTAAATAGAATCAAACCTGATTGGTACTTAGATGGAAGACACCAGAAAATCCTAAAGCTGCAAGCTAATCTGAAAAGCTGAAGAAAAATCCCAGAAGAAGACAGTATGGAAATGTGGGGTTTCCATACTGTTGCCAAAAAAGCTACATGGATATGTCCCTGAGGTTATCAAGCACTGACTTTGATTTTGGGAAATCTTTACCTTAAAGGTACATTATCATTCCTAGAACAGCCTTAGAGATTTGTTGTTGGTTGTTCGTTGCGAAGTCGTGTCCAACCCATCGCGACCCCATGGACAACATTCCTCCAGGCCTTCCTGTTCTCTACCATCTTCTGGAGTCCATTTAAGCTCACGCCTACTGCTTCAGTGACTCCATCCAGCCACCTCATTCTCTGTCGTCCCCTTCTTCTCTTGCCCTCAACCTTTCCCAGCATTAGGCTGTTCTCAGGTGAGTCCTTCCTTCTCATTAGGTGGCCAAAGTATTTGAGTTTTAGTTTCAGGATCTGGCCTTCTAAAGAGCAGTCAGGGTTGATCTCCTCTAGGACTGACCGGTTTGATCGCCTTGCAGTCCAAGGGACTCGCAGGAGTCTTCTCCAGCACCATGGTTCAAAGGCCTCAATTTTTTGGCGCTCAGCCTTTCTTACGGTCCAACTTACACAGCCATACATTGCAACTGGGAAAACCATGGCCTTGACTATACGCACTTTTGTTGTCAGGGTGATGTCTCTGCTTTTTAGTGTGCTGTCTAGATTTGCCATAGCTGCCTTAGAGATTATCCAACCCTTAAAATGTTTGCAAGTTCCATTTTCAGTGGCCAGGAAGCACAGTGGAAAGACAACAGAATCTCCAAATGCCAGATTTGAAGATTTCCCACCCACCCCCTTTCATGCACACACACTTAGTTGGACACAAGCTCACCTCTGACTATGTTGTGCCATCTCTATGGCCCGTCGGGCTGGGACTGGAGAACCACCATCTGTGACGCTCAAGACTTCCATGGATTTCCGCTCAGGTCGGCGTTTGCCATGTCGGTTCAGCATAGGGGAGTCAACGCGCTTCCGAGGAGGGTCTGAAAGATAGAAAGGAGACGGATGCAATAAGGCCTTCCCTTCTGGGTGAACTTTGGAGGCTGGTGTTTATATAGGAGACATTCCAAACTCAGAATAATAAATCCTTTGTACCTAATGCCCATCCACCACATCCTGGAGAAAAACTATTTCAACTTCTCCGCTCAGGATGCCGCTGTAGGGTGTTGCATGCCAAAACAACTAGACACAAAGAGTCTTTTTTTCCCCCATGCCATCACTCTGCTGAACACCTAACTCCCACAGCACTGTCTCATGCCTAAGGATATCTAACCGTGTAGTAGGACTGTATTACTATTATCCTTCTCATCTTTTCTATTACCTGCTTCTATTGGCATCTTATGAGTATCACTTTTTATTTTTATTTTTTTTAATTTTAATCCCATTTATATCCCGCCCTTCTCCGAAGACTCAGGGCGGCTTACAATTTAAGCACAAACCAATGTGCTTAGCAATAGCCTTCATTCTATGTATATGCCTGCTTATTAGGGCTTTTGCCCCACCGGCATTATTACAAAGTCAGCTTATTGCCCCCAACAATCTGGGTCCTCATTTTACCTACCTCGCAAGGATGGAAGGCTGAGTCAACCTTGAGCCTGGTGGGATGCGAACCTGCACTAATTGCAGGCAGCTGGTGTTACTTAAGGAGGCATTAGCCCACTGCTCCACCAAGGCTCTTGTTGGTTGTATCTTATACTTTGTTGGTTGTATCTTATACTTTATGATTGTATCTTATACTTTATGATTGTATCTTATGATTTATGACTCTGTTGCTTGTATGTATATCTATTTATTTAGCATATGGTGATATTACGTTAGATAGGAGACTACAGCGCTAAGGCAGAGTTGTACAGGTGGTCCTTGACTTCCAACAGTTCATTCAGTGACCGTTCAAAGTTACAACAGCAGTGAAAAAGTGACTTATCACTGGTTTTCACAGTTATGTCCATTGCAGCATCCCCATGGTCACATGACTTACTTTTGGATGCTTGACAACTGGTTCATATTTTATGATGGTTGCGGCATCCTGGAGTCATACGATTACCTTTTGTCACCTTCTGACAAGCAAAGTCAACGAGGTAGCCAGAGTCACTTACCAACCCTGTTACTAACTTAACAACTGCAGGGATTTGCCAAACAAATGTGGTAAGGAAAATCGTAAAATTGGCTAAAACTTACTTAACAAACTTCTCACTTAGCAAGATAAATTCTGGGCTCCATTGTGGTCATAAGTCAAGGACTACCTGTAATTTGGCTGCCTGTTTAGTTCACACTCACACACTTCCCAAAGTGTGCCACAAGAGAGGGAGCTAGCTCCAAACGACCCAACCATTTGTCCAGCCATGGATGTACGACCATTGTTTTGAAAGAGCAAGAGAAGAGAATTTGGGAATGAAGACGAGATACTAGGACTCTGGAAATTTTGAATTTAGAGACTGAGTTCAAGGTGATTTTATCTGCGCCTGTGAATCAATCCAGATGCTGTTGCACGGGCGCAGGGGGAGCTTCTCCTAATTGATTCAAAAATCCAAATTAAATCTACCCATTTCAAACATGCTGACTGGTAATCAGATGACCTGACCCCAGCACAGGGCCACTCTTGTAAACACATGCAGGTTTGCCAAGTGTCTGAATTTTGATCACACGACTCTGCGGATGCTGCAACAATTTTCAGTGCAAGGACGGTCTCAGCTGAGACCTATCTTCGTCTTCTTCGAAGCTCGTTAGCAACCGCCATAACCAGGTGGGAGGGGGGCACGTGAGAGGGGAAGAGCACTGGAGGTGTGAAAGAATCTTGTGGGAAATCGGGTGCTAAACCAAGTCATCTTTCCTGCCTTCAAGAGCAGCAGCCCTGGGAAAGGAATGTACTGTAGCACCAGGAGGCACCACATTCCCAAAACATTGGAACAAGACCTGATTGAACTGCTCTACCAGCGGGGGAGGATTTTGGACATTGGGGATTGCTTTCAATATATGATTTTCAGGACGTTTTTCTTCAGAGCTTGCCTCACTCAGACTGCACTCAACATCTCCAGTAAAAGTACCTTTACTACGAGGAGGGTCGTTCTTTCCTAGGGAGCAAGTTGGGGGCCAGTCTGACAGACAGGGTTGTAAGTCCCTTTTTTCAGTGCTACTGTAGCTTTGAACAGGCATACACTGCAATGGTTGTTGCAGTGTATGCCTCCCAGCATACACAAAGGACAGCACAGCAGGAGGCTGATGGTGCAGATCAGCAGAGGGGCTGGACAGCTCCGGGCGATGACTGCTCACTCAGGATAAGCCTAATGACTTAAGCTATTGACAGCCCCAGGCATGGTCAGCCTGGTGGGAAGCCAGGATCTACACCCATTGTCACCTGCACTGGCAGGAAGCCCAGGTTTGAACTGATTGGATGCCATCCACCTGGGCAGGTACAAATAGACGCCAGGCTTCCCTGTTTCCCCAGTTCATTCTGTTCAGAATAAACTCATCTCTACCCCAGCTCTGTGTCCGTCTCTATGTGAAGCACGCGACATTACAGTTGTAAGTCAAAGATTACCTTTATATGGGCAGAAGACGTCTACAAACAGCAGAGCTTTAACCAGAGGTATGTCCACGTGTATTTACTTGTTGGTCTCATCTTTCGTGTTTCCTCCGTATCAGTCGGATGAAATAGTGAGGGAAGAAGAACCTTAGAAATGCTTGCCATCCCTTTCAGTGTTTCCCAACCTTGGCCACCTGAAGACAGGTGGACTTCAACTCCCAGAATTCCTCAGTCAGCCATGCTGGCTGGGGAATTCTGGAAGTTGGAGTCCACCTGTCTTGAAGTGGCCAGGATTGAGGAAACACTGCCTTCAGTGATCAGCAGTCATCGCCACCACTGCTCCGCTCTTTTTCTGGTCCTGATGGAGAAAGGTTTCCCCAAAATCTCACCAACATCGTTGCGTGGAGGCAGGTCCTCATCCTCGCAGCTGGGATATCTCTCTTTGCGGTCAAGTAGAAGGTAATAAATCATTTTCTCCTGATTTTCTCTGAAATGGAGATCAGAAAAATGAGGGCGTATGCTTAGAATAAAAATGGGTTTATCGCCTGACTCTAGAAAAGGTACCGTCCATTTTTTTCTGCCCCAACTATTTGCATACGTTTCCTAACTAGCCTCTACTCCCATCTTTCCCGCCAGTTATCCATATTTCTATCACAAATCAAACCTCAATTCTGTTTCCTCCCTCATCAGACACCTTCAGACACACATATATAACACATCCATCTGAATTGCACTCTGCAAGTTTTTTTCAGTCATGGGAACTGCAATGGTGAGGTGATTGTCCCAGCTTCTCTACAGAAGCACAGTTCCTCCAATAAGAGTTCAAATCACCTTTTCAAAATGCCACAAGAAAGGACTTAGAACAGGGGTAGGCAACCTCGGCTCTTTTATGACTCATGGACTTCAACTCCCAGAATTCCTGAGTCAGCTGACTCAGGAATTCTGGGAGTTGAAGTCCATGAGTCATAAAAGAGCCGAGGTTGCCTACCCGTGACTTAGAACAATGCATCTCCTCGGCACAAGGAGCAAAATTTAAGGTAACAGGTCCTCACCCTTCGTTCTGCAGCTCTTGCTTTAGCTTGTTCTTATCACGGAAACAGCCCAACGAGTGCATGCTATCCAACACGTCAGGGTCCAGCTCACTGACCGACTGAATCCGTCGGATTGCTACCTTCCGAGGGATCGGTTGTTCTGGTTCTGGTTCATTCTTCCCTCCTCTGGAAGAAGAAGTAGTGTGTAAATCAGATGAAGGAAGATGCTGCCCCGTTAAAATCTTGAGGAATGGGATAAGTGAATGAAGACCTTTGGCAAACGCCATTAGCAAAAATGACTTGTTTCCCGGGGTTCACAGTGGAAGTGGAAACAGTGTTATAAATGGGTAGGTTTCTCAACACAAAGTTCATAAAGATTTGGAAATAAGATATCTCTTTGCCATCTACCCAGTCTTACAACTAACCAACCCACCAGAGCAGAAAGGCAGGCCGTGTTATGGGTTCCAACTATGAAGGAAGTCCATCTGGTGGGACCTAGGAAAAGGGCCTTCTCTGTGGTGACTTCCTCCCTTTGGAACAATATTTCCCCGGAGACAGGATTGGCCCCCACCTTGTTTCTTTTCTGTAAGGCCTTGAAGACATAGTTCTGTCCTTTGGAGGCAATCAAGTAGCTTGTTTGATTCTATTTTTCCCACAGGGAGTAGGGTCAAATTGAGAATTTTAAATGTTATGCACACTGCCCAAAATCACCGTGTGTGAATTGGGCAGCTATATAAATTTGTTTAATAAATGGATATAAATAGGTTTGGTTTACCGATTCAGCCCCAACATTTATAACTTGCTTTTCTGTAAAAAAAAATCCAAATCTGCATATAGAAGTAGCAGCAAGATAAGAAACCTTTAATTATTTTAAGCATTAATTATTTTAACTCTTCCGGGTTTGAGGCTTAAGTGATCAGGTAAGACAGGGGTCTGCAACCTTGACAACTTTAAGACTTGTGGACTTCAGCTCCCAGAATTCCTCAGCCAGCATAGCATAGTTCCACACTCCTGATGTAAGAGACTGGAATCAGAGGCCCTGGCTCTCTGCTCCTGAATTACATTCTTCTCAAGAGATATGTTTTAATGGAAAAATTGGGAAACACCATGCAGCACCGCAAAGTTGCCAAAGATTGTGCTTGTGGGACCAGGTCTGCACCCTTGGTACGTTGTTGGTTTTGTTTTTTTACAATGGTTAATAACTGTATGGATCATATCAGTCTATGTATTGTTTAGTAGACTTTTCGTGAACACATAATCTATTGAAAACCCATTTTTTAAATTCCATAGTGACATTTTAGAATTGTTAGGGCTCACATATAGCCAGGTCTTTTTTTTCCATAGAACGCCCAGAACAGAGTTCCGGTACCTTTTTTGGATGGAACCTTGTAGGGTAGGCAAGGTGGGTTGTATGACATGTGTGAGTTCCGGCACCTTTTTCTTTCCCAAAACCCCACCACCACATATAGCTAAACAAATATACAGTAACTGCAGGTAGTCCTTGACCTATGACCACAGAGGGGCCCCAAATTTCTATTGCTTAACAAGTTGTTCCGTGAGCCGTGCCCCATTTTATGACCCTTTCTGCCACACTTCTTAAGGGAATCTTTGCAGTTAAGTGAATCATGAGGTTGCGAAGTGAACCTGGCGGCTGACTTTGCTTGTCAGAAGCTCCCTAGGAAATTGCAAATGACAATCCCAGGATCCCGAGACACTGCAAGCCTTGTAAATATATGCATGCTGGTTGCCAGGTGCCCGAATTTTGTTCCGTGTGACTCTGGAGAGCTGCAACAGTTGTAAATGGGAGAACTGGTCATCGGTCACTTTTTTCAGCGCCACTGTATCTTTGAACTGTCACCGAGCAAATGGCTGTAAACTCAGGACTATGTGTATTCCCTTTTTTATGTTTATTAAAGCTTTTTGCTCTCTTAGATAGTTGAAAAGACAGTTTAAGGCAGAGCCTCAAAAACTAAGGATAAAATTTTTTTTTAGTAAACAAGAGCTCTGGACATCCCTCTCTGTTGATCATGCTAGCTGAGGTGGTTGACTTCTGAAGAGCCACAGTGGGGCTCACCCCTTCTAGACAACGCTGAGAGGGTAGAGTGGGACGTTGGCATTTCTGAACTCTGCTCATGCCTTGGTCTCCTCTGCGAGACCTGCCCCCCCCTGGTTGGTGAAGACAGAAAATACTGGGCTCTCGATCAATACGGAGAGCTCCTCAAACAAGGGAAAAGAGAATCAGCTGGAAATCGAACCAGCATCAAATTCCTGGGTGTGCAGCTAGCGAGTAGGCTGGCTTGGTCGCTCAACCGTGAGACACTGGTGAAGTGGGCACAGCAGCGCCTGCATTTTCTGCGTCGCCTGAGAAAAGCTCATCTTCCTTCCCCTGTCCTGACCACTTTCTACAGGGGAACAATCAAGAGCTTCCTGTCATACAGCATCACAGTCTGGTTTGGAAGCATCACTGCTTCAGACAGGAAGGTGGTGCAGAGAGTGGTGAGGATGGCCGAAAAGATCATTGGCAGTTCCCTCCCTCCCATCCAGAATAGAAGAGTTGCTTGAGCAGGGTCCATAAGATTATCTGGGACACGACTCATCCTCTTCACGACGTGTTTTCCTTGTTACCTTCTGGGAGGAGGAGGCTTCGTAGTATCCGTAGCAAAACATCCAGATTCAGCCATAGTTTCATTCCATACAGCATTAACCTTGTGAACTCTCAAGCTTCCTCCTTTCATTATATATTCAAGATGGACAGTATTTAATATTTTATTGTTATGTATATGTAAGGGTGTGGGTCTATACGTATGTTGCATACAGTATGTTTTAGGTGTGTGTCATGTATGTGTTTCAGTTTGAGAGCGGGCAACTAAATTTCATTTTTGATGTGTGCCATTGTGCCCACAGTAAAAAAATGACAATACAGATTATCTTATCTTATCTTATACTCACAAGAACCACGGATGTTTCTGAATCTGTTCCAGCTAAAGCCACCGCATGGAGAAAAATAAACCAACATTAGGGTCCTTTTCCCAAAAATTAATTTTTTAAAAAAGTTACAAACTATGACTGCCCTATCAGTCATCATTAAAACATGTGTTAAGAATAAGATGCCCTTATCTTCAGACATTCAGTAGATAAAATAAACATAAACATTAACTGAATCTTAAAATAGATTTGCTTTCAAAAGCCAGGGGCAGAAATATAGCCTGCGGGGCAGAATTCCTCATCTTGGAGATGGCACCTTTAAAATCTCTTTTGGCCTTTCCAGAAGGTGCCACCAAATTATAATTTTTGCATTACAAGAACAGGGGTCTCCAACCTTTGGGCCTTGGCCCACTACCTGGCTGTGGCCTCTTGGCCACTGGGCCACATGAATGGCTGGCCAGTGCTCACACATGTGTGCGCGCACTCCCCACCACCACTTGCACTAGCAGTGCTTTGAATGCTGTGTGGGCGCTAGTGTTGTGTGGGTGCTCATGCCACCGCCAGATTCGCGTGGGTTCTAGCCCCGCCTCGAGCATCTCGTGGGTGTTAGCCCTAGTGTCATCCAGGTACTAGCCCTGTCTCTAGCATTGTGCGGGTGCTAGCCCCGCCCCAATGTTATGCACCCACTTGCTCTGCTCCTGTTTGTGTTGCGTACGTGCACGCGGCCCCATACCTGCCCCTTCCTTTCTCTCTGGGCTGCCAACCTAGAAAGGCTGGGGACATCTGTTCTAGAGCAATAGTAAAAAGGTAAAGGTCCCCCCGCACAGTCATTTCCAACTCTAGGGGCCGTTGCTCATCTCCGTTTCAAAGCCGAAGAGCCAGCGCTTGTCCGAGGACGTCTCCGTGGTCATGTGGCCGGTATGACTAGACGCCAAAGGTGCATGGAACGCTGTTACCTTCCCACCGTAGTGGTCCCTATTTTTCTGCTTGCATTTTTTACGTGCTTTCGAACTGCTAGGTTGGCAGAAGCTGGGACGAGTAACAGGCGCTCACACTGCTACGCGGCACTCGGGATTCGACCCGCCAAACTGCCGACCTTCTGATTGACAAGCTCAGCGTCCTAACCCACTGAGCCACCGCGTCCCTTTGCAGAACAATATTACCTACACGTAATTTGTTTCAATCAAATCCTAACTAAATTTCAAGCCAATCAGATCGTATGAAAATCGACCACATCAGGGAAGAATTTTAACCCAAATCTTCTCAAATTCCTTGTGTGTTCAATCACACTTGGCCAATAAAGAATATTCTATTCTATTCTATTCTATTCTATTCTATTCTATTCTATTCTATTCTATTCTATTCTATTCTATTCTATTCTATTCTATTCTATTCTATTCTATTCTATTCTATTCTATTCCATTCCATTCCATTCCATTCCATTCCATTCCATTCCATTCCATTCCATTCCATTCTCACTGTTTCATAGATATTTATGACAGCTACTATCATTCTTTATATTCAAGAGTGACCCCTCCCCAGGGGGCAACGGTGCTATCCAGGACCTTCCATCCTTTTCCCACCCCAGCATCCAAGCATGCTCCGTCCTCCATTCCTCCAGTCTTGGGAACAACAGGATGACTCACACTGAGACGTTTCTCTGGCTCCACCTCAATCATGCCACGCAGGAGATTCTGACAGTCTGGTGGAATGAAATGGGGCATGTGAAAAATCCCACGTTTCACTTTTTCCAACAGCTGCCGTAGGTTGTCATCATCAAAGGGTAGCGCCCCCTGCAGGAGAAAAGGGTGAAAGAAATGAAGACCCCCACAGAAGCTCCTTCAGATTTACGGTTTTGCAGGAATTCCTTGGGACTGGTTAACATCACAAGGTAGCCCCTGACGTACAACCGTTTGTTTGAAGTTACAACCACGGTCGTGTAATCAAAACTCAGGCATTTGACGATTGGCATGTATTTACAATGGGTGCAGCATGGCAAGGTCATGTGATCACCGTTTGAGACCTTCCCAGCTGGCTTTTACAAGCAAAGTCATGGGGGAGGGGGGGAGGGGGCGGGAGAAACCAAATTTGCTTAATGTCCATGTGATGCACTTAAAACAACTGCAGTGATTTGCTTCACAAGCATGGCAAAAAAATGGTCATCGAAACAGGCACGGCTCACTTAACAACTGCCTTGCCTTGGTCATAAGTCAAGGACTACCCGTAAAAGCCAAAACAGTTTAAACGTGAAGGCGTGCAACATTGGTCCTTTTGCCCTCATCTCCTTCATTAATCTTTCTTCCTTTCACTGCCACCTACCTCGTGTCAAATAAAATCATAAAATTATAAATAAAATTATTATTATTATTATTATTATTATTATTATTATTATTATTATTATTATTATTATTATTATAAATATTATCAGGATAACAAACAGAATAATTGGGAATTGGCAAGTTTATAAATCTAATTATTAATAATAATAATAATAATAATAATAATAATAATAATAATAATAATAACAACAACAACAACAACAACAACAAAATTTATAACTATGGCAGGCTGTCCTCGACTTACTACCACAACCGAGCCCAACATTTATGTTGCTTAGCGAGACATTTGGTAAGTGAACTTTGCCCCATTTTAACTTTCTTGCCACAGTTGTTAACTGAATCACTGCCGTTCTTAAATTAGTAACACGGTTGTTAAATGAATCTGGCTTCCCCATTGACTTTGCTTGTCAGAAGGATGCAAAAGGGGATCACATGACTCCAGGACCGTGCAACCGTCATAACTATGAGTCAGTAGACAAGCACCTGAATTTTGATCCCGCCGCCATGGGGATGCTTGCAGCAGTCATAAGTGTGAAAAATGATCACAAGTCCCTTTTTCCAGTGCCATAACTCCGAACGGTCACAAAATGAACTAGTAAGTCGAGAAGTACCAGTACTATCTCTCTTGTGATTTTCTATGGCAGCCTGAAGTAGCATATTCTCAGTGACAACGTGCTGCCACAGTATTAGAGATCATCCAGTCTCAGGTAATTGATTTGGTTTGCCTCAACCTGTTAATAAAAATAATGCACACAGTTGGATGTCTTGCCTCAGGGGGTCAAACGGGTTGGCCTTGCACTCTGGAGACCACAGTTGGGATTTTTTACACGATAAAGAGAAAAATCAACTTTGGAGTCTGGAATTTGAGGATCAACTCAGATTTGACTAGAGAAATATTGTGGTTAATTAAAAATATATGGTTATTCAGAGTTGGGAGGGATCTTGGAGGTCTTCTAGTCCAACCCCCTGCTCAAGTAGGAGACCCTATACCATTCCAGACAAATGGTTGACCAATCTTGGTCAACCTTGGTGGAGCCTTGGTGGAGCAGTGGGCTAATGCCTCCTTAAGTAACACCAGCTGCCTGCAATTAGTGCAGGTTCGCATCCCACCAGGCTCAAGGTTGACTCAGCCTTCCATCCTTCCGAGGTAGGTAAAATGAGGACCCAGATTGTTGGGGGGCAATAAGCTGACTTTGTAAAAATGCCACTTTGGGGGGGGCGAAAGCCCTAATAAGCAGGCATATACATAGAATGAAGGCTACTGCTAAGCTTGTAAGCCGCCCTGAATCTTCGGAGAAGGGCAGGATATAAATGGAATTAAAATAAATAAATAAAATAAATAAATCTCATTTTAAAAACCTCCAGTGATGGAGCACCCACAACTTCTGGAGGCAAGCCATTTCCACTGTCAGGAAATTTCTCTTTTGGATCTCTTTGGAGCTTGGATCTCTCTTTGATAAGTTTCCATCCTATACTTCTTGTCCTGCCCTCAAGAGTTTTGGAGAATAGGTCAACCCCCTCTTCTTTCAATATGTGACAGCGCCTCAAATATTGGAAGACTGCTATCAAGTCACTCCACCGTCCTTATCTTTGTTAGACCAGACATAACCAGTTCCTGCAACCATTCATCTGTATGTTTTAGCCTCCAGTCCCTTAATCATCTTTGTTGCTCTTCTCTACGCTCTTTGTAGAGTTTCAACATCTTTTTTGTATCATGGTACTCAAAACTGGATGTGATATTTCAAGTGTGGCCTTACCGGTGTAGTACTGTATATGCGATATTAACACTTCACATGACCTTGATACTATCCCTCAGTGGATGCAGCCAAGGACTGCACTGGTTTTTTTGGCAGCTGCAGCACACTGCTGGCTCATACTTAAGTGATTGTCCACTTGGACTTCTAGATCCCTCTCACAGTTAAAATTAAAATTAGGAGAAGAATACATAATATGAATATTGGTTTTCTAGAATGTTGACTATTAGCATTGTAAGATAAATTTAAATATTGAATAATTTAAATTAGAGAAAGGTTGCTGTATTATTATCTCTGTACCTGAAAAAGTTGGAGGAAACTTTTGTTTTATATTGGTGGTAATTTGGGGAGGACGCTTTTTAACTTGTCCTATTATCTGTCTTCCCCCACCCCCCCTTATGCAAGTTTGCATTTCAATGTTTGTTTATGAAATATAAAAATGTTAGTCTAAATCAGAGGAAGGGAATTATGGCCCCTTTGTGGCTGGCTCAAGGAATTCTGGGAGTTGAAGTCCATAAGTCATAAAAGGGCCACAGTTCCCCACCCCTGCTCTAAATGGATCCCTTGGGGAGAAGACAGTAGAACTAAATGGGGTGTTGGCGTTAAATGCTCCCTGCCAGGAGTAAACAAAAATTCTTGGGAGAAGCTTACCACCAGGAGGGCGAAGAGGATGACACCACAACTCCACATGTCTGCGCGACGTCCGTCATACTTCTCCCCCTAAAGAGCAAGAAGCAGAGATTGGGAGCTTTATAATTGGTTTGGGGAGGTAAGGGAGAAGATTTCAGGAAACAATGAAAAATAAATCAGAAGTGAGGGCGGGAGGTTTTTTCCCCCCAAGCATTAAGAGCAACTGCAAAGGGGGATAACTATTACTGGGGTATAGCATGAATTTTTTTTTAAAAAAACAACAACCCTAAAATGATAGTTGTTCTTCACTGTGTCCCATTTGGGAAGACAGATAAGGGGAAGACACCTCCAGATACTCAGGGGAAACTTTACATTCTGACTGAGGAGAGTTTGCAAAATCTTATCACAATATATTAGGTTGACATTCCTTGGAAATCCATGTGTTCTAATGTGGATCTGGAGATTTCTTTTCCTCCAACTTCCTGCCACTGGCTTTTCCTGTATTTTTTTTAAATTGGGATAGTGTCCTTGCCCAGCAGAATCTGAATTTCAGCCCAAACATACATAAACAATCACACAAACTTGAACACGGAGAATTGAGATCCCCAGCAATGTTCTTGAGAATGGACAGTTTCTTTCCTCTAACTTCAAAATATTCTTACTAGCTGGGAGAAGGAAAGCAGTATAAATCTTCTGGGCCAGATTTTAAAGGCGCACGGAACGCTGTTACCTTCCCACCGTAGTGGTCCCTATTTTTCTACTTGCATTTTTACGTGCTTTCGAACTGCTAGGTTGGCAGAAGCTGGGACGAGTAACAGGCGCTCACTCTGTTATGCGGCACTCGGGATTCGACCCGCCAAACTGCCGACCTTCTGTTCGACAAGCTCAGCATCCTAACCCACTGAGCCACCGCCTACACACACACACACACACACACACACACACACAGAGAGAGTGCATGAAAGTACGTATATATGTACAAGCTCATTAGAATAATTAAAAGAATTTGATTACAGGTCGTCCTTGATTTATAACAGGTTGAATTTTTGATGGATTCAAAGTTCTGACAGTCACCACCCCCTGCAGTCATGCGATCACATTCTGGGCACTTGGCAACTTGCATTTAAAGCCATTTGCAGAGTCCCACTGTCACATAACAGAAATTTACAATAGTTTTCTGTCGGAAAGAGGTATTTACTTCTGGTTTGAACAAAAAAGGCCCATTGTGGACTATGTATTCCCTTAACAACCACCGGGAAAAAATTGTAAAATCAGGCACGGTCATACGGTGACCTGCTTAATGACTGGTGTGACTTATGAATCTAATTCCAGGCTCAATTATGGTCACAATTCAAGGACTACCTGTATTACTTTAAAAAGATTTAGTTTCTACCTTCTACGTTTGTTCTTCGGGTGCATTGCGACTCAAACAAATATATCTTATTTAAATTATTAAAAATATTTGTTTGAGTTGTCTGAAATATTGTGTCATGCTGTGAAACTTAGGTATGCTCATCTTTACAATCTGGGGGACCCTCCGGATCTTTTTAACTTAAAACTCCCAGCAGTCCTAATGGTGAAGGATGGATGCTGGGAGTTGTAGTTCTGGATGGATGGCCACAAGTTACCGTTTCCTGATATGTATATCTCATATCATATATCATATATCATATCAATGTATAACTTAACCTTACTCCCTCTAACTGCTGCTTCCCATAATTTCTCTTGCAACTATCTTTCCCATTGAATGTATTCTTGAAGCAAATTGTTCCAATTGAGGGGCCAATTGAGGGAAGATAAAGCAGATTTTGAGGGGCTCCGTGCCCTGATCCATTGGACAAGCAGGGAGGGGGGAAATCAGATACCAAAAAAGATAAGGGGAGGGCACTAGGCCTGAATCCTTACCTTGATCACCTCTGGACATGCATAGTGAGGAGAACTGCAGCCCAGCATTGGGGGCAGAAAAGAAAGAGAAAGACAGAGAGATAGGAAGAGTGAAACGCCAAAGAAAGCTAACCCACAGGGCCATGGGTTCAACAAGCATGTGAAGAGAAGCCTGCGAGATATACTAACCCTCCCCAGTCTAGGATGGGTTGTGGAAATCCTTGACTGAGATGTTTGGTGGGTTTCAGGCACCAGGACAAACCTTCCTTGGCATCCTGAAGTCAATTCGGGAGTGGCCAATGATCCTGCTAGATGGGAATTCTGGGAATTGTAGTCAATCCCATGTGGTCCGAAGAAGACCGCTCTAGGCCATTCCACATCTAGCACAAGTGGCTTCTTCAGCAACTTCCCCACATTTCTAGAAATGGGGGGGGAATCTTTTTTTCCTCCCCGCTAGAGACATATATGTCCTTTCTTTGAGGTCAAAGGCAGCCATCAAATGAAATTCCTATCTTGTAACCCGGAAATCTGAAGACCAGGCTAAATTTGACATTTACACAATTAGGAATTGTGGGAATGACTTTTTAAAAGGAAATTATAGCTGTGAGGGGGAGGGAAAATCTTGGTAGGGGTTTTGGCACTACGGAATCAACTTCCTCAACAGATGTCATTTGTTTTAAGAAAAAAGTGCCATCACTGACACAAAGGAGCCATGGTTGGTGCAGTTGGCTATATCTGTTGGCTAAATCCCATCTCCTGCGTATGTTAATAAACCCATAAAATTTGGAGTTAAATGGGAGGATGTTCTGTAAAGACTTGCCACATCCAATAAGATAAGATTTATATTGTCACTGAGGGAAAACTGCTTGTGTCTTGCATATAGCAGATCTTTGATGAATTTTCCTCTCCACTTGCAAGCAAAGGAGCAATTCACATTTCAAATATAAAGTAACAGCAGATATTTCTGATTCATTTACATTTCAATGACAATAACAATAATGTGTGACAGCAAGACATATTTCCATCTGAAGTCAAGGAACAGCTTACCTAGGTTCCTGGACATGTCTCTCTTTCCCATTTCATGTCCACTACATTGAACACACTGGTATTCACGCAATAATGTGTGAATCAACCAATGCAAGGAGCCCTGTGGCTGTCTTCCTCCCACCTCTCTCAGCATCACAGACCAGCAAGACTCGGTTTTGAGGATGGCTCACCCACAACTTGTTTCCAGCAGGCTATCTCCGACCTGCAGGGAGGCCATGCCGAAATCTGCAATCCGAATGTTGTTCTTCTCATCCAGCAATAAATTCTCAGGTTTCAAGTCTCGGTGGCTGAAGGGGTCCAAATAAAACCCATGGAGATTAATCAGTGGCACAGCACATGGGCATGCACATACACAAACATGCATGAACTTGTACCACTAAATCCCTTGAAGTTATTATATGAATAGCTCTCAACCCAGTGGGGGGATATTGGATCAGTATTAAGTATTTCCTCCCCCCCCCCACACACACACACTTTAAGCACTGCTGAAGTACAGATTAAGGGGTTGGTTTTTTTGTTTGCTTAAGTGGTATGCAAGTGCTCTACTGAATATTATATGACGTGGCTCCACAATTATGAAATCTATTGAGACTCAAGGAGCTCAACCATTCTCATGTTCTTTAGCATTATTTGAACCCAGTGGAATAAGACATTGTTTGCATAACAATGTTGACAACTAATGAACTCAGTTTATCCTAATGCATCATGCGAATCTGTATTATAATTTATGTTAATGGTTTATTATGTCGCATGATCCAATAAAATTTGGTAAATTTAGGAAACCGTGGGGAAGAAAAGCATGAGTTTGGGTAGGGCTACCAGATTTACATTTATATTAAGATATTAAACAATATTAAATAGCAGAAAGTGTGGCGGTCGAGAGTTTTGCAACTCAGATTTGGTAGCTCTGTATTAGAATGTCACATGAACACAGTCAAAGTCTGTTAGCTTGCCAAGATACCCTTGATACATCAGATATTTCACTGTATTTCACTAGATTCCCTTGCTAATTTTTGAGGCGGGGGATCATTAAAATTCAACAGGATTCTCTATGGATAGAACAAGCCGTGCAGTCTGATGTATTTGGATTAACAATTTCTTAAAGTATTAATCCCAAGAGTGCCCAGTTAGCTCATTTCAACCTCTCATTTATTCTTCCTCCTCAATGAAGCTGCAAACTAGAACTGTGATTTTACTAAATTTATTGGTTTGGAAAACTTTTGTCTCTGATGGGTTGTATGCTAATATTCTTTTCAAAGATTTATTCATAAATTCAAAACAGTGTATAACCCACGTTTCAGAGATATGTTTTTACAAAGCAACATGAGTCAACTGAAATTATCTAATAAACAAGGTTAAACTATGTATGTATGTATGTATGTATGTATGTATGTATGTATATCCTTAATTAAATGAAGCCAGGAATAGAGGCGACTTCAAAGCTTACATAGATGCCTATACCAAACAAGCGAGATCTAATTCAACCAGGATGGGAATGTAGAACTGTGGGGCCATCAAGAAGATGGCATTTCATCTTCTCCATGATTTGATTGATAGCCTATGAGCAACAAGCAGATGCAAAACATGTCCGATGATGTGAGTGGAGATGGTCTAAGAGAACTTGTTATCTACTGGTTCTTGTTCCTGTGCTTGAAATGAAGCTTGATGTGCATCTGCTAGCACAACAGTGATTCCCAGCCAACGGCACAAACTCCACAGATGGGATTTAGAAGTATAGTGGAATGTAGTCTGGATTCCCAGGAGGGAGGGGCTAAATTCCAGAGGGATACATGATGAGTTTGGTAGCAAGGAAGAGAGTTAAGAAGACTCCTCCCTAGCGATTCCCAGAGTATATCTATAGAGCTGCAAATAGTTGCTTTAGTTTGGCAAAACTTCTGCCTACAAGTGAGGAACAAGAAAGAAAATTACTCAGAAGTAACTCCATGTGTCATTCTTGGTTCCCAGGAGCCTGACAAGAAGTCATGAATGGGATGTACGAAAAGCGAGAGGGATCTCAGAGTCCTAGTGGACAATCACTTAAATATGAGCCAGCAGTGTGCTGCAGCTGCCAAAAAAGCCAACACAGTGCTAGGCTACATTCACAGAGGGATAGAATCAAGTTCGCGTGAAGTGTTAATACCACTTTACAATGTCTTGGTAAGGCCACACTTGGAATTCTGCATCCAGTTTTAGTCACCATGATGTAAAAAAGATGTTGAGACTCTAGAAAGAGTACAGAGAAGAGCAACAAAGATGATTAGGGGACTGGAGCATAAAACATATAAGGAACGGCTGCTGGAATTGAGTACGTCTACTTTAATGAAGAGAAGAACGAGGGGCGACATGATAGCAGTGTTCCGATATCTCAGGGGCTGCCACAAAGAAGAGGCAGTCAAGCTATTCTCCAAAGCACCTGAAGGCAGGACAAGAAGCAACAGATGAAAATTAATCAAGGAGGGAAGCAACCTAGAACTAAGGAGAAACTTCCTGACAGTTAGAACAATTAACCAGTGGAACAACCTGCCTCCAGAAGCTGTGAATGCTCCAACACTGGAAGTTTTTAAGAAGAGACTGGACAGCAATTTGTCTGAAATGGTATAGGATTTCCTGCCTGAGCAGGGGGTTGGACTAGATGACCTCCAAGGTCCCTTCCAACTTTATTATTACTACTACTGTTGTTGTTGTTGTTGTTGTTATGTTATGTTATGTTATTGAAATGTTAATGAAGTCTTTAGAACTTCAACTGGATGGGACTTAAACTATGGAAGCCTGGAAAGCACTGCATTTATTAGATATTACATTTTGTTAGAAAAAGCAACCACTCCCAATTTTTTTATATATCAAGCTATGATCAAAAGATGAGGAAATCAGCTGGTGACCTAGGGAAAGATGTTCTTTAATAAAGAGTCAATTGGCATTTCAATTATCAATAGGATCCAGGGATGGGAGAAGGAACAATAATTAGTATAATAAGTATTGATTTTCTTTATCAATGATAATTCAAAGTGGCCGGTAGCATAAAAACTACAGACACAATAATAATAAAAAAAATCAATAGAACACAAATAACAAAGGGGGGGGAAGAGAAAACTCCCCCAAACAATAGAGAGAAATAAACCCCTCAAGAAAAAAATGTTTTTCTTTCTTTTCCTGCAGGAACAAAATGAGATATTGTAACCAGCTCATAAATAACACAACAGTCAGCTCACCATATAGAATAGCTATGGCAGAAATCCAAAGCTGAGACAATTTGTCGGAAAAACTTCCTGGCTTCCTTGGGGGTCAGACGGCCTTTCTTCACCAGGTAATCGAAAAGTTCGCCTCCTGAGACGTGTTCCAGGACGAGGTACCTAACACATTAGAAGTCCAGAGACAGCATGACTAAGAAGCAAGGACAACAATTAAAAAGAAATTGAAAATCCATCGGACCACCATGGGAAGCAAACCCAGAATCCGTTTCAACCAAGGAAAAACCATTTTCTTTGCAAAGGAAATTAAAGAGAGAAAGAGAGAGGTAACACTTTGATCTTGAGAGCTAAAAAAGGGAAAGAGAAGGGTGTGTGTGTGTGTGGAGAAGATGAAGAATTCAAAATATTTTATATTGTTTTACCATGATTGAATCACCAACTGTTACACAGCCCCAAACAGAGAACAAGCAGAGCTGATTCAAGCCATGACTACATTGTTTTTTGTTTTGTTTTTAATAGGAAAGACTTCTGTTTAATAAATATTGTGTGAAGTTAGCTGTACATGGGTGGCTGGGTGGCAGCTGTGTGCTCTGATCAAAGGACGGCCTGGCCTTGGCTTTCTAGAAAGTGTTTCCTGCACAGGCAGCGAAATACAGTTAATCCTCAACTTATGACCGTAATTGAGTCCCACAATTTCAGTCGTAATCCATGATGGACGTAAAGCACGTGACTGGACCTGGTTTTCGGACCTCTTTTGCAGTAGTCGTTAAGCGAACGCTAAGGTTGTTAAGCGAATGCCACTGTCGTTAAGCAAACCCATTTGTCTGCTATGAGGTGTATGTAGAGATTCCCAGTCATCCAGGTCAGTTGTCTCAAAGGTGATTTTTCAAAAGGCGACTGGACTGTTTTTTCCTTTGAGGAAAAAGATGCTTCATCAGTTGTGATCGGGGGTTGGGGGTGGGATGGAATGGAATAAAAATGAGAAACAAAATGTTTTGTTCTTCTTCCTCAAGGAAAGAACAGTCCAGCTGCCTTTTGAAAAATCACCTTTGAGATCACTGTGAGGTGGTTTCTCCAGAAACCAGAAGCAAACCCTGATTTCCAGCAAAAATGTCGTAAACTCAGTCACGTGACCATAGGCATAGGGTGCTGCAAACATCTGTAAGTGCAGGCTGCTGCTGCTCAATTGTTTTATGGAAGGGGCTGGGGCCAGACATCAGAAATTCATAAACCAGATAATTGGTTCCATTTTTGGAATCCACCGTAACTTTGAACGGTTTATTAAGCGACTGGTCATAAGTCAAGGATTACCTGTGCATGAGCATGACTTTCACCTTTGGCAGTTCCACATAGTACAGTCATGTGCTGTTTTTGATAAGAAAGAGCTTTCCATTGGGACAGCAGTCTGTTCCTCAGTTGGAACACGGTAATGTTAGGCGAGTTTAATTTGAAAGTTAATTTGAAATTCTGCAGTGTTGCTGGGACTGAATTCCAAAGACTGACATGTCAGTATACAGGGAATCACTCCCATTAAAGTCAATTAAACTTCCAGGGGAGTAAATAAGTAGCGAGGATTATGATTAAGAGAGAATTTTCAAGAATTATAGTAGTAGTAGTAGTAGTAGTAGTAGTAGTAGTAGTAATAATAATAATAATAATAATAATAATAAAATAGAGAGTTAGAGACATATCAAAATTGAACCTGAAATGTGGCATTCTCAATGTTATTTGACTGAATTTTTATGAATAAAATAAATAAATGTTTATTTTAATAATAACAATATATATATATATATATATATATATATATATATATATATATATATATATATATATATATATATATATATATATATATATATATATATATATATATATATATATATATTGTTATTATTAAAATAAACATTTATTTATATATATATATATATATATACCAGTATATAAAGACTCTAGCATAGCTTTGAAAACCATTGGCTGTGTTAAAATGCACCTCGAGCCAGTGAGAGTTACATGACTTAAAATGAAAACTGGAAATACTTTTCAAAAAATCCTTTTTTTTTAACTGATGGTATTTTAAGGGAGCCATCTGTCTATTTTTACCTTTGAACCTTGCAAAAGTCCACAGATTCTGCTGATACTGAACAATTCATATAAAATAGTCAAACAAAATTACCTGGGTGCCCAAGATAGAAAACTTAATTATATAGTTGTCTGAGTTTCTCACTATGTAGTCATTTTTTATTTTTATTTTTTGATG
Organism: Vipera berus; assembly: GCF_964194415.1. Classification (NCBI taxonomy): domain Eukaryota; kingdom Metazoa; phylum Chordata; class Lepidosauria; order Squamata; family Viperidae; genus Vipera; species Vipera berus. Next base: position 19,039,615 of record NC_138205.1, read on the forward strand.
AAGAGAACATGTGTTAATTTCAAGGACCCTCCACACATGTACGTCTTTCCCGGTGGGTTGCCGCCTTGGGATCACCTCTCTCTTGAATCGTGTTCTGCTGTCCTAAATGAGGTTCCAGGGGAATCTCCTTCTTCTCCTCCTTAACGCAGAGGTCCCCAACCCTTGGGCCATGGCCCAGTTCAGACCCAGACCGCAGAAGTGGCAGGCAGTTCCACTTGCACCTTGGTTCTTTTATGACTCGTGGACTTCAGCTCCCAGAATTCTTGAGCCAGCCATGCTGAGGGGAAGGGAGAGGTTTCCATGCTGAGCCATGCTGGCTCAGGAATTCTGGGAGTTGAAGTCCACGAGTCATAAAAAAACCAAGTTTGCCTACCCCTTCCTTAAGGGACCTGCTTAGCCTCAACTAGATGAGCCTGCCAGCCTGCCACCCTATCTCAAGGTTCCCCAAAATTTGAGGGCTGGAATTTGATGCTGAGAATTTTCAGAAGAACATGCTGTGTGGGGGGTGCTGTCACAAAATGCTTGCTAGGATTTCCCATTCAGAAATGGCTCCCCTAGGGGACAAGACCAGTTAAAAGCATAAATTCACCCAAATGCTACTGGCCTCCTCCCACAGAACACTCCTTGCTTAGCCTGGTCCTTCTTCTCGAGTAGCTGGGATCATTTCAAACTAACAGACCCTAGAACTAAGGTGGGCAATTATGGCCCCTTTACAACCTTTGGACTTCAACTCCCAGAATTCCTGAGACAGCATGGGGGGCGTAGTTGCCCTAGATAATGGACCCAGAGGTATACTTTCCAACAAAGAGATGCTGAAGGCATTTTGCTCTTTTTTTAAAATTCCATTCAATCGAGTCAGATTCTCAGAGATTGCCCGGACATGTCGCTAGGGTTTCCTTGGAAAGGCTTTTTGGAAATGGTTTGCCATTGCCACCTTCCTAGGGCTGAGAAAAAATGACTGGCCCCAGGTCACTCAGCTGGTTTTGTGTATGAAGAGGGACATTGTCTCCCAGTCTGCTGCGTTAAACACTGCACCGAAATGGTTCTCCATTTGCTTTTACATCAACCAAAAGGGAACAATCTTCTAAAAATGTAAATGTCCAGTAGGGCAGGGAGATGGGTGGACCGATTCATATGGCATTTGCTTTCCCAGGGATCATTTGGATCTACATATTTGGCTATTTAACTGAACAAATTCTGGTCAAAGGAAAAAAACTTTGGTCTGTAGGGAGAACTCTGAAATTTAATAATCCCTCTCCCCAATTTAACTCCTAATACACATATACTTTACATATATATATATACATACATATATATATATACATACATATATACATATACATATACATATACATATACATATACATATACATATACCCACATATACCCACAGCCCAGTCGATGCTCTGGTGGAGGCCTGGGAAACGGCTGCCACCAGGGCACTTGACTGCGTTGTACCCACGCGACCTCTGACCCGGCGCAGATCCCGTTGGGCCCCATGGTTCTCTGTGGAGCTCCGGGAGATGAAGCGTCGGAGACGAGGTCTAGAGAGCGGTTGGAGATCCAGCCGGTCCGAATCCGACCGATTGCAGTTAAGAACCTTTATAAGGTCTTATCTTGCGGCGATAAGGACGGCGAAGTCTAACTACTTTGCCGCCCTTATCGCGTCCGCAGATAATCGCCCGGCCGCCCTGTTTAGGGTGACTCGCTCCCTCCTTAACCAGGAGGTGAGAGAGGATCCCTTGCAGGGACGAGCCGAGGAGTTTAGTCATCATCTGGCGGACAAAATCGCTCGGATTCGGACCGGCCTGGACTCTGACTGGGCAGAGTCTGATGTGGAGGAATCAGGCGGTCTTGAGCACGTTATCTGGACTGAGTTCGACCCTGTTTCCCCTGATGATGTGGACAGGATCATGGGGAGACTGAGCACCACCACCTGTTTGTTGGATCCGTGCCCCTCCTGGCTAGCTTATGCGGCTCGGGAGGGAACACGAGGCTGGTTCCATGCAGTAATAACTGCTTCTTTGAAGGAGGGTGTCTTCCCTGCCGCCTTGAAGGAGGCGGTGGTGAGACCCCTTCTCAAGAAGCCTGCTTTGGACCCGGCTGCTTTAGACAACTACCGTCCAGTCTCCAACCTTCGCTTTCTGGCGAAGGTTGTTGAGAGTGTGGTGGCGCATCAGCTCCCTCTGTTCCTGGAGGAAACTGATTATCTGGACCCGTACCAATCGGGTTTCAGGCCCGGACACAGCACGGAGACGGCATTGGTCGCGCTGGTGAATGATCTCTGGAGGGCAAGGGACAGGGCTTGCTCCTCTGTCCTGGTCCTATTAGATCTCTCAGCGGCTTTCGATACCATCGACCATGGTATCCTGCTGCGGCGTCTCAGGGGGTTGGGAGTGGGAGGCACCGTTTTACGGTGGTTCTCCTCCTACCTCCAGGGCCGCTCGCAGTCGGTGTTGACGGGAGGGCAGAGATCCGCCCCGAGGCCTCTCATTTGTGGAGTCCCTCAGGGGTCGGTTCTCTCGCCTCTCCTGTTCAACATCTATATGAAGCCGCTGGGCGAGATCATTCGTGGCTTCGGGGTGGGGTATCACCAGTACGCTGATGATACCCAACTTTTTCTTTCCACCCCGAACCAACCCAGTGATGCCCTCTCTGTGATGTCCCGGTGCCTGGAGGCGGTTCAGGTCTGGATGGGGAGAAACAGGCTTCGTCTCAATCCCGCCAAGACTGAGTGGCTGTGCATATCGGCATCTCGGGTTAACCAAGTTATTCCACCTCTAACGATGGGGGGTGAGGTGTTACCCCCCGTTGATAGGGCTCGCAACTTGGGCGTCCTCCTGGATTCACGGCTCAATTTTGAAGATCACATAGGAGCCGTGACCAGGGGGGCTTTTGCACAGGTTCGCCTGGTGCGCCAGTTGCGTCCCTATCTGGACTGAGACGCCCTACGCACAGTTACTCATGCGCTTGTGACCTCCCGTTTGGACTACTGTAACGCTCTCTACATGGGGCTGCCCTTGAAGACCACTCGGAGGCTTCAACTGGTGCAGAATGCGGCCGCGCGAGTTGTAATGGGGGTTTCCCGATACTCCCATGTAACACCTCTACTCTGCGAGCTGCATTGGCTTCCGGTTGCCCTCCGGGTGAAATTCAAGGTGCTGGTTATCACCTATAAAGCCCTACATGGCCTGGGTCCGGGGTATTTGAGGGAACACCTGCTGCCGGCATCAAACGCCCTTCGCCCAGTGCGCTCCCACAGGGAGGGTCTGCTCAGGGTCCCGCCGGTAAGAGATTGCCGGCGGGTGACACCCAGGGATAGGGCCTTCTCAGTGGGGGCGCCTGCCCTCTGGAACCAGCTGCCGGTGGAGCTGAGGACTGCTCCCGACCTCCGATCATTCCGCCGGGGCCTGAAGACCTGGCTCTTTGAGGTCTCGGGCCCAGGCTGAGGAGATATTTATTTTAATTGGGGTTTTTAATAGTACAGGGTTGATTTAATATTTTTTAAATTGGGTTTTAACTTTTGTATGGTTGATTTTTAACTCCCTGTAAACCGCCCTGAGTCCTCAGGGAAAGGGCGGTATATAAATGCAATAAAATAAATAAATATACATATACATATACATATACATATACATATACATATACATATACATATACATATACATATATATATATATATATATATATATATATATATATATATATATATATATATATATATATATATATTCGTGCATTCTCTTTATCCTATGGCTTTGTCTCTCTCTTTATATCTCCTCCCATTGATTCAGGAGAGGATGACAAAGAAAGCTTATGTGGAGAGAACCGAGTGCTCTGGCACCGCCTGGTATGCTGCACAGCTATCCTGCAATTTCTCTCTCTCTCTCTCTCTCTCTCTCTCTCACACACACACACACACACACACACACACTCACACACACACTCACACAGAGACACATACACACACACACACAGAGAGAGAGAGAGAGAGAGAGAGAGAGAGAGAGAGAGAGAGAGAGAGAGAGAGAGAGAGAGAGAGAGAGAGAGAGAGAGAACTCACAGTGGGTCTGCCGTTCTGGCCGCATTCACACCCAAGAGAAATATAGATATCTTCCACCCAGGAAACCACCGCTTTGTGCCAGGAATTTCAGAAGCAGATGGGAACACAAACCCTTTCCCTTTTTTTATTGGTCCTGCACCTTTCCAAAAACCAAGCTTTTGAATTTTAATTATTTTAGCAAAATTGGAGGAAATGGTTATTTCCTGTCTTCCGCTATCTTCTCTTCCCCACCCCATTCAAATAACAGCGCAGATAAATTCGAGGATGAGGGTGGCGGATAGCCTCAATCTGTTTGGAGTGAAGGGTGTGTGTGTGTAATTGGATTGATAAATGTTTTGGGAGAAATGAGAAAGAAAGCCTTAAAGAGTCCACTCAGCCAATCTCAATGTACACATGGTTGTACTTTGACAATAAAGGTTCATTCATTCATTCATTCATTCACTTCAGAACAGCTCCGTAAAACCACACGTCTTTGGCTATTGTTTATCACCCTTTAACTTGGCCTGGCTTCAAGAAGAAGTACCAAAACTGGCCCTATCTTCAGATAGATGAGGTCACTGCCTCAGACAACAGACGCTAAGGAGGTGGCCAGCTGTGAGGGGAGCCTTCTGTCTGTTCTTCCTGAATATCAAGCTGTTCCTCATAAATAGAGCCATGGATGCTTTACCCTTTTTTCTGAGCCCGCGGCTAAACTACTCTGTTGCAAGTGTAGAAGTGATACTATCCCATGGCAAATGTTGAAGCAACCCTCAATGGCCAATCCTACTCTTCTCTATACAGCCCGAGAACGTCAAACATCAGGAAAAAGGTTTTGGGAAGGTAGAATAGTACCTGAGTGGTATCTCATGTAGGTTTGCCTCAGGCAACATTGTGCTTAAGAACATGAGAGGGGCATTGACCACTTTGATTGGGGAAGATGGCTGGTTTAAAGACTTTACGCATTGTGCTAATCAAGGGCTGTTTCATCACATTAATCAGTAGCCTGTGGCAATTATTTGCAAGGCATTTTAAACTCAAACTACAATTTTCACGTTGTCTGTGCTATTAGTAGATTTCAGTCTGTGTGTAATTGTATTTATGTATCCATTCGTACGATTATAAGTCTGGAGTTATAATCTCTATAAGTACATCTATGACTTGAAAGAAGGCTACACATTTTTCCTGAACGTAGTATCCTTAGCAAGCAAATCCACAAAAAGAGATTACAATACTCCAGGTTAGAATGTGGCTCATTTCTATAAAGAACCTACAGGTAGTTTTCGACTTACTATCACAATTGGGGTTAAAATTTCTGTTGCGGAGTGAGACAGTTGTTAAATAGGTTTTGCCCCGTTTTGCCCCCATTCTTGCCACGGTTGTTAAGTGAATCGCTGCAGCTCTTATTCACACAGTTGCTAAGTGAATCTGGCTTTCCCCATTGACTTCGCTTGTCAGAAGGTCGCAAAAGTTGATCACATGACCCCGGGACACGGCAACCCTCATAAATATGAGTCAGTTGCCAAGTGGCTGAATTTTGATCACGTGACCACGGGGAATGCTACGACGGTCGTGAGGTGTGAAAATCAGTCAGAAGTCACTTTTTTTCACTGCCGTCGTAACTTCGAGCGGTCACTAAATGAACTGTTGTAAGTCGAGGACTACCTGTATTTCACTCTGGCAGGTAAATATCCAGGGTTCCGTTTGCAAGTGGGAGGTGATCTGCAAATAAATACCTACAAGTATTTTTTGTTCTCGTAGACATCATGGAGTTTGAGTACGTGAGGGTGTTCAATCAACTTCAGAATGGCAATTTCCCTTTCCACCTGCAGTGGAAGAAAAAAGAGAGAAAGTGTTTGTGGGTCTCTGACAATTTGCTGTGCTCAACTTGCCACAGCCAACGTGCCGCAGCCAAGTAGTCACAGCCATTTGGGACGCTCCGGGACCAGAGTTACACTTAATATCAAAGAAATGGTGGAATAGAATCATTAAAGAAGGGATGCAAAACCAGGGACAAACTAAAATGTGAATGACAAAAATTAAAATATTTTTTTAATTTATTTTAAATAATTACACTGAACTGTTCAATTGCCCCGCCAGGGCAAGTTGTCCCACTATGTGTTGGCCATGGCGAGTTGGCTGCAGCGATTTGTCCCATTCCGAGTGTTTATAACGTACAGGGATAAGAGGAGTCACAGTGAGGTGGGTGGGATATAAATTTAATAAATAAATCAATAAAAAAAATTCTCTTTGTGTCCTAGGATGCAGAGCTCGAAGCAGATGGAGACAAGGATTTTTCCCACTGGTTCATATTCATGTCACTTATTCCCTACTACATTATTTTGCTGTTTTCTTCAAATGCCAGGTTGTTGTTTTTCTTTCCCTGGTTTTATGATAATTTCTTTGAAACATGAGTGGCTGTGTTGTCCTGCCAGGTGATGCATTCATCAAGCCTGTGAAACCACAATATCTGGAAGCTGTGGTGGCGAACCTATGGCACGGGTGCCACAGGTGGCACGCACAGCCCTCTCTGTGGGCACAGGCACCATCGCCCCAGTCCCAGGCCTTCAGCTGGGTTTTATAAAACTGTTTCACTTTAGGCCTCCGCCGCCGTGTGCAAAAAAAAAAGAGAAAAAAAAGGTTCAATCAATCAATCAATTTCAACTTCTCGCGAGAAAAAAAAATCTTGCAAAGTTGGAATTGGTTGATTGAACTTTTTAGTCCCACCCAGTCTGCCGTTACCACCACAGCCACGCCCACCCAATGGGCCACGCCCACCCAAACGGCCACGCCCACCCGGCACCCGACGATACATAAGTGGGTTTTGGGTTGCAGTCTGGGCACTCAGTCTCTAAAAGGTTCGCCATCACTGTCCTGAAGGAATAGTTAGAGACACGTTATCAGAGAAGGTGTCCCTTGAAGCTTGTCATCGCCTCTCTCTAAGCATGACACAAAACATGCCCCGGGGATTTTTATTTTCTAATAAAACCATGTCCTCTTACCCACAACCCACAGCTGAAGCAGCGTAAAGTTGCTTTAGTTTTAAAGTCAATTTTTTCCCTCTCTTCTCCCAATATAATTGGCAGGCAATATGCTTCATCCATGCCTCACTGAGAGCGTGGTCGCTGATGCAGACAGGGGGAAGATTTCCCCAACTCCTATTGGTCACTTCAGGCTGCTTCACCAGCCTCCTTCCTTTGGTCACTGCCATTCATGGCCATTGCTTTCTGCCTTGGCTCCAGAAGGGAATAGATCAGGGGTGTCAAACTCGCAATGTCACGTGACATGTCGCGACGTATACCGACTTTTTTGCCATTGCCGGCAATGGGGTGGGCGCGGTTTCGCGATGATGCATCCAGCCCGTGGGCCGGCAGTCTGACACCCCTGGGATAGACTACAGGTAGTCCCAGTGGTTTTTTTGTAAAAGAAAAAGGTGCCGGAACTCACACATGTCATACAACCCGCCTTGCCTACCCTACAAGGTTCCATCCAAAAAAGGTGCCGGAACTCCGTTCTGAGCGTTCTATGAGAAAAAAAGCCCTGGGTAGTCCTCAACTTACGGCCACAATTGAGTCCCAAATTTCTGTTGTTAAGTGAGACATTTGTTAAGTGAGTTTTGCCCCATTTTTATGATCTTTCTTGCTACAGTTATTAAGGGAATCACTGCAGTTGGTGAGTCAGTAACCCGGTTGCTAAATGAACATGGCTTCCCCATTGATTTTACTTGTCAGAAGTTCACAAAGGGTGATCTCATGACTTGGGACCCAGCAATGGTCCTAAATATGAACCAGTTGCCAAGCATCTGAATTTTGATCAAGTGACCATGGGAATGCTGCAACGGTCGTTAAGTGTGGAAAATGGTCATAAAACTTTTTTTTCAGTGCCATTGTAACTTCAATCACTAAATGAATGGTTGTAAGTCAAGGACCACCTGTATAGTTTCACACACTGCTGCGATAGATAAAGTTGCTATTTGAGGCAGCTTTTAAAGCTTTTTTGAGGCTTTTAAAATTACCATTGTGTATCAAAAACAAGTGATATGTGCTGATTCTTCAATATGTGTTACGTGGTGGATGTTTATACCTTTCGATGGTTAGGACAGTTATAGGACACTTTAAAGCAGGGGTGTCAAACTCAATTTCATTGAGGGCCGCGTCAGCATTGCGGTTGCCCTCAAGGGGCCGGGTGGGTATGGCCAGGGTGGGCGTGGCCTACTGGGTGGGTGTGGCTAGAGTGCGTATGGCCTACTGGGTGGGCGTGGCCAGCTCTACATCGTTCGCATCAAGGGTGCCTATGGGGGCCTGGGCAGGAGTGGGACAGATCTGAGGGTCTCTGGCAGAAGGAGGGTCTCTGGGCCAAGGCCAAGGCAGTGGGGGCCGTTCCCTTACTGTTTCCAGGATGGCTTCGCGGGCCACATGAAACCACTTCACGGGCCGGATCTGGCCCCCGGGCCTTGTGTTTGACGTGTCTGCTTTAAAGGGCAAGTGGCTGTTGTTTTGATTTTGGTCTTCAGTGTTGATTTTACTTCGCAAATGGCGACCTCATGACTTGGGACCCAGCAACAGTCATAAATATGAACCAGTTGCCAAGTATCTGAATTTTCATCACATGATCATGGGGATGCTGTAAAGGTCACAAGTGTGAAAAACGGTCACGTCACTTTTTCCACTGCTGTTCTAACCTTGAATGGTCACTAAATGGTCTGTTTTAAGTCGAGGATTAGCTATATGTTTTATTTGAAGCATTCCTGACTGGTGCTTGACAGGTCCCACTTAAGATCCTTACAAGCAGAGTTTAGCACCAGGCTTGGGGCGAGGAGGAGCAAGGTCTTCCATCACAAAGAGAAATGGCAGAAGTGGGGGGGTGTGCAGATCTGCCAAAACCCCAAGGGAGCAAGACCCAAAAGGAAGTACAGGTAGTCCTCAACTTACAACCACAAGTGAGCCCCCAAATTTCTGTTGCTAAGAGAAATATTTGTTACGACCCCTCTTGATGCCGTTGTTAAATGAATTGCTGCACTTGTTAAATTAGTACGGTACTACAGTGGCTAAGCGAATTTGGCTTCCCCATTGACAATCCTTTTGTGAGGAGGTCACAAAAGCTGATCGTGTGATCCTGGGACACTGCAACCGTCATCAATGTGAGTCAGTTGCCAATCATCCAAATCTTGATCACATGACCATGGGGATGCCGCAACGGTCATAAGTGTGAAAAATGGTCATGTCGGGGATTTTTTTTTCAATGCCGTTGTAATTTTTAACGGCCACTATATGAACTACCTATGACCCTATGGACAACTAGGAATGTTGTCCATAGGGTCGCGATGGGTCGGACACGACTTCGCAGCTAACAACAACAACAATATGAACTATTGTAATTTGAGGAATACCTGTACTTTTCATGATATCCTTACTGAGCAAGAATTATTTGGAAGACCTGCCTATATGTTGCCTAGACCTCCGTTGTTGACGGGGTCCTTTTTTTATTCTTCCTTCAGGCATTCAGTTTGTAATTTTTAGGTTTTTATGATATTTATTGCAATATTTTTTAACATTTGTATTTATTATTATTTTTATTTGTAAATAAGCCAGAGTCCCGTATGTATAAGGAGTGGTGTATGTAAGAGATGACTAGGCAGAGCCTGAATGCAGGATCAAATGTGTCATCCTTGCGCAGCCACAAGAGACCTAAGTCCATCACCACCCCGTGAATTCTGTTAACTCTTACCTAGCGCCCCGATTTGCCCGTTAGTAGATCAGATTTTTGCATATGTATAGCATGCAATAAACTTTTAGTGCTTTGAACTCAACTCCTGTTCCTAGTTACTTGTGCCTAACAGGTTATATAAAAATCTGATGAATGGAATGGAATGGAATGGAATGGAATGGAATGGAATGGAATGGAATAGAATAGAATAGAATAGAATAGAATAGAATAGAATAGAATAGAATAGAATAGAATAGAATAGAATAGAATAGAATAGAATAGAATAGAATAGAATAGAATACAGTAGAATAGAATAGAATAGAATAGAATAGAATAGAATAGAATAGAATCGTGGAATGGAAGGGAAGGGAAGGGAAGGGAAGGGAAGGGAAGGGAAGAGAAGAGAAGAGAAGAGAAGAGAAGAGAAGAGAAGAGAAGAGAAGAGAAGAGAAGAGAAGAGAAGAGAAGAGAAGAGAAGAGAAGAGAAGAGAAGAGAAGAGAAGAGAAGAGCCTTTATTGGGCAAGTGTGATTGGATACACAAGGAATTTGTCTCTGGTCCATAAGCTCTCAGTATACATACAAGCAACAGAATCATAAATCATAAGATGCAATCATAATTCATAAGATACAACCAACAAAGTGATACTCATAAGATGCCAACAGAAGCAGGTAATAGGAAAGATGAGAAGGGTAATAGTAATACAGTCCTACTACACGGTTAGATATCCTTAGGCATGAAACAGTGCTGTGGGAGTTAAGTGTTCGGCAGAGTGACGACATGGGGGAAAAAAACTCTTTGTGTCTAGTTGTTTTGGCATGCAATGCCCTATAGTGGCCTCCTGAGAGGAGAAGTTGAAAGTTTTTGTCCAGGATGCGATATGGATAGATAGATAGATAGATAGATAGATAGATAGATAGATAGATAGATAGATAGATAGATAGACAGACAGACAGATAGACAGACAATAAATAAAATCACTGTTTTTATATGTTCATTTTTCATTGTTGCGTGCCACCCAGAGTCACTTTGGGTAAGATGAGTAGCTATATAAATTTGATAAATAAATAAATAAAATTGAGGTTTGGAAAACTATTTCCTTGGTCTACTTTGCATAAACAGTGCTTCCCTTGCAACCTCTGGGTCCTTCAGGATAGACTAACACTGGTATTAATATCTCTCTACCTACTCTTCCTTCATTTTAAGTTGAATTATTTTTATAGTTTTTTATGTTTTAATAATTATTACAATAATAATAATAATAAGTTGGAAGGGACCTTGGAGGACATCTAGTCCAACCCCCTGCTCAGGCAGGAAACCCTATACCATTTCAGGCAAATGGCTGACCAGTCTCTTCTTAAAAACCTCCAGTGTTGGAGCATTCACCGCTTCTGGTTAGTTGTTCTAACAGGAAGTTTCTCCTTAGTTCTAGGTTGCTTCTCTCCTTGATTAGTTTCCATCCGTTGCTTCTTGTCCTGCCTTCAGGTGCTTTGGAGAATAGCTTGACTCCCTCTTCTTACAATAATGATAGTCTAATATTTCTTCATAAACTTTTTAGATTTGTTGTGCACCCCGTAGAGTAAATTTTGTGGGATGGGTGGCTATGTAAATTTGATAAGCAAACAAACAGGAAAGAAATGGAAGCAATTTATGCATGCAAACTGCCTATTCCCTTGAGTGGTCTTTTAATCAGGCAGGGATATTGTAGCATGCTGGATCAGGTACTGATCTTGATTGCATCATTTAGGATTAAATATTCATCTGGAAGTCAATCTAAATCTCATCACTGGGAGGGGAAAATTCTAGTGTAATCAAGAGCAGACTACTAACATTTTCTGTACGAATAGTGAACAGCCATCACGGAACAGCCCATGTGCCACACAAGTAATCATGTCTCATAAACAGTCATGATAACAAAGAAGCTGGGTGTTGGGTTATGTAGTCTTAGCGTGTTAATCCTACTCAAATGTATAGGATGTTGAGATTTAGCTGTGGACTTTAGAGTAGACCACCATACCCAAAAGCACACCTGGGAAAAGAAAAAAGAAAAGAAAAGGTGAAAAAAAAGGAAAGGAAAGGAAAGGAAAGGAAAGGAAAGGAAAGGAAAGGAAAGGAAAGGAAAGGAAAGGAAAGGAAAGGAAAGGAAAGGAAAGGAAAGGAAAAGAGCTGAGTTATCTAACTACATCTGCACCCAACTGTTTCCAAATACGAGGGCCACACAGATAAATTTTATGTTTATTATTTTTAAGGATGCTAACCTCATACTTACAGATCAGGTGGGCCAATATCTCCACCGAGTTATACAACTGCGCAAAACTTTTAATTCGATGCTGCATATTGTTTTGTTGCCCTATTATTTTTTCCCTTTCCCAATAACAATTTGTTGTGTTAAACTATTTCTCTGTTTTACTGTGCTTTTTTTTATTGTAAAGGCTGGTTGAAGACTGAGCTGAGCAAAAAGCATTATTTAGGGAACAATTAGATATATTAAGGAGTCACCAAGGTTTATTTATTTCTGAACCACCCATCTCTCTCAAAGAGGGGTAATGTAATCAATAAATAAAACAAAGTATGAATATTAAAATTAAATTAGTTTTTTTTTAAAAAAAAATCAATTATAGACTAATGACAATTAAACATCAAAAGGGCAAAAGTCCTAACTAAGATGGCCATTTGAATTGAGGCCATTGAACTATGGTGCTGGAGAAGACTCCTGCGAGTCCCTTGGACTGCAAGGCTTTCAAACCGGTCAGTCCTAGAGGAGATCAACCCTGACTGCTCTTTAGAAGGCCAGATCCTGAAGCTAAAACTCAAAAACTTTGGCCACCTAATGAGAAGGAAGGACTCACTGGAGAAGAGCCTAATGCTGGGAAAGGTTGAGGGCAAGAGAAGAAGGGGACGACAGAGAATGAGGTGGCTGGATGGAGTCACTGAAGCAGTAGGCGTGAGCCTAAATGGACTCCAGAAGATGGTAGAGGACAGGAAGGCCTGGAGGAACGTTGTCCATGGGGTCGCGATGGGTCGGACACGACTTTGCAACTAACAACAACAACAAAAATGGACATTTAACATTGGTTACTGCGACGTGGAGGTGGCTCACTTGGGACTAGTCAGTCCCATAACTGAGTGGTCCTCTGTGCCCTGCACTCAAGGCTGCAGAGCCAAGTTTTTACCCATTGCTAAAGGCCAAGAGATCGGGGGCTTTCTTCCCCTGTGGGGGCAGGATGCTCCACAATGTGAGGGCAGTGGCAGGGATGGGCTGATGAGATGGGATGAAGCCGGTGCTGTCAGTAATCTGACCCTATGCCACGTAGGGCTTTATAGGTGATGACCAACGCCTTGCGTTGGACCCAGAAGCAAACTGGTACCCACTGCAAATCCAGAGCAAGGATGTTATATATGTGCCCTTTTTCAGGCACCCAGTAGGGCTCGTGCCGACACACTCTGCACCAGTTGAAGGTTCCAGATGCTTTTCAGAGGTAGCCCCATGTAGCGTGTGTTGCAATAGTCCAGCTGGCAGATGAATCCAAGGCATGAGTGAGCGAGTGACCGAGTGCAGTGCCTCACTGTCCGGGAAAGGGTATAGTCAGCACACAACATGGAATTGGGCAAAAGCCCTCCTGGCTATGGCTGCCATCTGTTCATCGAGCAGGAGCCAAGAGTCTAAGACAGACATGTCAAACACAAGGCCCGGGGGCCAGATCCGGCCCGCGAAGTGGTTTCATGCGGCCCGCGAAGCCATCCTGGAAACAGTGAGGGAACGGCCCCCACTGCCTTGGCCCTGGCCCAGAGACCCTCCTCCTGCCAGAGACCCTCAGATCTGTCCCACTCCTGCCCAGGCCCCCATAGGCACCCTTGATGCGAACGATGTAGAGCTGGCCACGCCCACCCAGTAGGCCATACGCACTCTGGCCATGTCCACCCAGTAGGCCACACCCACCCTGGCCACACCCACCCGGCCCCTTGAGGGCAACCGCAATGCTGATGTGGCCCTCAATGAAATTGAGTTTGACACCCCTGGTCTAAGAGGACTCCCTAGTTATGCACCAAAGATGATAAACTCCTGGTTACAGAGGAGCCCCCCACCAACTAGGTTACGTTGGATTTTTCTATGGCCTCTGAAAATAAAGCTGTTATTATAAGAAGGAGCCATCTTCCAGTCAGGGGTGGAATTGCAGCCCAGGCTCCTCCTTTCCTAAGGCGAAGCTAGAAGGACAAGCCAGTGCACTACAGATGAAAACAAAGATTCATTTCTCTGAGTCTATCATTCTGCCGCTGAAAATGGGCAAACTAGTCTTTGCTCGGGGCCTCCGGGCAAGATCTTGGTCTGTCACCCACTTGTCTTTTATCAGCTTGTCCTCCGAGTACTCGCCAGGACATTAACTGCCAAACACAAGGCGCTCAATTTGGTATTAAATCCTCTTCTACATCTTTCTGTGGTTTGGTTTTCTTTCCTTCTGCTGGCCAATTGATCGGGTCTTACCCAACGTCTATTAAGATAAAAGTAAAGGTTCCCCCGCACATGCGTGCTAGTCGTTTCCGACTCTAGGGGCCGGTGCTCATCTCCGTTTCAAAGCCAAAGAACCAGCGCTTGTCCGAGGACGTCTCCGTGGTCATGTGGCCGGCATGACTAGACGCCAAAGGTGCACGGAACGCTGTTAGCTTCCCACCGTAGTGGTCCCTATTTTTCTACTTGCATTTTTACGTGCTTTCAAACTGCTAGGTTGGCAGAAGCTGGGACGGGTAACAGGCGCTCACTCTGCTACGCGGCACTCGGGATTCGACCCGCCAAACTGCCGACCTTCTGATCGACAAGCTCAGCGTCCTAACCCACTGAGCCACCGCGTCCCTAACGTCTATTAAGAGCATGCAAAGATTTAGCAAGCTTCTCCTCTGTGATACATTGCAGTTTCAGATTCTTCCCCCCCCAAAAAAAAGAAAAGAAATGCAGTTGCCCCAATTTTTTTTAAAGAAATTACCAATTTGCTTTATGTTATGGCTAAAGCTATCTGGTATTTGGAGGATCTCTTCAGTGGTGTTTCCCCCCCCCCCTTTAGCAGAAAATTCAGAAAGGGGAAAACAGTGCCACTGTACAGAAAAATACTTCAGCTGAACCACTCATGTGAAATTATTCAACTTTGCAGAACAAATCAAAGGCATGGAAAAATATTTGCTCTGGTGGTGCCGACTGAGACCGTCTGGAGTCTGGACAAACGGGCCAGGGTCAGGATATTAGAGCCATGGGAGTCTAACTTAAACCTAATTCTGTTCTGGCTTGTGCCAGTCTCACTTAGAGACCATCTACATTCAGAATATCTGTCTATGTTTTGCACATCCTTTGTTAGGCAGCAAAATCTTACTGCTCCTTCTCCACTAACAACTTGCTGCCACAAGTGTCCACAGCAAAGCCTTGAGGATGCCAAAAGGACATGTGTACCATGAGGTTATTGCACAAATGACACTAGTGTGTACTTGAGTCACGATGTCGGATACAAATACCTAAAAGCCATGCACCTGCATGATGCTTATATCATAATTTGCCCCCCAACTCCCATCAGTTACTTAGAACTCTTTCTATAGTCATCCCTCCGTTGCTGTGCCAAATTGATGGGATTGCAATAAGGAGGACAGGATGCATATAACTTCAGTGAAAGCTAGGGGTTGCTATGAAGTTGCTCTAAGTAACTCTTAAGTAGTGGAGAAGCCACCTTAGTAACATCACTCTGTGCTGCCAACTTGACAACTTGGTGAGAGGCTACATTAATTTTGCAAATTTCCCAGTGGCTAGAAATTGACTGGCAAATTCCTTCAGGGCACTAATACAGACTGAATCAATTAAGACTTTATCAGACTTCAACCGTCCCATGGGAAGGAAAGTGAGAGGCAGAGATGAGATGCCTAGAAAAGCATAGCATGCAATTTATTTCTCGCTGGATTGTGGATTCAGTCCTTCGCTCTTTTGGACTCCCATCTTCTCCAATCTCCTTCACCCATCCCTCAACCCCCTGCTATAACCCCGAGACATCTGATTTGCTTACCTTCATCAGTACCGACTCGGAAAGCTTTTCCCGGTTCACTATCTTAATGGCAACTTTCTGCCCTGTGATGCAGTGTACGCCCAGCTTCACCAGACCTACGGAAAGAAGAAAGGCACTAGAGTTCTACCGTAATGCAACGTACCAAAGCTTTGTGAAATCAATTCATTGCATTCTCTGCAATAGCCGCTTCCTTCAAATGTGCCTGTTTAATAGCAAATGCTTGGTAGGCTTCAGAGATGAGGAACTTCAGGCAGATAAAAGATGCACTGGCAAGAGAAAGGATGGAGCAGAAGAAGGCTGTGGATGAATTAGTTCAGGGGGTCTCCGACCTTGGCAACTTTAAAACTTGTAGACTTCAACGGCCAAATTTCCTCAGCCCGCCAACCTGGCTGAAGAATTCTGGGAGTTGAAGTCCATAGGTCGTAAAAGTTGGCAAGGATGGAGACCCCCTAAATTAGAGCTGCCAATTACAGGTAGTCCTCAACTTACAACAGTTCATTTAGAATGGCACTAAAAAAGTGACTTATGACCGTTTTTCACACTTGCAACTCTTTCAACATCCCTGTGGTCATGTGATCAAAATTCAGATTCTTGGCAACTGACTCATATTTATAACGGTTGCAGTGTCCCAGGGTCACTGGATCTCCTTTTGCAACCTTCTGACAAGCAAAGTCAACGGGGAAGCCAGATTCACTTGAGAATGGTGTTATTAACTTAACAACTGCAGTGATTCACTTAATCAGTTTGGCCAGAAAGGTCGTAAAACAGGGCAAAATTTACTTAAAAACTATCTCACAGTGACAGAAACTTTCAGCTCAATTGTGGTCGTAAGTCAAGTACTATCTGTAGTCGTCTTCCTTTTTTTCTTCTCTGTCAAGTTAGTATGCATTGGATTGATTTCTATGATTGAAATAAACCTTGGGTATCTACATTTGGGACGTGGTGGCTCAGTGGGTTAGGATGCTGAGCTTGTCAATCAGATGGTCCGCAGTTTGGCGGGTCAAATCCCGAGTGCCGCATAACAGAGTGAGCGCCTGTTACTCGTCCCAGCTTCTGCCAACCTAGCAGTTCGAAAGCACGTAAAAATGCAAGTAGGAAAATAGGGACCACTACGGTGGGAAGGTAACAGCGTTCCGTGTGCCTTTGGCGTCTAGTCATACCGGCCACATGACTACGGAGACATCCTCGGACAAGCACTGGCTCTTCGGCTTTGAAATGGAGATGAGCACCGGCCCCTAGAGTTGGAAACGACTAGCACGCATGTGCGGGGGAACCTTTACCTTTACCTTTATCTACATTTATTGATTCTTACAACTTCCCTCAAAAACCCACGAATGGTCCCAGAGCATGTGCAAAATTGAAAAAAACGGCCACCAGGTGTTCTTGGGTCATTGCTCTGAAATTTGATAACTCTAACTAAATCCTGCATTTTATGTAACGCCCCTTCAAAGCTACGTAAGTTTAGCACCGGACAGAGAGCTTTGAGACAGAGAAATAACTTTTGCTCTCTGGAAGAGAAGGAAACAAAAGCAGAGTTAACTGGGAAGTTAGAGGGATAATGGAAAAGATACAAGAATGGTGGAGGGACCTCTTCTCAAAACTGCTATTTCGCCAGGGTTCCTCTCTTCGTGCCTATTCTACCTGTAAATTAAGCATCTACGAAAGATACTATAAATAGCAATAACGCTATATTTACAAAGCAAATCCATGCGTGTGTTCCATGGAAAAAGTTTCTGTGTGTATTTCCAAGCATAAATGCTTCATTGCCATCTCATCCAGGGGCCGTTAAACCCATGTAGTACTCCATGGCAAATGAGGAAGCCCTTCACAATACTACTATTAGCTTGCAAGGAAAATGCTCATACTCTGGAATTAATCCAGAGTGTAGAGACACTTAGAGGTAGGACACTTCCAATTCCCACTGAAATACAGGAGCGTTTTTCATTATTAGCCTTTTTTTTTCTACGTTCCCCACTTCTGTGCAGAAGATGCAGAATTGGAACTGCAACTTTCTCTGTCTTGAGCTATCCACATGGTAAGGATGACCATTACGTGTTAAAGGACATTCCCTGCTATTTGCATCTCATCCTGGCACAAGCATGCCTTGGTAACAACTTCTGCTTTGTCGCCATGATCTCATCTCCAGTTCGTCTCAGTTGATGTGATGTAAAAGTACTTCCCACTCCCCACTTATTCCAACATTGTCCAAGATGAGTATTACGGTATGTTAAATCTCTTAGGCCAGTAGTTTTCACTGGCTAGGGAATTCTGGGAGTTGAAGTCCTCAACATTTTAAAGTTGCCAAGTTTGAAAAATATTGTGTTAGGTTTTATAACCCTTTAAAGGTAGTCCTTGACTTACGACCACAACCGAGTCCCAAATTTCTGTTGCTGAACGAGACTTGTTAAGGGAACTTTGGCCCATTTTACGATCTTTCTTGCCACAGTTGTTAAGTGAATCACTGCAGTTGTTAAGCTAGCAGCACAGCTATTAAGGGAATCTGGCTTCCCCCTTGACTTTGCTTGCCGGAAGGTCGTAAAAGGTGATCACATAACTCTGGGAGACCGCAACCGTCATAAATATGAGTCAATTGGCAAGTGTCTGAATTCTGATCACGTGATCATGAGGATGTTCCCACAGTGTCAAAAACTGGTCACAAGTCACTTTTTTCAGAGTCATTGTAACTTCAAATGATCGCTAAATGAATTGTTGTAACTCAAGGACTTCTCTGGAGAGAAGTCAGATAATTGTCAGCGGCTGGGAAGAGAGAGAACAGAGGGGGTAACAACATCAGTACAGTTTGCTGCCAACTCAAGGATGGATGGAGAGCACTTGAACTCAAAAATACGTAAGGAAAGGCTCAGAGACTCAAGGTATTGAACCTGCAAGAATAGTGATTAAATCTATGGAAAGACATTTACATAGAAAGCTGTCTTCATGTTTATCAGCTTGCTCTTAAGAGCTCTATAAAAGGAGAAATATGTATTGATGTTTACATGTTATGATAATGGCACCGAGCTATTGTCCTTACATTTGGCAGCTTGGTGCTTTATATCTCTAGTAGAGATAAAAGAAGCGATTAAAAATGAAAAACCTTGTCCATTTAAAAAAAAGTTGCAGCAGAATTATAAAGGTGGGAAAAACAACAACCAGGTCCTAAACTCCACTTCAGTTATGTTTCTTTCCTCTTTGAAGTAACTCAATTCCTGTGGTTGAAATCTACTTATGCAAATTACAAAGTAGGAAGGAGAATAATGCAGCTTTTTACTTTATGTGTGGATTTCATCTCCCAGAATTTTTAGGTACAACCAACGTCTTAGAGCTGGAGACTGCACATCTGAAGAACCAGTAAAATGGGGGAGGTTGGTGAAGAATAAGCACAAAAAACAAACATACTAAACATTTTATCTCATTTTCACGACACCCTCTGTGATAATAACAGAAATACCAGTAGTCCTTGACTTACGACCACAATTGAGCCCAACATTTCTGTTGCTAAGTGAGACAGTTGTTAAGTGACTTTTGCCCCATTTTATGACTTTCTTGCCACAGTCGTTCAGTAAATCATTGCAGTTGTTAAGTTACCAACAGGGTTGTTTAGTGAATCTGGCTTCCCCATTGACTTTACTTGTCAGAAGGTCTGAAAAGGTGATCACATGACCCGGGACACTGCCACCATCATAAATATGAGTCAGTTGCCAAACATCTGAATTTTGATCACTTGATCATGGGGATGGTGCAACAGTTGTAAGTGTGAAAAAGGTCATAAGTACTTTTTTTCCAATTTCATTGTAACTCCAAGTGGTCACTAAATGAACTGTTGTAAGTCAAGGACTACCTGTAATTACAAAGATTACCATGCATATAATGGCACAAATGTTTAATTTAATCAACTGCATGAGGTATTGACAATAAGTCACTATTACTCCCTTACCATAAAGAAAATTGTGAAATAAAAAACTTGTGGAAAACCTCCCCAGTCCCCTATTTTATACATGTATTTCTCTGTTTTTGACAAGAGTCTTCAGTATAGGCCAGGGGTCTTCAAACCTGGCCCTTTTATGACTTGTGGATTTCAACTCCTAGAATTCCTTAGCCAGCGTGTCTGGCTGAGGGATTCTGGGAGTTGAGGTCCACAAGTCATAAAAGGGCCACGTTTGAAGACTCCTGATCTAGGATCACTTACCGTCCCAGAGAAAAGCTATCTAAGTAGTTATTAAGAGCACCAACTTGATGGTATATCATCCATCCATTTATTCAGCCATCCATTTATTCATCCAGCCATCCAACTTTAAAAGGAACATAGTGTGAGGGTCTACCAGTGGATGTTAATATAGCTGCTATTTATGACAGGTATGTGAAGCCTCCAGATCCAAAAGACTTTTGGAAACACCTGGTGGGGAATTCTGGGAATTGAAGTCCACAAGTCATAAAAAGGGCCAGGTTTGAAAACCCCTGGTATAGGCAATAATGATCTGACATGGATAGAGAAATTTCTATCTATAGCATGATGGTAGCCATAGATCCTTCAGACATTAAATGAAGTTGCAGGACCAGAGTAGCAAAAACAAAAATGTGAATATCCTGACTGAGAATAGAAATTTAAAATCCAAGTTCTACTCAATAGCATAATCTCTATGTCTGGGTTTGTGCTTCTTTTGATGAGCAGGAGGATTTCCAACATTCTTACTTGTATTTAAAGCTGGCCACAGCACGATGGCAGTTAGAGATAAGTGCCTTAACATTCACAAAAGAGAGATGAAATGCTGTCACATTTCTTACGTTCTGGAAGGTTATGAATGGATCTTCGATCGATTTAAATTCCCTGCCTCTTTCTTCTCTTTTCAAGGAATGCAATGCTGTAAACACTTAAAGGCTAAAGACATCAAACGTATTCTATGAATTAAAGGCAGTTGTTTCCTGAAATTACCATAAATCAAACCAAATTCTCTAGCTTTAAAATATAACGAAACCGGCTTCAGATATAATGTCAAAATCATATTATAAAATTGGACTGGATCTAACCTACAAACCCTCAACTATCCCTAACCTAGTTGCTATTGTGCTTTTGTATTTAGGTATCAACTCTGCAAATAAACCCACCAGCTATTAGTCCACAATATTTTGAGCAAATCCATAAAAATAGTAAATATATAAGTGAGATAGATTCCATTTCTCTCCACCCTTTACCTAAGGAAATCAAGGTGGTATATATGATTCTACTCTTTTCTTCCCATCATTTTTCCTCACAACAATCCTGTGAGTTAGATTAGGCTGAGAGTAACCATGTCTGTCAGAAAATCATCCCATGGACTTAAAGGCTGAGTGGAGATTTTAAAGCCAAAATTGCTCCTAGGATATTTTTTTTAAAAACAACAACACACAACTAAATGGATGACAATGAATTTTATAGAGCCTTCCACTAAAAAATATTTGACTCAAATTTTAAACTAATAAAGAAGGGGAGGTTCGCTGCATTTAACCAAGGATGATGCTGTCATGGAATCCTTTTCGGCCATATTCTCTTATCTTGTAGAAGAAAACATGACATTTGGGGACAAGGAATGGATAATTCATGTCTCCAGTCCAGGACATAACTAGCAGTTAGCAATAATCTGCCACTAGCTGCATGTTTAGCCAATGTACTAAGGGAGACAGGAATCAACAATTTGTATAGGCTGTATTCACGGCTACACAACATGAATACAGCCGCAAAGAAAAAGCTTGTTGTTTCTTTTTATTTTGTATTGGTATGTTCTGTTCAAGAATGAATTTGATTGCCTTGGGAGGTGATGATGACACTCTTAGGTCGGGGTATTTGAAAGACTGGATAGCCATCTGTTGGTACACATTCCTACATACGGTAAGGGCTTGGACTGGATCAGTGTTCCCTAACCATGAAAAATTCAGATATGTTGACTTCCAACTCCCAGGATTCTCAGCAATAGCCATTCTGGCTAGGGAATTCTGGGTACTGGATGTCACTCCTCAAGAAGTTACCAAGGTTGGGAAATTTTGAACTATATTATCTCCAACTCTTATGTTATGATTCTATAATTCTGAGTCACTGAAAATGCTTCACTGAACTACACTTTACCAAGTTAGTTTTATTGCCCAAGTTGGAATACCCCACAAGGAGCCACACAGCATTGGATGAATTACGCCATGCAATCCATCCCTTTACTCAGGGTGGGGACCCAAATTAAAGGCTTGTTGATAGGTGAACGATTAGCCTCTTCTTAAATACATCCAGGAAAGAGACCCACAAATCTCTTTATCATCGATTCCTCTGTCAAACTATGTTTACTGTTAGGGACATTTTCCTAATGGTTTATAGAATTTACCTTGGTGAAATTCAGGGCCATTGTTCTGCACTGAATTCTGGAACAAGAGAAAACAGATCTTGACTTTGAACAGTGTTACCTTATTTTGCCTTAATCATGTTTTCGGTTTTTCCTGAACGAAAGGTAAAGGTAAAGGTTCCCCCGCACATGTGTGCTAGTCGTTTCTGACTCTAGGGGCCGGTGCTCATCTCCGTTTCAAAGCCGAAGAGCCAGCGCTTGTCCGAGGACGTCTCCGTGGTCATGTGGCCGGCATGACTAGATGCCAAAGGTGCACGGAACACTGTTGCCTTCCCACCGTAGTGGTCCCTATTTTTCTACTTGCATTTTTACCTGCTTTCGAACTGCTAGGTTGGCAGAAGCTGGGACGAGTAACAGGCGCTCACTCTGTTACGCGGCACTCGGGATTCAACCCGCTAAACTGCCGACCATCTGATCAACAAGCTCAGCGTCCTAACCCACTGAGCCACCGCATCCCCCTTTCCTGAACTAACCATCCCTATTTTTGCTACTGTGTTTAGCTACCATATCCACTGTAGAGTTTACAGATTGCAAAATACAGGCCAACAGAGTACTCTAGCAGAAACAAAATCATGGCTGTTGACCCAAAAGAACTTGGGTTCCCAACCTGGAAAGTAACTCAACCCATCACGCAAAATCATGTACACATATATATTTTTGCAGTCTACAAATAAAGCCGGAGAGAAATATTAATTAAGTCAGACCAGACATTTTCAGTTTATTGGCTCTGCTCCTTTCTGGATCTCTGCCAGAGGTCTTGTGGTTAAAACTTGATGTTTGTGATACAGCCATTTGGAGCATGAACATATGCATGCACCATTTACATAGGCTGCATTCACACAGCATGCTAAACTAAAATGTGGTTAGCTGATTTATCGGTTCAGTGTGAATATTGCCACTGTAGAGGGCCTTGGGATTAGGCCGGAGAGGGAGTACTTCTTACTTCTCTCTCTGTTGCTCCTTTTTGTGCAGAATTAGCCCACAGACCTAGCTTGTCCCTCAACGCACTGGCATCAATAGTTAAGTGCTCAGATTGCATTTTTCCTAGGTCATCACAGATCTTCCCTTCCAGGCTGTTTTGTGCATCAAGTCCAGATTTGCAAACTATGCATTCACTCCCTGGCATCCTAAAGCTCAGAGGCCTTGGATACATCCGCTATGAGTATGTGTTGGCAGGGACCCAGATCCTTCTGGAATGGAGTCAGTGCAAATCCCTGTAGCAGAATTAGACAGTCCAGCAGACTCTAGATATTTGAACTAAAATTTCCCTTCCCTTCATCTTGGTGGATGGAGCTGATGGGAGTTGGTCCAAAACAAAAGTAGGACACTTGCTTGTCCGCACCTGCCCTGGTTAAAAGTCTTCTTAACAGATTCTCTCCTCCCAAATTGGAAAAGGAGGGAATGTTAGGGAGCAGAAGAAAATCCCTTAGTCTCTTCAAATCTTTTTGGCAGAT
This sequence comes from Vipera berus, assembly GCF_964194415.1. Classification (NCBI taxonomy): domain Eukaryota; kingdom Metazoa; phylum Chordata; class Lepidosauria; order Squamata; family Viperidae; genus Vipera; species Vipera berus. Next base: position 19,063,213 of record NC_138205.1, read on the forward strand.
AAACAACTGAGATAACTCCAACTTCGCAAAACTTACAGAAGACAACCTGATACTGTCTACCTTTTGGGGACCTTTTAGTCACACTAATGGGCCACAATACTTAAATGGCACTAGGTTGGTTATTCCTTGTCAGAACTGAGTGTTTCTTCAGATCTATACCAATAATTCCCAACCACGTATCCCCCCATACGTGTCCAACTTTAATTTCCATAATCCCCGGCCATTACTGATGTCAAAGCCTCTCTGAAAGGGAAATTGGAAATACCTTGATTGCCCAACCAGATTTCTTTTTACCATGACATGTAGCGTCTTGCGATGACAGCATTTACACCCATGCATTCCATTTTTAAGTATGTTTTACTTATGTTGATATTGCTTTCTCTTTTTCTTCAACTGTTAAAAAAGATCTGCTAGCTACACACAGGGCCATCAAAAAGAATTTCTCGCTAGATCTTTTAACTGTGGTTTTGATAACAATACCGACAAAAATAAATTATCTGCTAAAGGCTGCAATTTAATTATGCCCCCAATGTCTATGGAGATTCTCAGTCATCCAGGTCATAGTAAATCCCAAAGATGCTTTTTCACGAGGCAACTGGACTGTTTTCCTTTGAAGACGTTTTGCTTCTCATCCAAGAAGCTTCTGAGCTGAAGAAGCTTCTTGGATGAGAAGTGAATTGTCTTCAAAGAAAAAATAAGAAAGTCCAGTTGCCTTGTAAAAAAGCATCTTTGGGATATGCCCACAATACATGCTCACACTTACTGGGAAAAGGACAAGTGAAAATCTTAATTTGAGCTGAAGACGTCATTTAATACCTAACACAGTTTCATACATTGACTTCTGAAACTCTGAAGATATATTCCTCTTTACGGCTTTGTTTACCAACATAATGAAAAGAAAAACAATCTCATCTTAAAAATAAATTAATATAGCTTGTCAAAAAGGCAACTAGAAAACATTCCAGGAATAAGTTGTTTTTTGGTGGCAAAACTGGACCAGTTGACGGACACTGAATTTTATAGCAAGCCCATAAAATCAACTTTTTTCAATATTAGCTAAATGACCTTGATGTTCAAGTTCACATCACTGGGATATAAAGAAATGGGAAGGGTGGATTTCCACATTCACTATTTTTTTCAATCTCTTAATACATACTGCCTAGAGTACCCCATGGTTGAGATAGGCGGCAAATAAAGTTAACAAATAAATAAACAGATAGACAAACAGACAGACAATTGTCTAACATAACTTGTATATGAGAAAAGAAGATAGGCAATCATTAAGGATGTTTTAATTTGTGTTTCTGTGCTGAACAGGGGATTGCACTCAAAATGTCCTAAATAGCCCCTTCCAGTTGTATGATTTTATGATTCTTAGTGTAAAACATCTATATATCATACCAGTGCTATCCAATTAGTTAGATCGGCTCTCAGACTGTGATGGTGCTGTCTAAAATAAACAGCCTTAATAAATCACAGGAAGGCTAAAAGAAGGGCAACCAACACTTAATCAAGAGCAAAGTTTTTCTCAATCTTAGCAACTTTAAGGTATGTGAACATCAATTCCCAGAATTCCCCAGCCAGCAGAGCAAGTTTATTTATTTACTGTTTATTTTATTTAAGAGAATTTGTATGGCCACCCACTTACCCTCAGTGACTCTTGGAGGCTTACAAAAAATAAAAACCCAATATACAAATGGTAAAAACAGTACCCTCTCCACACCATCCACCAAGTTTGAGAAGTATTGATCTAGAGCAGGGCTTTTCAACCTTTTCACCCATTGTACCACTTTTAGGATATGGCAACATCCGAGTACCACCAGTCGCCTAGCAAGGTGTCAAAAACTTGATGACCAAAAAAAAAAAAAGGAAAAAAGTGATGAAGTACAGGTAGTCCTCGACTTACAACAGTTCGCTTAGTGACTGTTCGAAGTTACAATGGCACTGAAAAAAGTGCCCCCCAAGCCACAGCCGAGCAAGACACCTGCCTGCCTGCCTGGCGGCGCTCTTCCTCCTGTCCGAGGTTTTCATTGTTGTGAGCATTTCTGTTGAGGATTGGCAGCGGGGGTGGGGTGGGGAAGGTGTTTGGTTTTTATTCCCCCCATCTGCTGGCTGGTTACAGCAGGTTTTGGTCACTTCACATGATCCTGGGACACTGTGACCATCATAAATATGAATCAGTTGCCAAGCATCTGAATGTAAATCACAAGACCCTGGAGATGCTGTAACATTCCAGCTGATTGGCGCTTCTTCTGGGCTCAGCAGAAACGCCAGGATCAGCGCCGAGCTCCAGCTGGAGCCTGGAGCTGATCCTGGTGCTTCCGCTGAGCCCTGACAGCCCTGCAGCTCCAGCTGTCTCTCCCTCAGGCTTGTGTGGTGCTGCTATTCCCCTCCCCCGCTACCACTTTTCTAGGATGGTCACGTACCATCTGCCAGGTGCCAATGTAGCACAGGTGGTACCCGTACCACTGGTTGAAAAGCCCTAGAGTAACAGAGTAACAAAATAACAGCGTTGGAAGGGACCTTGAAGATCTTCTAATCCAACCCCTTGCTCAGGCAGGAAACCCTGCACTATTTCAGACAAATGGTTGTCTAATCTCTTCTTCAAAACCTCCAGTGTTGGAGTACCGACAATTTCTGGAGACAGGTTCCACTGATTAAATGTTCTAACTGTCAGGAAATTACTCCTTAGTTCTAGGTTGTTTCTCTCCTTGATTAGTTTCCATCCATTTCTTCTTGTCCTGTCTTCAGGTGCTTTGGAGAACAGGTTGGCCCCCCTCTTCTTTATGGCAGCCCCTCAGATATTGGAACACTGCTATTGTGTCACCCCAGTCCTTGTTTTCATTAAATTAGACACACCTAATTCCTGCAACTGTAGGTTTTAGCCTCCAGAATCCTAATCATCTCTATTGCTCTTCTCTGCACTTTTTCTAGAGTCTCAACATCTTTTTTTATATGGCAGTGACCAAAACTGAATGCAATATTCCAAGTGTGATCTTACATTTGCGTACTTTGTTGTCACATGAAATCCAGCAGCCATGCTTTGCAACTTGCCAAGACATTAGTGTCTGCCCTTTCCCCACATCGCACTGGCCCATGGTTGGAAACTTTGCAATATGGAGGGAGAGGGACGTGAGGAACCATTGCAGAATAGTCAGAACAGAAAAACAGATGGTTACACTCAAAAGTAAATTATGGATACTTAAAAAAAAGTTTGCTATTGCAGATGGCAACTGTTAGCCCAAAAATGGATGATCCCAAAAAACTAAGCTGTGAACCATAATAGGATTTTTTTTTCAAAAAAATGCTTGAATAAAGCAGTATCAATCCACTTCCCCCCCCCCAAAAAAAAGCTATATGTAACTTGAGTTTAAATTGAGGTAGGGATTAATTTTTAATGTTTGCCAATGATCCTATTGCCTTTGAAGGCACTGGTCAGTGTCAAATATCAGGATAAAGGAATTTTTGTGTGTGCTAAATATTGCTTTGGTGCCTTTTGCTATCTTCATAAGTAAACACATTAGAACAGCCTTCCTTCCATCTGGTCCCTTCTATATAAATTTTGGATTATAGTTCCCAGATCTCCCAGGCATTGGTATGTGGGGAAGTTACGGTTGGGAGGTGAGGCTGGATTAAATATTTATCTTTTTATTAGGATATGTGGTCCTCGTTGGCCTTGCATATTTGCAGTTGACTTTGGATGGGGGGTAGGCTAAAATATTGCAAAATCAAACTAAACAAATACTGTACATGCAAACCAGTTCTCATCAACTATGGTAAAGTGTTTCATCCATCAATGGGTTTCGGCAGAGTTGTGTTTAGAGGATGCTGTTGGATGAGTTTCTGTGTATTTTCTGCAGGGGTAAAAAAATGGCAGACGTCCCTGCCCATAGGTTGTTTTTGCAAAGTCTCATGATCTATGGGTTCATGTTCTGTGGTTATTTAATTTAATTTAATTTAAATTATGGGACTTATATGCCGCCCTATCTCCCGAAGGACTCAGGGCGGCTAACAACAATAAAAACAACAATAAAACAATAAATACAAATATTAAAAGAAATTAAATTTTACAAAGCCCCACTAAAAACCAGTAAAAATTAAAAACATAATTAAAACTCCCAACGTCAGTCCAGGTTGGCCAGTAGGAAAAGGTATGTCTTTAGGTTGCGACGAAAGGAACAGAGATCCGGGGCCATCCGAAGTTCTCGGGGGAGCTGATTCCAAAGGGCAGGCGCCCCGACAGAGAAGGCCCTCCCCCTGGGGGTCACCAGCCGACATTGTCTGGCCGATGGCACCCTAAGGAGACCCTCTCTGTGTGAGCGCACAGAGTGATGGGAAGTCGTTCCTGGCAGCAGACGGTCCTGCAAATATCCCGGGCCTAAGCCATGTAGGGCTTTATAAGTAAGAACCAGCACCTTGAACCTCACCCGGAGGGCAACCGGCAACCAATGCAGCTCACGCAGGAGGGGTGTAATATGGGAGTATCGTGATGCTCTCATCACAACCTGCACGGCCGCATTCTGCACCAGCTGAAGCCTCCGGGCTAGGCTGCAGCAGAGCCCCCACAAATAATGAGGGCCACCTATACCATTAATGAAACTTGAAAAGAGAGGAAAGGGGGTCAAGATCCCATTAACGTAGTTTTCAATATTTAATCAATTTAAACAAGCTCAACTTTGTAACTCTCTTATCTTTCTTGCTGAGGATCCCTTTGCAAATTCTGATGCATGGTTCCGAATTGCTTTTTTTCTTTTTATTGTTTGTTACAGAACCGTGCTAATTAAAAGAGATGTTAGCTGTTTGGTTCAAAGACCCTAGAAAAACCTATTTATCTTTCAATATATTATTACTCGTCCCAGCTTCTGCCAACCTAGCAGTTCGAAAGCACGTAAAAATGCAAGTAGAAAAATAGGGACCACTCCGGTGGGAAGGTAACAGCGTTCCGTGCGCCTTTGGCGTCTAGTCATGCCGGCCACATGACCATGGAGACGTCCTCGGACAAGCGCTGGCTCTTCGGCTTTGAAACGGAGATGAGCACCGGCCCCTAGACTCAGAAACGACTAGCACGCATGTGCGGGGGAACCTTTACCTTTACCTTATATTATTAATAGATTAATATATATCTGGATTATTATTTTTTTAATCTGCATAGCTGTACTTGCTTAGGCGGAAAGCCCCTGCTGCTGCCACCATCCCCAAACTACCAGGACTAGTCCTGGACCCCTAAGAACTGCAGAGCTGCAGTGGCCCCTGCTCTCCCAGCAATGCAGCATTAGCAGTAACCATGTTTGCATGCATCCAGCTTGCCACTGGAGTATTGGATGAGAGATGAAGGATCCCATACAGACCAGTTTCTGCATTGGTGTTATCTAGGCTGGAAGTCAAGACTGGAGAGGACAACACTTCTTTCCTTGCAAGTTCTCAGAATGCTGGCAGTTATCAAGCACCAAGGGAGTTCCAAACTATTACTATTATTGTTTTGATTTTATTGCTAGGGTTTTATTTATTTATTTATGGTGTCAATCTCCCTGTTGAGAGTACTAGGAGGAGGAAGGAGTATTAGGCATATTCACCGCCTTGAGTTAGTTATAAAAGCAAAAACAAAAGTGGGATATAGCACTTAGCACCAGCACTTAGACTTATATACCGCTTTACAGTCCTCTCTAAGCGGTTTACAAAGTTAGCCTATTGCCCCCAACAATCTGGGTCCTCATTTTACCAAACTGGGAAGGATGGAAGGTTGAGTTAACCTTGAGCTGGTGAGGATGGAACTGTCAAACTGCTGGCAGACGGCAGTCAGCAGAAGTAGCCTGCAGTACTACATTCTAGCCACTGCGCTATCACGGCCCTACTGCTCCTTCCTCCTCCTCCTGCTCTCAACAGGAAGACTGACACCACTGCCAAATTTATTGGTGTGGGTGTTTCATAGGAGGAGGGGCTGTTCTGGCGGTGGTATTGAAACCGTCTTTAGGAATCTGAGGGTGGCACGGTGGCTCAGTGATTAAGAAAGCTGGCAGCCCAGGTTTGAGACCTGAGTGTCACGTGACAGGGTAAGCTCCCGTCCTTGGCCCAGCTCCTGTCAACTTAGCAGTTTGAAAGCATGCAAATGCAAGTAGATAAATAAGTACTGAGGGGAACATGACATGGATTTTGTAATTGGTTAACTAACACGGTTATTTTGTATTTTAACTTGACTTGTATTCTCTCTTTTAAAATAATGTTCAGGTTGACTGTAGATTGGAATGTAGGTAAACTTTCATCCAATGGTTGTACGGATTGATTGGATAGCTTTTAACATTCCTAAACTGAAAAGATAAATTTACAGAAGGATGTCCTGGAGATTATCTCCTGATAAGAAAAAGTTTCTTAGTGTCAACTGGCATCTGGTTATCCAACTTCAAACAAGCTTTGTAGTTGATTTACTGTGCAAGGAGGGGTTACTCTTATCTTGTCCAACCAACTTTCCTCTTTCATTTTTCTTTGTTAACTCTAAAAAGGAATGTAAGATAAGATAAGATAAGATAACCTTTATTGTCATTTTTTACTGTGGGCACAACGGCACACATCAAAAATGAAATTTAGTTGCCCGCTCTCAAACTGAAACACATACATGACACATACCTAAACATACTATATACAACATATGTATAGACCCACACACCCCTACATACATGTATAGACCCACCCCTACATATACATAACAAATAAATATTAAATATTGTCCATGTTGAGTATATAACGGAAGGAAGAAACCTGAGAGTTCACAACGTTAATGCTGTATGGAATGAAACTATGGCTGAATCTGGATGTTCTGCTATGGATACCACGAAGCCCCCTCCTCCCAGAAGGTAACAAGGAAAACAGGTCGTGAAGAGGATGTGTAGTGTCCAGATAATCTTGCGGACCCAGCTCAAGCAATGCTTCTGTGCTATGTCCTGGATGGGAGGGAGGGAACTGCCAATGATCTTTTCAGCCATCCTCACCACTCTCTGCACCGCCTTCCTGTCTGAAGCAGTGATGCTTCCAAACCAGACTTGATGCTGTACGACAGGAAGCTCTCAATCGTCCCCCTGTAGAAAGTGGTCAGGACAGGGGAAGGAAGATGAGCTTTTCTCAGGCGATGCAGAAAATGCAGGCGCTGCTGTGCCTGCTTCACCAGTGTCTCACTGTTGAGCGACCAAGCCAGCCTACTCATTAGCTGCACACCCAGGAATGTAAGATGTAATGGAAGATGGATCTCGGGGTTCTCCTTTTCATAGGAAGATCCCACTTTATCAGGGTACCCTAATAAACTGCTTTTAAACAATCTCCCGACTCGGTTGCTTATTGGGAAGTTAAACCGAGGCAGAGCCTAGGGCCAGATTTAGCTATCGGTACCACTTTGGTAACAGTGGTAACAGCGCTCCATGACATCCTGCTGGCCACATGACTGCAGAAACCTCTTCCGCCAGCACTGGCTCAATGGCCTTGAAACGGAGATGAGCACTGCCCCCTATAGTCGGCAACGACTAGTGCAGTAAAAATCCACAGGGGCTTTACTTTTTTTTTAACCTTAGGAATCTAATCATCGGTTATGCCAGGCATCCTTCTCTGAAACAGCAGATGCAGTTCTGGGATTTGCCCTGTCCGAAGAAGTGGGTCTCTTCTCTCTCACGGTTGCATTCTAAATTCTGTTTGCCAGGTGGAGAGATAAGTTTCCAACGCCAACACTAATGAAGTACAATGATTCTGGGAACTTGAGTTTGGGAAATGTTTATCCTGGAAATGAATGCCACTTCCAAAGCAACTTCATTAGAGATGGTAACAAGTTTTAAAAATACTTTAAATTATATCTTATGGAAGTGGGGAGAGGATCGATATCTTGTTGGAGAGCAACTGCAATGTTAATTTGGCTCTGCTAAATTATACGTACGTTTGTATTTGTACAGGAAATTTTTCTCAGAATTTTTCAAACCAAACCAAATGAAAAGAAAAAGCAAACAGACACTTGAAATTTGTACTTTCTTGTCTTAGTCCTGCAGTGTAAGAAATAAAAGCCAAGAGCTTCCCTACGACGCCTTAGCATTCATGTCCATGCATTTATATGGAAAATATTTTTTTCATTGTTTGATAACATCTGTTAGTTTTACTTCCTGTATCATTACAGACTTATTATTGTTTGGATTTTTGTTAACCAAGATGGGTTGGCTTTGCCCAGAGGTTTAATTTCTAGGGGAACTTGAGAAAATTTAACAACTTCTGATACGTAATTTATCAAAAGATAAGAAGCCATAATATGGATTCTAGTAAACGACTTTTATTTATTATAATCAAATATCTTGTGCTGTTTCTCCCTCCAACTTTACATAAAGGGCTAGAAGCAGTTGTCTTGGGATGGGAAATATAGTTTCCATCTGTTTTTTTGTTTTGGTAACAGTCTGGAGTGTTAATACTGTAGTTTACTTTTGACCATGTGAGAACTAACTTTCGCTGACTTTATCAAATGACTTTCACTTAACAGATGGAATTGATCCCATATACATAGAATGAAGGCTATTGCTAAGCACATTGATTTGTGCTTAGATTGTAAGCCACCCTGAGTCTTCGGAGAAGGGCGGGATATAAATGGGATTAAAAACAAACAAAAAACAAAATGTACCACCATTTTCTGGATTTATCCTCTCAGCATATTTTGATAGAGTCCTTAACACACTCTAAAAACCGAAGTTAGGTATCTGTAGGCTTTCCATCACTGAATCTAGCCTATATTTAGTAATATAGTGGCCTCTAATATCAACCACAAACGAACTGAAGCACTTGGCTCAAACGTTTGTAAGGATTTTATACAACTTCCTTCTGTGCAACTTCCATTGGCCTTAATAAAGATCCTTTCCCTGCAGAAGCTGATGGAATTAAGCAGGCTTGGACTTAGTACTTGGATGGGAAATTACAGGGAATATCAGGGATATAAACTATACTTGGAAGTAAAAAACAACCATAACAAAAAATCAGTGATAAACCCATCCCCATAACAAGGGCTGTCTTCATGGAGTCATCAGAGGTTAGCTTGAGGACATCTTTATAATTTTAGTTTTCCCCATTCTTGTACAGTAGCTGTGTGTATTGGAGTATGTCCTGGGTGGTGGGAATTGAACTTCAATATATCTTGAGCGATGAGGGCTCCTTGGTGCTCCCCGAGCTTGGTTGTTTTCTAACTAGTTTGGGTAATGAAACATCTACAAGAAAACAATCAAGCTCAGAGAACACCAAGCAGCCCTCATTTCAACCCTGAGCTACAAATATTCTCCTTTATCGATATTGAACTATGTTTGGGTGCAGGGAGTGTTCAAGCCACCCACCCCTGCAAACACATTGTCCACTATACTTTTCATAGTTTCTCTTGGCAGCAACAGCATGTGAAATACCATTGCACAATACTGCACTATTCCAGCCTATAGAATTTACATCGTCGCACACATGTAAAATAAGCACATCTGTTCTGCTTTGTGAGATTTCAGTTGAAGTTTGCAGTGGAAACCTGAAGGATAACATGCACACAGTTGACTCAAACTAACAACATGCTAGCATCATCTCCAAGAGGCAGTAAGAGGGAAGGGGGAAAACGGACTGCAGTTGGCCAGAAGGAGATACAATGGGGGGGAAAAAAGATAGAAACAGCGGTACTCCATGACTTGATAATATTTTGTGACATAATATTGGTGCGATTATTTGTAAGAGAGAACCAGACTTTCAACTAGTATAAGAGGATTAGACTGGGAGCATGGAGGTTCAGTTTGAAATCCTCCATCACCCAGTGAACTCAGTGGGCAACTGGAAACTACAGCAGTCACTTTTTCTCAGCATAATCTACTTTACACAGTTGTTGCTGTGAGGAAAAGAATAAAGGATGACCTTATAAAGGCCACCTTGGAGGTCTTATCACTGAAAGGCAGGACGTAAATCAAAAATGGTGGAACGAGCTTCACAGGACTTAGAGGTCAGTTCCCCCACTCAGCCTGATGTTCATTGCTGACTTGGGTCAGGTATGATCCTAGTCCAGGGGTAGGCAACCTTGGCTCTTTTATGACGCGTGGACTTCAACTATGCTGGCTCAGGAATTCTGGGAGTTGAAGTCCACGAGTCATAAAAGAGCCAAGGTTGCCTATCCCTAGTCTAAGCTAACTTGACAGTGTTACTGTGAAGGTAAAAATAAAGAGGTAAAGGAGAACCATGTGTGTCACCTTCGGCTCCTATAGGAAATATTGGATATAACCTATGTAATGTATTGGGCCTGTTTTACTTGAACTGTACCAGTGTCTTGATCGCTGTTGGAGATTGCTTAATCAGGGAGTTGAATAACGGTTGCTGGCTCCTCAGACAAACAGTCTCCAGGACCACCATTGGTTGGCTCTAGGGCAGCAATAGGCTCCTTCAAACCTATTGGCCGCTGCCTAGTGGCCAGCAGTATAAATAGCTGCATAGAAGCCTTGGTTAACAGTTCAGTTCCTGCATTCAATAAAGCATGTTCCTGCCTGAACTCTCTCGCCTCGTCTCCTGCTTGCTGCAAAGAACCCAGTACACAACAACCTATAACAAATATATCTACAAAACAAATCAGATCATCAAACAATATCTTTCCTGTAAACACTGATGGGAGGGGAGGGGCAAAAGTTATTGAGGGGTTTTTGTTTATTTGATTTTATTGTTTGTTATTGTTTTATATAATCGTTGTGAGTCCTTCTGGGATCTGGTTTTATGATGAGTGGCCATATAAATATTTTTTAAAGAATAAATCTTAAATAAGTTAAGAGACTAAAACTATTTAGTTGTAGGTCCCAAAGGTGCCTTTTAAAAGGCAACTGAACTTGCTTAGTTTTTTTTTCTTTCTTAAAAACGTTTCACTTGTCATCCAAGAAGCTTCTGTCAGAACTGAGAAACGAAATGAGTCCAGTTTCCTTTTATAAAGCACCTTTGGGACAACCATGACCTGGATGTTTGGGAATCTCCATAGATATTTAGCTGTTATTTACTAGGTACAGAATATATCTCAGAGTAAATCAGTGAACTAGGTTGGCCATTTTCCCATATGGTAGACTCCTACTTAAATATCTTTAAGTAACCTTATCAAATTTAAACAAAAGTTTGAGGATGGTAAAAAAATCTCCCATGTTCTATTTTTAGGGCAAAAAAAGAGTTTCCAAACAGGAAGACTTAGAGCTCATTTTTAGCTTTATTAGTGTCTCTCCAACCTAAATTTATAAATAAGAGGGACCTAAGTTGGTCATCATTATTTTTTTCTAAAGCACACGAACATACATGTGTAGCTTAAAATATCCACGGGAAATATCTATAGCTGGGAGACATACTCTGAGCAAGAAAGAAGTTTCGTTTGTGGGTGGGAGTGAGGAGCAATTTCAAAATCACATCTAGCAAATATCCCTAAGGCCACCAGATTTTCCAAATACACATCTGCTTGTTTTGCTCCAGTATCATCGTTCATGCTTTAATTCTAGTGAAATTCAAAACTGAACATTTCGCACATTATCGACATGCCCAAGTATGTCTTGTCAGTCCATGCTTGTGGATGTGGTAACATCTTGACTTGCAAAGTAATTTCTTTAATGAAAGACCTTAGCTTACACAGAACAACATAAGCATGTTCAGGATAAGTTTAGTTTCAGATTTGCTTGCACTGGCATGTATGGGCCCAAACTCTATAATCCTTATCGTTGCTAAGGAATGCTGTCTGTGGCATGGGTATGACAAAAGCTAGTAACCTGGTCTATGCCTTCTCTGAAGTATTAAAAAGTGTTAATAACTAATAATGTGGGCTCCCACTGATTTTAGTAGCACTGAAGGATGACTGACTTCCGTGGCATCTCATCTACTGCGGTTTCGTAACTGATGGATTTCCTAAATCCAAGATCAGCAAGCTACCAGCTGCATCCCTGTCCAGACAGCATGCTACCAACCTACTTAAAGGATACTATTTGCAAAAAAAAAGTGAGGTTTCTGGTTACTATTGGAATATTTCCATAATTTTAGAGCAACTCTTTCAGCCCAGCCATGCTTGCTACCCGTATCATACACAAATTCTTTTGCAAAGTTTGCAAGACGATTTCTCCGTATCTGAATGATTCTTCATTGCACGGACAGATAAGCCATTCATCATACAGTCCAGGTCCAACTGGACCACCCCAGCTTAGTTTGGTTAGGGATTCTAACATAAAAACTAAACAGGGTCATCAGGAAGACACCAAAGAAATCTACCACTGTTTAGTCGCATCTCTGCTACCAATAGTTCCTTGATGACCTTGGGCATGTCACTTGTTTGTGAGCTTCACTTATTGCCTGTCCATCTCCTTCCCTACCGAACATTCAACTCCTTAAGACAAGGAAACAAACGGATGGGAATTCATGCCAATACCATCAGGGTAAAATAAATGTAAAGTTCTCTATTCTCCGGACGAGGCATCCATTTGCCCTGCGACTCCTGTGTTCCCCGTTTGCTTCCCAGTTGCTGGCCCCCCCCCAGAAACAATCTGGTTTTTACCTATGCCCCCCCCTCCCATCTCCAGGCCAAAAAACAACAACAACATCCATCCTTCTGCCCATTCAGAGGGATATTCTTGAATCACCTTTGGATAAACTGCCTGCCGCCACCACAGTCAAGAAATGATTATTCAGCAAAATTGGCCCTTCCTTATTCCCTGCTGCCTCTTCGGTTTCTTTTATCCATCTGCTCCAGATCTTTATTATAACGATTCGGGGGTGGGGTGGGGTGGGGGGGGGTTTTGATAACAACTCCCAAACATGCATACACAGACATACACTGGCAAAATACGCAAATGTCTCCTGTCTCCTAAACACAGGATGTCTTCCTTTTTTTTTTGCCACTGCAGAAATCCACCCCCCCCCACACACACCTTTTGAAGCCTCAAAGCTCATTCTACCCACAGACACACAGAAATTAAAGGCCCCGGGAGAGAGGCCTGTGGTCTTGAGTTTTCCTGCATCATTGCAGAGAGATGGATAGATTTGCCCCCCCCCCCACCTCCCCTCCAGTCTTCCCTTCAGTGCCTGACCAAGAAAGAAGACAGATTTGCATAAAACCCATTCTTAGGCATTTATTTAAGCGGTCCCTCTTGTAACCAAGCCCATCATAGATAAACTGCACAGTCGAATCAGCATCCCTGCGGAGTTTTTTTTTTAAAAAATCCCTGTTCCATTCATACGGAGTGCTGCAGCAGGGGAAGCGGTGGTGGAGGAGGAGGAGAGGAACGTAGATAGGCCTTTCCATAGTAGTCTTCACCACCCCCCTAGTTTCAGTCCTCAGATCCAGAGTCCCCACAGGACAGAGACAAGAGAGCAAACAGATCAGGATGCCTAGGTCCCCGTCCCTAAGAGGTTATTCTTGTAGCCTAAATCTTTGCGCTGGGTTCCCCTCTCCCCCCCCCCATTTTGGGTTTTTCTTCCTCCCCAACCAAGCTTGGTCATTGCAGCAGTTTTTTTATTATTATTATTATTTTAAAAAGGATCAGCGGCACCTCTGACACCTCCTCTCCTTCAGGCCCCAATTGCCTGGCAAATCAGCTCGGAGAGCAGGCTTAAAAGTGACCCAACCATGAAATCCATGGCTTACCTTCCCCTCTCTGTTTTAAGTGCTTGTGCCCCACACACTCACTCACACACACACACACAAACACACACACACACACACACACACACACACACCCCTCTCCTACAAAGACAGAACACACATCTCTCTACCACCATGTACACATTGTGTCTTCGAGGAATCTAAGGGCACTTGCAGCTAAGTAGTAATATAGCTGTGGCCTTTTTTAAAAACCTATGCCTCTTTTAACTATTACAATGCTATTTCTTGCAGGTTATGAGCATGCCAAACACACTTGAACAGGGAAAACATTTAGTGCTCACCTCTAACTCCAGCAAACTCCAGCCCAGATAAAATTAACACTATCTTTCTTCTCAGAGCACTCCAACATCGCCAATGCTATCCCCCACACCCCACCCCATATCTACCTCCCCAAAAGCCTTTTGCCCTAAGCAGAGCTCCCATTTACTTCTCTTCCACCTCCTCCAAAAAAAACAACCCAAACCTCTAGGAAAGTAGGAACTCAACCTTCTCTTAACACCTTCAACTCAGAAACCCCAAACGAATTTCCAGGAGAGCCCTACGCTCCCCCACCCTCTCAACCCCACCTTTAGTCTGCCATAGGATCAACAGTTCCACTCACCTACCACCTCACCACGTTTTTTTAAAAAAATTTATTTTATTCCTCCCACCGGGTCGAATTAACCTGGACTGTTTGGTCAAAACACCCCAGATGTCCCTTTATTACCCTCTGTTTTTAGATACATCTGAGGCCAAGATGAAGGCAATTTTCTCAGCTGCTGAGCTTGTCACACCATGCCCACCCCCATGAAACGGGTGCACTCTTCCCATAGCCCACTTCCAAACCCACCAGAGACTCACCGGTTTGCCCTTTCCCCAGAGTCTTCTCCAGCCGATAGGGCCCCACATACTGAGCATGTTGCTGGCTCTGCTGCGACTGGTAGGGGTGGACCCCACCTGCTTCTTTGCCACCGGACATGGCTTTTGTCTGCCGCCCTTCTGAGCAACAATCAGAAACAGGGGGTGGTGGGATGGGAAGGGGTACAGCAAGGCGAGGCAAGGCCCCCCCAGGCCCCCCCTATAGGGACAATACCGAGGCCGGCATCCTGCTGGGTTTAGCGGGAGGGGGATGCTCTCGGCATCAGGAAAGGGAGGGTAGAGAAGGAGGAAGAATGCTACAGCCCGGGTACCAGCATCATTCAGCTGGTCCAGCCAAGGGTGATGCTGTGGATGAAGGATGTTCCTGGCGAGGCTCTTCTCCTGGGCTGGTCCTTTGCCTCCTCTCACTGCAATCTGAAGGGATCTCTCGAGCTCTCCCCTTACATCAGCATCCGGGCAACTGGGTGACAGACACAATCCAGGTTAACCCTTGGCGGAACAAAGGCAGCGCCTCCTCCCCAGGCAGGGGGGAAGGGGTGGGGATGAAGGGGCGGGGTTGGGATGGGGAAAGGGAGTGGGGAAAGGTTTCTGACGGGCTGGGCTACGTGGGGCTGTGGGGTGGGAGGGCTTAGCGAAGGTTGGGAGCACTGGATGAGGAGCATGGGAAGGAAGCAGGGTACTCAGCTGAGGATTGCAGGTTCCTGTTCTGCTAGGGGAATACTAGCACGCCTGTAAGCTTTTACATGGGTGTGGGCACAAGTGAGTGCATGCACTCACCCAGTTGTATCTAATGAGTTTTTGCAAGGAAGAGATGAATGCTGATTTTTATGGGGGTGGCAGTGCTTGGGTCCATGTGTTTGGTAGACAGAGGGATTAACAAGAAATCAGGTGGGGTCATAGATGGAGAGGGGGTGGCGGGAAGGAGAGAAAAAGGAGAGTATATAAACAAGCTGAGATTCAGTATGGTTTAGTGTTAGGATAGTGAGCTAAGAGTAGTGGGGGGGGGACCCAGGTTCCAGTCCCCTTTTAGGCATGACAGCTTGATTCAGTCACTTTGTCTTAATGTAGAAGACGAAATTTTAAAAAAACCTGCCTCTCTGCCAACCTGCATTGGATCAGGGAGATAGTTTACAGTCCACGTCCTTCAATGAAAAGGCCTTCACAGAGGATCAATTATTTTATAACAATAAAATGAAAGCCAAGTCTGTCCCTGGTGCGTTTGGCTTGTAAGTAGGCTGTAGTTGGTGTTTAGATGAACACTTTTATTAACTGCATGTAGTTAACTTTAATTGACCATGATAGGCTAAGCCAGGGGTAGGCAACCTCGGCTCTTTTATGACTCATGGACTTCAACTCCCAGAATTCCTGAGTCAGCTATGGGAGTTGAAGTCCATGAGTCATAAAAGAGCCAAGGCCTACCCTTGGGCTAAGCAGTTAATTACTTGGATGGAACACCATGAGGAAATTTTAGCTTGAGAACTAAAAAAAAATCAATCTGAAGGATTTAAGCAATGGTGTATTTCAGTATTTCTGCATAGTTGCCAAAAACAAAAACACGGTCTAATAGTCTACCAGGCATCAAACATGACTTGATGGAAACTTAAGGGGAAAAAAAGACATCTGAAGCACACTGCTCTCACGCAATCGGAGCAGAGTATCTTGAAGAGGTCTTATTGCTCTAGAATGGAAGTCAGCCAGCAAAACAGAAAAAAAAATAGTTTTGTACTAATAACTCCCTTTGGTTTTACCTTGCAACTCAACTGAAAAGCACTGCTATCTCAGGTGGAGACTAATTATGCTTTTCCTTGCTTTTCTTTCTTGCTGTTTTGGTTTTGGGGAGAGATCAGAGGTCACCCAGTTCTTCCTTATAATTGCAATGTTGGAACAGGAATGCAAACCACAGAACTTCATGGGTATACAACAAAAGAGTCTTTCTCAGCCAGATGCCCTCTGCATTTACTGAGTTGATAACTCTAAAAATTCCCAGCCATGGGCAATGGATGGAATTCGTAATGGGCACCGCTAAAAGGGACAGAGAAAAACAGAATACAGTTGGAACAGAGTAAACTGTAATTCCGGGAAACTTAGCCAGTTTGGGGTTATCATCAATAGCCATGACTTCTCTCTCTCTCTCTCTTTCTCTCTCTCTCTCTCTCTCTCTCTCTCTCTCTCTCCCCCCCAGCCCTAGTGCCACCGATACCACTCAAAAAGGTTGCCTTGTGCAACACAGCCTGTTGTTCCTAAAATGGGTCCTAGCCTGGCACTGAAGCCAATAAAGACCACCAGACATGAGGAATGGCATTTTCAACATTTTTTTTATTGAAGTACTCCAGCAAAAGGGTCTTAGCAGCTAAAGGAACCAAGGACCCGGAAAATACACAAATACAACTTTTATACAATGATTAAAGAAGTTAACATCCTAAGAATCAACTATTAATTCCTTGATACGTTTCTTTTGATTGGTTTCCTCTAGTATACCGTCTTTCATCATACATTGCATGTTTATGCCAATAAGCTTTAGAATAGAATAGAATAGAATAGAATAGAATAGAATAGAATAGAATAGAATAGAATAGAATAGAATAGAATAGAATAGAATGGAATGGAATGGAATGGAATGGAATGGAATGGAATGGAATGGAATGGAATGGAATGGAATGGAATGGGAGGGGAGGGGAGGAGAGGAGAATCCAAATTTTGATCACATGACCATGGGGGAAAACATTGAAACCGTTGTAAGTGTGAAAAATGGTCATAAGCCACTTTTTTCAGCGCTCTTGTAACTTCAAAAGGTCACTAAATGAGCTGTTGTAAAGTCGAAGACTACCTGTATCTGGTTTGTCTCTCTCTCTCTGTAAACTCCAAACAACCTTACGACTTTATTTCCCTCATGAACATCTTAAATTTTATGCCCTTGCTTTCGTCAGACCTCATTTAAATACATACATGTAACATGTTTGACTACATGTAACTGGTTTCCTATGCAAAGGAGAAGGTACTTTTGTCCTGTGCAATCAACTGTTCTCTTGAGTTTTCTTTAATATGTTAACTGTAAAACAGAATGCAAGCTGAGAATCAAGATGCTCTCTTTGAGTGAGGGGAATCTTTTTTAATCAGAGTGCTTTGAATAAATCGTAATGAAATGATGTTCCTGTCTCGATCTGTTTCATTGGAAAATATGCATATCAGGGCATGAGGCTAGGAAGTCATATTTGGCCTTCAGCGGCCTCCAAAAATCAAGAACAGCTGTTGTTGGGTGTCGATGTTCACTGGCATGTCACCCAAAATGTTGCACACAGGTCATAGGTTCATCATTACGGGCATAGGTTTACAAGAATTAGAACAAACATTGAGTGAAGTAAAGGAGAAATATGGAACAGACTGAAGTTTAAATAACAATAGATGCATATACAATATGCAGTATATACATCTCTACATATCAATTGTATACAGGTACTCTCTTTCTCTTTCTGAAAATAAATTCAATTCTATTTTGTATGATTTTCTGTTAACCTATCACAAATGTAAACACTGAGAATAAAGATAATAATAAAGATTGGATCCACCCTGCACTGTAACGAATTTACTGGGTTTAACTGGACTTTTCCTAAGTAACATGGGATAACTAGATTTACTGAACATCCAGCAAAAGGAGAACATGTCTTCCATTTTGCCTCCATGTCCTCCATCCAGCAGGCATAAATTTAAAATTAAATGTTAGCTCTTTTAGTGTTTTGCTTTTTTAAAATTTTGGAACTATTTTCACAGTTGTAGTCATTCAAACGTTCATGTTTGGTGTCCTTCCAAATTATCTACTGCTTTCTTTCTTTCTGTTGTCCATTGACAGATTTGGCAGCCTAGATTTACAGGTACTTTGACTTACAGCCTGTCTCTTGATGGCCATTCAAAATTATGAGAGACCCCAAAAGCTACTTATGCCCCATTTTCAAAGTTACGATGCCCACACAGACACCTACACGTGTGATCACATTTTGGGTGCTTGCAACAAGTTCCCCTTTACAGCCATTTACACTCATGTCCTGCAGTCACGTCGCCACGATTTGTAACATTTTTTATGGGTTTCTTGCAAAAATGCCCATTGGGGAAAATTGATTTGCTTAACAACTGTGGTATTTGCTTAACAAATGCCGCAAAAGTTATCAAAAAAATCTGGTTGTCATGTGATGGCTTGACTTATAACTGCAATAACTTACAACTGTAATTCCAGGCTCAATTACAGTCATAAGTCAAGGACTACTTATATTTAATTTATTTCCTTCAATCCAACCCTTTTAAATCTAAAATGTGATCAGTTGCGAGCCAGAGGTAGCTTGTAAGCAGTCTGGCAGACAAGTGGCTGCTGCCAGGTTTGGGGGGTGTGCGCTAGGGGTTGCACAAGTACGCAAGGGAGGTGTGGCCTTATGGCTCAGGGAGGGTTCACAGGGGTGTGCAAGCAGCTGCCCTGATGTAAGCACAGAGGGTCTGGGGCAGGGGTAGGCAACCTTGCTCTTTTATGACTCGTGGACTTCAACTCCCAGAATTCCTGAGCCAGCCATGAAGTCCACGAGTCATAAAAGAGCCAAGGTTGCCTACCCCTGGTCTGGGGGAAGGTATGTGGATAGGGAAGATTTATTGCAGTGATCTGCAGCCTTTCCCTGCTGGCTTCCCCATTTACTTTCTGGAGAAGACAGCTGGGAAATGACAGTCACCTGATCATGGGGCACCGCAACCAATAGTGTGAGCCAGTTGCCAAGTGCCCAGATTGCATTCCCACGACCACTGGGGTGTTGGGATGGCTGGAACTCTGAGGACCAGTCATAACCATCTATCATTTGGCAATCTCCTAACTTCAAATGGTCACTGAATGACCATTTGTTGCTGAGCCAAAGGTGATTTGATGGTGACTAGCATGGAAAGAGATCTTTAACCTTCAATTATATATTTCTGTATTTGCATGAATTAAGGCTAATCATTTTTCCCATGCTAGCCGTACACTCCTAAATGAGATCAGTGAGAACCTTGAATCAATTCTCCATCCCTTCATCTATCTATCTATCTATCTATCTATCTATCTATCTATCTATCTATCTATCTATCTATCTATCTATCTACCTATTTATCTGTCAAATGTTGCTATATGGTATGTTCAGTTTATAGTTTCAGGTATCTTGAAATCACCCTTTCATGGAACCTCAATTTTTCCCCCTTCCATACACACACACATACACACACACACTTTTCCGTTTACTCTCGTCACCAATATTCTGGGGCTAGAGAGCTTATTGAATTATTCGTGGACCTCTGCTAACCCAGGGTTTATTCAAGCCTGTTAATACCGAACTTTCTTTCTGCATTTGGATGGTGCCATTCTGCAAAAGGTTACCCACCACAAATTAGATGCTAGCGGTGGTGGTTTTATATAGCTGCTTTGCCTTTTTACAGTAGCCGTAACATAACAAACTAAAACACTAAGATAACGTAAATAAGATGTTAAAAGTAAAAATCAAGCACTTTTATTAAAGAAAAGCCTGGAACAATGCACAACAAAACAGAATAAATACCTCTGCAGCTTCTTTTCTCTTTTTAAATTCTGGCAGCCAAAACTGTTACAGCGAAAAGGGCAAGGCAAAATAAAAAGAGGATGAAATTAAAAAGTAAAAATGCTTCTCCAAGGAGAAACTTTTTTTACCGGGTGGAGGGGGAACAGGCACTCTCCCTTACATCCTGTGTCACACATGAGCATTAAGACACATATACAGTATTTGCAACTACAAATAAAGGAACAGGAAAAGGAAAGATCTGGGAAATAGGAAAAACAGCAGCTGACATTTGGTGAAAAGATACAATGAACTTTCAAGATGACTGCAAGGCAGAAATACCCCTGTTTTTCTTTTTTTATTTCTCTTTCATCTTTGCACTATTGTTTGATTCAATTCAACCTAAAAATCTAGGCCACCAATTTTACTAAAGTTGCTGGAAGGAAGAACCTCTCTTTTCTTCTTAACGTACAAACATATTTAAATCCAAACACACATGTAATACTGAACTTAAGAATAAGAACAAGTTCCTGAATTTAGAGTTTGGGTACTTAGTATTAGATGCAAAAGCTAGATGTTATGTAGCAAGAAACCTGTATTGGATTGGCTAGGGAAATCAAGAAGCCTACATTAGATAGTTAGTTTGGTCCAGTGGTTAAGCTACCAGGATAGAAACTGGGAGGCTGTGAGTTTTAGTTCTGCCTTAAACCTGAAAAACCAGCTGAGTGACTTTGGACTAGTCACTGTCTCTCAGCCCAACCCACCTCACAGGGTTGTTGTGAATCAGGAAACAGGAGGAGGAAGGAGTATTAGGTATGTTTTCCCCTTTTGAGTTATTTATAAAAATAACAAAAGGCAGGATAACAAAAACTAAGAAATAAAATACAGTACAAATCCACCGTCTTTGAGATGAGTTATTCACTAATCCAGCTAAATCACTTTCCCCTAATTTGATGCTTTATAAGTATACATTGGACTATCATTGTCATATGATACACACAAATTTCTGAACTGGGACAACTGGATCAGATGTTAAAAAATGTAAGACATTAGTCTAATAATATTCTGTATTTATGTAGGAATGGAGAATGGAAGAGAACGGAGGAGGATTGTCTCAACATCTTTTTTTACATCGTGGTGACCAAAACTGGGTGCAGTATTCCAAGTGTGGGATTGTAAAGGCATTGTAAAGTGGTATTAACACTTCACGTGATCTTGATTCTATCCCTCTGTTAATGCAGCCTAGCACTGTGTTGGCTTTTTTGGCAGCTGCAGCACACTGCTGGCTCATATTTAAGTGATTGTCCACTAGGACTCCGAGATCCCTCTCACAGTTGCTACTGTTGAGCAAGGTACCCCCTATACCAGGGGTAGGCAACCTTGGCTCTTTTATGGCTCGTGGACTTCAACTCCCAGAATTCCTGAGCCAGCACAGCTGGCTCAGGAATTCTGGGTGTTGAAGTCCACGAGTCATAAAAGAGCCAAGGTTGCCTACCCCTGCCCTATACTATACCTGTGCATTTGGTTTTTCCTGCCTAAATGTAGAACCTTACTTTGTTCACCATTGAATTTCATTTTGTTAGATAGCACCCAGTGTTCAAGATCCTCCTGTATCTTGTTACTGGAGAACAGTAACAAGAGAGAACCAGCTCCATTACATGTTGTCTTTCCCCAGAAGTTGGGGTTTGGTTCAAAATTTAATCATATTTGGAAGAGACCAAAGGAAATCAAGAAGAGTTAAGCTTATCCCCATATCTGAAATGATATAGATTGATAATGCTCTTGCTTAATCTTATTTCTGCCACTTTTGGAATAACGAACTTGAATCACCTGTTTTTGGAAATCAGAGGCAGGGGTTGTTTTGAAAAACTAGTCATTAATTTAATTATTTTATGAAATGCCTTAAGGTGGTCCTCCAGCAGACTCTGGGCAGCTCATAAAATATGAATTTCACATGAATTTCATTTCAATTTAAAATCAAGTTACTACAACTGAAAATATAGCGGATACCCCAGAAAACATGCAATTATGATTGATTAGATTGTCTCACTGTTCGGAATGCAATTCATGAATTGTAATATTAATTCATGTGGTCTCAGTTACCATATTTGGTACCAAACCTGGGAGATGAGTTGGGCTTGAGAGAATGAGTGACTGACCTAACGTTACTCAGCTGGCTTTCATGTCTTAGGTGGGACTAGAACTCACAGTCTCTAAACTGGTGAGTTCTCACAGTTTCTAAACTGGTGCCTTAATCCACTAGACTAGACCAATGGTTCTCAACCTTTTCTTCAATCAATCAAAATAGAGCTGGAAGGGACCCTGGAGATATTCCAGTCCATCCACCCTGCTCTAGCAGGAGACCCTATACAATTTGAGACAAATGGCTGTCCAGTCTCTTCTTAAAAACCTCCAGCGATGGAGCGCCCACGATTTCTGGAGGCAAGCTGTTCCACTGGTTAATTGTCCTCACTGTTAGGAAGTTTCTTCTTAATTCCAGGTTGCTTCTCTCCTTGGTTAGTTTCCATTCCTTGATTCTTGTCTTGCCTTCTAGTGCTTTGGAAAATAAGTTGACCCCCTCCTTTTTGTGGCAGCACCATGGATTCCCTTTCAATATTTTTTGTGGCCACGGACCATAGCCACGGACCACCAAGATGTAACTCAAGATTTAAATCATGAAATGTCTTCAAGCCTTCAGGGGGGTCCACGGAGTACAGGTGGAGAACCACCACACTAGACTAAACATGTACAGGGGGGAACTGATTTTCTTCAGCGAGTTACAGGAGTGGAACTGAAATCCTGAAGATTGACCTTCCAACTCTTACTTATGCTTAGGTAAAGGTAAAGGTTCCCCCGCACATGCGTGCTAGTCGTTTCCGACTCTAGGGGCCGGTGCTCATCTCCGTTTCAAAGCCAAAGAGCCAGCGCTTGTCCGAGGACGTCTCCGTGGTCATGTGGCCGGCATGACTAGATGCCAAAGGCGCACGGAATGCTGTTACCTTCCCACCGTAGTGGTCCCTATTTTTCTACTTGCATTTTTACGTGCTTTCGAACTGCTAGGTTGGCAGAAGCTGGGATGAGTAACAGGCGCTCACTCTGCTACGCGGCACTCGGGATTCGACCCGCCAAACTGCCGACCAACTGTCCTAACCCACTGAGCCACCGCGTCCCTTTACTTATGCTTACCTCTCTTCTATTAGCTTCCCAGCTTCTTTACAATCTGTGTATCCCCAAGATCTTCACCCCACGTGAGTGTCTTGGGAACACAGCTGCTATTACCAGTCTTCCCCCACGCAGGCAGGACCACTGTACAGGTTAGGGTTAGGGTTGACTTACAACCACGGTTGGGACCAGAATTTCCATAGCTAAGCAAGATGGCGGCTAAGTGAATCATGCAGTTCTTAAATGCATCTGGCTTCCCCCACTGAGTTTACTTGTCGGAAGCCAACTGGGAAGATCACCTATGCAATCACATGACCCCAGGATGCCACAACTCTTGTATATATACACTAGTTGCCAAGCACTCAGATTTTGATCACATGATGGTAGGGATTCTGCAATGGTCTCAAGTGTGAGGACTGGTTGTAAGTCACTTTTGTCAACACCATCATGACTTCAAGAAGTCACTAAACAAATGGTTGTAAGTCAAGGACTATCTGTGTTACAGCTAGCTAATATGCCGTGTTTTCTAAACAATACCTGTTGAAGGCTCCCACATTATGGGATTTTTTTTAAAAAATAGCACCAATCAGAGGCAAGATGCTTTTGTCTTAATGTGTTGCAATACTCACCTTGTAAGGGATAGCCATGGAAATCTACATAGCTTCTGGCTTGGGGGCCCAACGAGGCATCAGATCTGAGGAGGGGGGATTGCCAAAGCATAGGGCTCCAATCTATGAGCCAGTTGGACAAATATTAATCAGACTTTATGAGCAGTGGAAATAAGAAATATAAGTTGAAAATAGGAGGAAAAATAAATATTGTGCACATTTGCTGTCTTGAGTTATTTATAAAAACAATAAAAGGGGGATACATATCTAATAAATATTGTGTTTGCTATGGTACTTATCTTCTAGGGCTGCTTTCAGAAACTGTTATAACACTATCCTCATGCTCTTTCACTCACACCAAGTAAGTTGGATTTCCAAAATGTGATGAACTCCAATGCTCTCCTGCTTGAGCAGGGGGGTTGGACGAGAAGACCTCCAGAATCCCTTCCAACTCTGTTACAGGTAGTCCTCGACTTACGACCACAATTGAGCCCCACATTTCTCTTGCTAAGTGAGAAATCTGTTAAGTGAGTTTTGACCCATCTTACGACTTTTCTTGCCACAGCTGTCAAGTGAATTGCTGCGGTTGTTAAATTAGTAACCATTAGTAATGGTTAAGTGAATCGGATCTTCCCATTTCCCATTTGCTTGTCAGAAGGTTGGAAAAGAGGACCACGCGACCCTGGGACACCACGACGCATCATCCACGCCAGTCAGCTGTCAAAACATCCGAAGGTAAATCACGTGACCACAGGGATGCGGCAACGGTCATCCGTGTGAAAAATGGTCACGGGTCACTTTTTTCCCCCAGTGCCGTTGTAACCGGTCACTAAGTGAACTGCTGTAAGTCGAGGACTCCCTGTATCCTGAAGCTAGTAAAGGTAAAGGTTCCCCCGGTGCTCAAAGAGCCAGCACTTGTCCGAGGACGTCTCCGTGGTCAGCACGACTAGAGCCAAAGGCACACAGAACGCTGTTACGCGGCACTCGGGATTCGACCCGCCAAACTGCCGACCTTCTGACCGACAAGCTCAGCCTCCTAACCCACTGAGCCACCGCGTCCCATATGCTGAAGCTTAAGGACACATAAAGAAACATAATAAAGAAGAAGCAAATTTTTTTTTTTAAAAAAGCGTCTCAACTCGGGACCCCTTGGAACTTGAGGGACCCCCACCGGGCGCGTCCGCTCACCCTCCGCCTTCTTAGCCTCCTGAGCTCCGGCTTTCCTCGTGGGCGGGAGTCCGCGGAGAGCCTTCGTCACACGCCAGGAGAGCGCCGCTTGCGAAAGCAGAAAGCGGGGGGGGGGGCGCGCCTTGGTGTAATCCCCCAAAGCCGCCACTAGGGGCTCCCGAGTCTTTTTTTCTCCGGCCCACCAGTCTCCGCCCTTTCCCCTCGCACGTGGTTGCCGATGGCCGCTTGCAGAAGCTGGGCTGGCGAGAGGAGACGCGCGTCCTTTGCAGGGCGAAACGCGGCCAGGGCCGGCGGGAAGGGAGCAGATCGGCGTGGGGAACGGCCATCCCCGAGAGGTACCGGGACAAGGGGAGGGCGGGGCCAAGTAAGACAGGCAGGGGAGGAAGGGCCACCCCTAGAAAAGGGGGGAGGCTTGAAGGAAGGAAGGGAATAGAGAGATGCCCCCCCCCAGGAGAAAAGGGGTTCATCGTGGGGTGTAGAAAAGCGAGAAAGATGGCAGGGAAATTGGGGCCGCCCCGAGCTCAATCCGTCAATTACTTGGAAACCTGTAGCTGGTTGTAACCTATATCTGGCCTTTAGGGAAATGCCAGTCCCGCTTCTCAAAAAGGCAAATCGCCATTCCTCTGTCACACTGCCTTTAGCTTCTCCAGAAAAAAATCATGTAGTCCTCAATTACTTCCTGAAAGCCTCTGCCACCCCACCCCCGACCCCCATGCCTGGCTTTAAATGGGTGTCGGCCTTCCCAACGTTCAGAGCGATTATTATCTATTTGTAAACATCACAACAGCCCTGCACTGTAGATCAGTACCGTAATAATAACACGTCGCCTGGGGCAGGAGTAGGCAACCTCGGCTCTTTTGTGACTCGTGGACTTCAACTACCAGGATTCCTGAGCCAGCCATGCTGAGGGGAAAGGGAGAGGTTTCCAAGCTGAGCCGTGCTGACTCAGGAATTCTGGGAGTTGAAGTCCACGAGTCATAAACGAGCCAAGGTTGCCTACCCCTGGCCTAGGCCACTTTATGACTCGTGGACTTCAACTCCCAGAATTCCTGAGCCAGCCATGCTGAGGGGAAAGGGAGAGGTTTCCAAGCTGAGCCATGCTGGCTCAGGGATTCTGGGAGTTGAAGTCCACGAGTGATAAAAGAGCCAAGGTTGCCTACCCCTGGCCTAGGCCACTTTATGACTCGTGGACTTCAACTCCCAGAATTCCTGAGCCAGCCATGCTGAGGGGAAAGGGAGAGGTTTCCAAGCTGAGCCATGCTGGCTCAGGGATTCTGGGAGTTGAAGTCCACGAGTCATAAAAGAGCCAAGGTTGCCTACCCCTGGCCTAGGCCGCTTTATGACTCGTGGACTTCAACTCCCAGAATTCCTGAGCCAGCCATGCTGAGGGGAAAGGGAGAGGTTTCCAAGCTGAGCCATGCTGGCTCAGAAATTCTGGGAGTTGTAGTCCTAGAACATCTGCGGGGCATCAGTGCAGGGAGCTTCTGTACAAATGGAAGAAGCTGACCTAAGCTGGGAGCTGCCTAGGCCAGGGGTAGGCAACCTTGGCTCTATTATGACTCGTGGACTTCAACTCCCAGAATTCCTGAGCCAGCCATGCTGAGGGGAAAGGGAGAGGTTTCCAAGCTGAGCCATGCTGGCTGAGGGATTCTGGGAATTGAAGTCCACGAGTCATAAAAGAGCCAAGGTTGCCTACCCCTGGCCTGGGGTAGACGAGGGTGGCAAGGAGAGAAAGGCCTAAGGCCCATCTAGTTATTTCGTAGCAGGTTGGCTCAGAGCTGTGGACTTTTCTGATTTGTGGCTTTTGACTCCTAGTGCTTCAGGAGAGAAAGATTTCTGGAGACTTTTGGAAAAGGGGAGCAAGAACTCGGGAGTCCTTGGTGCTCTCCGAGCTTGCTTGTTTTCTTGCAGACGTTTCATTACCAAACTAGGTAACATCATCAGTGTCAGTATGGAGTGGGGTTAGCTGTCAGTTTATATTCTATAGAACAGAATTATGTTCTATAGAATTAGAATATAAACTGACAGCAAGCTGCACCGGTGATGTTATCTAGTTTAGGTAACAAAAAGCACAGAGAGCACCAAGGACCCCCCGCATGTCAACTCTCAGCTACAAATATTCTCCTTTATTAGGAGCAAGAACTGCGTAGGATGAGTTATTGCTTTTGTTTATTTTTTTTTTTTTTCATTAAACAGCCTGCCCTCTTCCGTATGTGGTTCTTCTATTTCCTTATTTCAGCCTTGAAACAACAGTCTTGTAAGGTAGATTAAGCTGAGAGGGAGGGGCATGCCCAAAGTACAGGTAGTCCTGAACTTACAACATTTCATTTAGTGACCAAAGTTACAACAGCACTGAAAAAAGTGACTTACGACCGTTTTTCAAACTTACAACCGTTGCAGCATGCCCTTGGTCACGTGATCTAAATTCAGACACTGACTCATGCTTATGATTAGTTGGCAGTGTCCTGGGGTTGTGTGATCACTCTCAGCCCCTGTCCGTCGAATCACCAGAAAGAATGAGTCCGGAACAAGAGCTGGTTCTCCTGAGCCACGTTTATTTGCTTCATAAACAGTCACTCGAAGACAGACGAAGTCAGCGTTGATTCCACAGCACAATCAACGCTGCTAAATAGCCGGCAAGGCCGACACCCACCACCACGCCCTTAATTGCCTAATCACCCCCTCACCCTACTTAACCACCACCCCCCTTGGCCCCTGCCCTTTGGCACCCGCCCCCAGGTACGTATCCTCCCCGTCCCACCACCATTGCAGCGGGTAAGCCACCCCCCAGCCCAGACCACCCCCCTTTTCCCCTCGGGCCCGCACACCCTCGCCACCCCCCACAGGTCCCCAGACCGCCGCGAACTGCGCTGCTTGGGCCATTCGCTGTTGGTGCTTGCCGTGCAGTCCCTCGGCAGGCAAAGAGGCCGGCAGGGCTTCGGAGCGAGCTGTCTGCGGAGACGGGTTTCCAGGGGAACGCTGCGCGGGTGCGCGTCCTTGGCCCCTCTCCGCTCTGCCGGAAGGCCCTGCTGCCTCCTGGGCCGCCCTGGCACTCTTCCTCGGCCCGCTGCATCGGCGCTGGGTGACGACGGCCGGCTGCACGTTTCCACGGCTGCTCCCCGGCCTGCCGGAAGGCCCCGGTGGCTGCTGGGGCATCGAGGGAAGCGCGGGTGGCTGCTGGGCCGTCCCGGCGGCCGCGCTCTTCCCCGGCTTGTTGGAAGGCCGCAGACGCCGGCAGCTGGTCACGGGGCCCGGTGAGTCACTCCGCAGCCTCACCGGGTGTCGGGCGTGTCGAGCCCGACAATCACCTTTTGACAAGCAGAGTCGATGGGGGAAGCCATATTCACTTCGCAATGGTATTACTAACTTAGCAACTGCAGTCCTTCACTTAACAACTGTGGCAAGGAAGGTCGTAAGA
The DNA here is from genome assembly GCF_964194415.1 of Vipera berus. Taxonomy (NCBI): domain Eukaryota; kingdom Metazoa; phylum Chordata; class Lepidosauria; order Squamata; family Viperidae; genus Vipera; species Vipera berus. Next base: position 19,091,623 of record NC_138205.1, read on the forward strand.
TGGGGCAAAATTCATTTAATAAATTTCACACTTGGCAACAGAAATTTGGGGCTCAGTTGTGGTCGTAAGTTGAGGACTACCTGTAATTTTGAGTTTATGCTACGCCAGGTACATAAAATAGTGGCCTTGGCAGGGGTAGGCAACCTTGGCTCTTTTATGACTCGTGGACTTCAACTGGGAGTTGAAGTCCATGAGTCATAAAAGAGCCAAGGTTGCCTACCCCTGACCTTGGGATTCATTGTGGTGATTCTACAATAATTCCCAAATCTTAGTTCAGAGTTTACACTTATTAGGTTGGATCCATGCATGACTTAGGAACCAAAGTAGCATAATTTGTCGGTCTACATTTGGAGACAATATTCCTATTATATGATGCTGTACTGGGGACAGGAACTAGTTTACACTTGACCTGATTTATCCCAGACTTTGGTCTGGCGGTTAAAGCACCAGGCTAGAAACCAAGAAATAGTGAGTTCGAGTCCTGCCCTTAGGTATGAAAGCTGGCTGGGTGACTTTGGGCCCAATCTACCTCACAGGGTTGTTATAGAGAAAAGAGGAAGAGGAAGGAGGATTAGGTATATTTGCTACCTTGAATTATTTATAAAAGAAAGGATAAATAATGAATCAATGGATAGAATAAATGAGCTGAGTTCTTCACTGGTGTTATATACATAAATAGGGTGGAGCTTGTGGGATGGCACATTTTCCAGAACGGGTTTTCTCATCGGTGTTGTGTTCTTCTTCTTCCTATTCTCATATCTTCCAAAGTGTGACTTCTGTTTATGGACAGTATCCTGTTCTCATCCCTTTTCCCATGAAAGAAATCCTAACTATCTTTAGCAAAGTCTGCACAGCTGACATCTAGTGGGGAAAGGCTAGTTATGATTCTCTAAGCAATAGAAAATTAGAAGAGTTAAACATGTGTAACTTCTGACTCAAAAATCCAGCCAAAAAGTGGAGTTGCTACCTATTCAGAGAAGTGGTAGCTTCGTTTCCTTCTTTGGGATTATTTAGTTTGGATTCCTGTATTGAGCAGGAAATTGGTCTTCCGTGATCACTTTTGTGTCATAGTTGATTAAGGGCTGAGTTTGTTCAGTGGCCATGAAGTAAGTACTAGGTGTACCATGAGATTGTTGGCAGAGTTGTCTGCAGGGGAAGGTCAAAAAAGTTAAGATGGTGCATCACACACCACACATAAGAAGAGATGGGGCTTTGATTTTATGGCTATGGTTGTGGCTTTTTTGACTCCCTAACACAGGGGTAGGCAACCTCGGCTCTTTTATGACTCAGGGACTTCAACTCCCAAAATTCCTGAGCCAGCTGGCTCAGGAATTCTGGGAGTTGAAGTCCATGAGTCATAAAAGAGCCGAGGTTGCCTACCCCTGCCCTAACACAAGGGTTCCCAATCTTGGCAGCTTTAAGATGCATAGACTTCAGCTTCCAGAATTTTCCAGCCAGCCATGCTGGCTGGGGAATTCTGGGAATTGAAGTCCATGTGTCATTTCTCTCATTTTAAAGTTGCCTAGAGATTGGGAATCTCTGCCCTAGCTGGCAGCTTGGATTGTTGTGTGGGAGAACTAGGAATGGAATTGTGTCTTCTGACTCGAGAGAGAAATTAAGGCTGGTAAATTGGCACTCTGGTGAAGAACACGTGTATTGCAATACTTGGGTGAAGGTTTCACTTATAAAGAGAACAGTGGTATTTCTGAAAAATAAGGACATCATCATCATCATCATCATCATCATCATCATCATAATGAGAAGGAAGGACTCACTGGAGAAGAGCCTAATGCTGGGAAAGATTGAGGGCAATAGAAGAAGGGGACGACAGAGAATGAGGTGGCTGGATGGAGTCACTGAAGCAGTAGGTGTGAGCTTAAATGGACTGGAGTAGAGGTAGAGGACAGGAAGGCCTGGAGGAACGTTGTCCATAGGGTCGCGATGGGTCGGACACGACTTTGCAACTAACAACAACAACAAAGGACCGGAGCAAAGATATGGCTCATCCTGTAAAAGCGTGGTTGGGCTCCCAGTGTTTTTTTTCCCCTCCCTTCTACTTACTCTTCTTTCTGTTTGTTTCTTTATAGTTTCTTTACAGTTTTGGTGACTTGCCTCCACGTTCTCCAACCATGGCTGAAGGGGGTGCAGATGGGAACCAGCCACCGCGCGAGCATCCCCGCAATTTGCAGGGGCTGCTACAGATGGCAGTCATGGCGGGCAACGATGAACCCAATGAGATGGAACCCATGTCTGATGAGGTGTGCAGCTGGGCTCATCAAGAGAGGGAATTCAAGTCCAACCTTTAGACATAAGGGATTCCTGATTACCCAAGCAGGAACTGGGGATGTGAGCAACTGAAGCAGAGGTTCTAGATTTCTAGTAGGAAGTTGGACAAGGACAATGGACGCATGGATTCAAGTCCATCCTTAGACAGGGAAGCTTGCTGGAAGGCTTCAGGTAGTTAGCGGAATCTACATCATGTGTTTTGTGTTGTTTGTTGAAAACATAGAGAAGAGAATGTATGAGTTTCTGGAGGAAAGTCTACCTTTTAAATTTAGATCAGTGTCTCCCAACCTTAGCCGTTTTAAGACACGTGGACTTCAACTCCCAGAATTCTGGGAGTTGGAAGTCCACACGTCTTAAAACAGCTAAGGTTGAGAAGCATTTATCTAGATCAGGGGTCTTCAAACTTGGCCCTTTTATGACTTGTGGACTTCAACTCCCAGAATCCCTCAGCCAGCATGCCTGGCTGAGGGATTCTGGGAGTTGAAGTCCACAAGTCATAAAAGGGCCAAGTTTGAAGACCCCTGATCTAGATGATGATGGTAATGTTGATTATCAGAGTATATTATTACAGAAAGATTAATTAAAGTATGCATATCTAGCAAACCTTGCCTATGCATTAATGGCAGAATTACATTTAATAGAATTCATTGAGGGAAAGGGGAAAGCTAAACATATAAACACTTCTGATGCCCTCAGCAAGGAAATGAGATGTTATCATCCTAAATTAAGCACTGAGACTTCCTAGCAATTAGGAAAAGATGGGTTTAATCTGTTCATAGACATGGTAATTTTGGACCTGTTGGACTCTCTCAAATCAAGTTAGATGATAGGATTATTGTTGATTTTTTTCCTGGTTCTTATTTAGTTGTATTATAGTTTCGTTTGGTTTTTTTTGTAATTTACTGATTAGTTGATTGTGTTGTTATATTGCCTTTGGGATAACTGTTTATGCCACCACCATATTGCATGGTGCTCTGAGGGAAAAAATAAGTTCTAATGTGGCATTTGAGGCATCCTAAGCAGGAAAAGAGAAGATTACTTACCGATTTTCATTCCTCTCCTCTTCTTCTCTCCACTCCATCTAACGGCCAATTTCCCAGAGGAGACAGTGGTTGCAGGAAGCCATGGTTGAGGCGTTTCGTGGGCAGATGGATGAAGTAGAGCGAATGAAGGAATGTTTGCGTATTTTGGAAGTGTTGAGCCCAGGAGCAGAACGTGGGGAAAGTTCCGAGGAGACGCATTCAGACCTTGAGCGAAGGGAAAGTGCCCTCGATGTACTGGCAGAGTTGTGCGAAAACTTGGATAACGCTGCAGGTACAGAAACAACCTCATATATATGTGTGTGTGTGTGTGTGTGTGTGTGTGTGTGGTGAGAAATGGTTGTTTGAGCATAAGAGGTCCATATTGCAGTACTATTTTCCCGATTCCAACTCAGCTATTTAAGGCAAAGGAAGGATATATCTTTCTAAAAGGTAGTTCACTTAGCACAGGGTTTCCCCAACCTTGGCAACTTTAAGACGTGTGGACTTCAACTCCCAGAATTCCCCCAGCCAGCACTTATGGCTGAAGAATTCTAGTAGTTGCAATCTACACGTCTTCTTAAAAGTTTGGGAAAGTTTTGACTTAACCTAATGCTTGCAACCAAGCCAAGCTATCACAAGATAAGGAATTCAAAGCCAACTGAGCTGAAGAAAATTCTTTCCCCCCCATCCCATCCAATGGTCACTTCTCCAAGAAAAAAAAACCTTCCATCAGCATCTCCCAAAGAAAATGTAACGGGAGGCTTCATTCAAAAGGGAGTAACTTTTTGAAAGCCAGCCTCTACACTGATTTTATGGCTACTGGGGGCATGACCATGCCGTTAATCCAAATTGAAAAGGCCAGTTTGGGAAAGGTGTTTTTAAAGAGATGTGTTTTTAATAGTTTTGCGCGTATAAAATCAAATCAAAGGCTTGCTTTTGTTTTGTTTCTGAGAAATTGCACTTTGCAAATGGACAATCTACTGCCAGTTTGGGGCAATATAATCTGGGTGGGCTTCAAAGGACTTTGGGATGGGAAGTACACATGGGTGCTGTTCATTGACAGATATAATCCTTAATATGCAAAAATATGGACATCACTGGGGAATCACAAAATTATTCCTGTTACTTGAACTTCAGATTCCCAGAATTCTCAGCATGGGCATATTTACTGTGGAATTCTGGGAGTTAAAGTCCACCTATCTGGAGGTCATTCAAGTTGAGAAAGCAGTTGTATCCTTTCTCCTTGTGCTACGACAGAGTGAGTAGGGCCAGGAGAAGTTAGCAGGTATTTTGCTAGTATCACTGTTTTGGTTAGAGGGATTCATTCCTTAGGCCCAGAATTACTGTTATAAGTCATGTTGGTCTTTAAGCGGCTCAGAAAAGTGACTGACCTAATTTTACAACTCTTTTATTTCAGTTGTTAAGTGAATCACTATGGTCATCCAGCAGATCTGAGTTTAAACAAACCCATTGTCCACAATGGCTGTTTTTTTTGCTAGAAACTGGAAGAAAACAGCAATTTCTGGCAAAAAAAAACAGGGCAAATTTTGAACACATGAGCATCAGATGCTCCAAATGGCCATAAATGCAGTCTGGTTGCCAAGCACCAAAATGCAATCATGTAACCGTGGGGGTGGGGAGGGTGTCAGAACTTTTCATTTAGGTCCTAAGTACTTTTTTTGTGGACCGTCATAATTTTGAACTGTTGCTAAGTGATTGTAAGTCAAGGACCACCTGTCAATCTTTCAATCATCTTCCAGATTTCTGCAAACTGGAGGGCATGCGGCTCTTGGCCCACCGATACTTGGAACACGAAGAGCAGGAACTGCGCTGGCGAGCTGCCCATCTGGTGGGCACCTGTGCCCAGAATGTGCCCAAGGTCCAAGAGCAGGCCCTGGCGCTGGGCTGCATGAGGAAGCTGCTACGGCTGCTGGATCACGATCCCAGCGAGGCTGTTCGGATCAAGGCGCTCTTTGCTATTTCTTGTGAGTGGAAAACGGTGGCTGCTTTAGTCCACGAAGAGCAAAGCTGAGAGCAATACAGGAGATTTCTCCAAGTTAGCTCTACAGCAGGGAAAAACATGGCGGCGGAGACCTAAAGCAAAAAGGGTTTATAAAACTCAGCTGAAGGCCTAGGACTGGGGCGACAGCGCACGTGCCCATAGAGAGGGCTCTGCGTGCCACCTGTGGCACCCATGCCATAGGTTCACCACCATGGGCCTATACCCTACAATGAGCGTCTGTGCATTTGCAGAGCGGCAGAGGTAGAAGACCTGGCTCACATCCTATTTGATAGTTGCCTGTAGATTGGGGTAGATTGCAAGAGGGTGAGAGACAGGTATCTTGGTCTATATATCAAACGAATGACCCACTGGGATCCCCATATCAAAACAACTTACCTTATGTCCAGCCAGAACCTGAAAATAACATTTAACGCAGCACAGTACTTAAACAAAATGGTTCAGTTGAGATCTGCATATGTGGGACTGATTGGGGTAGATTGCAAGGGTGACTCCAAAACATAATTTTATCCTATTTTATCTATTATCTTAAATTATTGTACTCTATTCCAATTTCATTTTAGATTGTCTTTTATTCCAATTGCATTTTAAATCATATTTTATGCCAATTCCATTTTAAATTGTATTTTATCAAATTCCATTTTAAATTCCTTTTAACAAATTTTAGTAATGATTTGTTGCTGGAACTTTGCACTTTGATATGGCCCAAGGGCTAATCAATAAAGACTTATTATTATAAATGAGCCAGTGCCTCTCCACTTCGAGGGCACATCAGGAGTGGACACACCAAAGTTTTGGTTAATTGTATATTGTCGGCAGTTTGGCAGGTCGAATCCCGAGTGCCGTGTAACAGAGTGAGCACCTGTTAACTCGTCCCAGCTTCTGCCAACCTAGCAGTTCGAAAGCACGTAAAAATGCAAGTTGAAATATAGGGACTACTACGGTGGGAAGGTAACAGTGTTCCATGCGCCTTTGGCGCCTAGTCGGCCACATGACCATGGAGACGTCCTCAGACAAGCGCTGGCTCTTCGGCTTTGAAACGGAGATGAGCACTGGCCCCTAGAGTCAGAAATGACTAGCACACATGTGCGGGGGAACCTTTACCTTTACCTTTACCTTTATGGCCATTTTGGTATTTAACGAATGTTGTAAAGGTATAGGTATTGAGCCTGATTCTTGGGTAATAGGATTCTTGTTCCGGGTTATATTCTCAGGGGATGAAATAAGTGGATGGGATGTGAATCTTGAGATGAACTGGGAACCGCTTGGGATCATCCACATCTTGCTCCACCATTGTCCAGTCGACTGTTCAGTCTGCATTTGCTCATTCCCATCCTTTTTCCATATTTCCTTCTGCTCCCAGGCTTAGTAAGAGCCCAAGAAGCTGGCCTACAGCAATTCTTACGCCTTGACGGCTTCTCTGTACTCATGAGGGCCATGCAGAGTAACGTACAGAAACTGAAGGTGAAGTCGGCCTTCCTCCTCCAGAATCTTCTCATAAACCACCCAGAGCAGAAAGGTGAATGTCTTTTTTTATTGGGATATGGGTGACAAAGAGCAGGGAGGGAGTAGCTGTCCTTAGCAGGATTTGCTGGGTGTCTGGTTGACTTCCTCCCACTTCATTTTAAGAATCATGTCGATCTAACCAACCTTTAAATATTTAATCCTTCATTGCCTCTTTTGTGATCTCCTCAACCTACCTGTCTGAAAATTCCCATCTTTGGTGCTCTGTTTTGTTTTTTATGGTCATGACTGTTGAAAGTTTCTTGTTCTGATAGCCCATAGTTTCTAATCAGGATTGCTCCCAACAACAAAACCAGCCATCACCAGAAAATCAGTCCTTCGCTCTTGGTGGGAGTAAAGTCTGTTTTATTTCCTTTGGAGTGTGTTACCTCTATTTCTTCCTGGAACAGACCGGCTTCTTGGAGGTTACAGGCAATCCCCATTTAGTGACTGCCTCATTTAGCAACCGTTCACAGTTAACGACGATGATGAACAAGTGACGACCAATCCTCCCATTTACAACCTTTGCAGTCTGTAAAGCAAAGGAAAGCTGAAGATCGTAAATGCAGTCATAGTTTCACTTAGCAACCACGTCACTTATGGCCCAAGTTACTGGCCATAGTTAAAGGAGGACTACCTTTGTGAAGACCCTCTAGAGCCCTGTTAGCAGTTGTTGGATGCATTAGGAAGTCCTCCTGCTTCTCCAAACCAATGTGCATCATTGTCAATATTCCTTCATATTTTATTCCTTTGCTCTTGATATCAGCAAGCACAGTACACATTAGATTCAGATACTTCTTTGTGTCCTCACTGCAATTGGTAGAGTAGTATCAGCGACAGAAGGAGACTGCTTCTAGTCAGAGTTCGTGAATTTCATGACTGAGTAGTTTTCAACTCTTGTCTCTCTCATATACAGAGATTGTTAATAAAGAAAGACATGGGTGGGGAAACTATGTTTGGATCAATCTTTGGCTGTTCCTAGAATAACTTGTTTATAAATAGAGTTTTGAAATATGAGGCTGAGGGTCTTTCCCAGCTCTGAGCAAAATAAATAAATAAAATGCTTTCCCTTGGTGAGCGGGAAAGTAAGGCAGCAAGCATTGTGCTTCTCTGGTTGCCAATTCCTGCCCCATTTCTTGTGCTTCTGTCCCCAATCACCGCAGTGATCAGCCTTTCGTGTTTGGTAATGGGTCATTGAGCCCAGTGGATTTTGGACACCTTGAAGTGGCCCTTGGATGGTGTGAAAATCAGGAGAGAAATGCTGCTTTCACACTGGTCAAGACTCCTTAGGTCTCCCTCAAGTGTTGGGGATGACGTAAAGACGTTGAGGATGACATAAAGACGCTGTCATGGGGACGTGGCAGGAAAAAATGAATGTTGCTAGAATATGTTTGTGCTGGATTATTTTTATTTCTGGAAAATAGAAACCTATTAGAAAAGAGAAGCTGGTTCCCCACACTTACGTATAAGCAGATCAGTGTTTTTTTTTAAAGTGTACCTATGTGGTCTACTGTGTTGTGCCAAGCTCCATCGTTTTTGTGTATTCATCTTATTGCGTGAACTTTAAAATGGGTTAATTCAGCACAGGTTAAATATATTGTCTAAACCAGGGGTGTCAAATTCAATTTCATTGAGGGCCACATCAGCATTGTGGTTGCCCTCGGGGGGACGGGTGGGTATGGCCTGGGTGGGCGCGGCCTACTGGGTGGGCGCAGCTGGAGTGCGTATGGCCTACTGGGTGGGCATGGCCAGCTCTACATCATTGGCATCAAGGGTGCCTATGGGGGCCTGGGAAGGAGTGGGACAGATCTGGGGGTCTCTGGCAGAAGGAGGGTCTCTGGGCCAGGGCCAAGGCAGTGGGGGCCGTTCCCTCACTGTTTCCAGGATGGCTTCCGGGGCCACATGGAACCACTTTGCGGGCCGGATCCGGCCCCCGGGCCTTGTGTTTGACATGTCTGGTCTAAACTCAGCCTGATTCTTAGCCAGGCGGCACATGCTCACATAAAGCAAGGGTCACCTAGCTTTTTTTTTTGTAAAGGGCCAGATAGCAATAGCAACAGCACTTAAACTTAGTGCTTTGCAGCCATCTCTGAGAGGTTTACAGAGTCAGCATATTGATCCCAACAATCTGGCTCCTCCTTTTACCAACCTCAGAAGGATGGAAAGCTAAGTCAACCTTGAGCCGGTCAGGATCGAACCCCTGGCAGTCAGCAGAATTAGCCTGCAGTACTGCATTCTAACCACAGCACCACCACGGTTCATCCGGCCCCCCCTCTCCCTTTGCAGGCCCAGCTGCTAGTTGTGTAGGGACAGAAACACGGTAGCCATTGGACAGCACGAGCTGACCAACAAAAAGGCTGCTGATAGGCTTCTGTTGCCCAGGGCACCACAGCCCCGCCCCTTGCCCTAAGAGTGACTGCAACACAGACCTGGTGATCTGCCACCTACCTGTCCATTGTTGGCTTATGAGCCACATAAAAAGAGGCACAGATAGACCTCGACTTACAACCACAGCTGAGCCCAAAATTTCCATTGCCAAGCAAGGCAGCTGTTAAAGTGAGTTGCACCCCATTTTACGACCTTTTTTTTTTTTGGCCACAGTTTTTAAACGAACCACTGCAGTTGTTAAACGAATCAGGCGGTCATTGACCGAATCTGGCTTGCGTTATTGCCTTTGCTCGTCTGAAGCCGGCTGGGAAGGTTTACAAATGATGATCGCGTGACAATGGGGTAGCGGAACTGTCATACATACGTGCCAGTCGCCGAGTGCCTGAATTTTGATCACGTGAGCACGATCGACAGTTTGTGTGAAAGACGGCCATAAGTCCCCCCTCCTTTTTTTTTAGTGCCGTTGTAACTTCAAACAATCACTGAGCAAATGGTTCTGTGCCGAGGACTACCTATAAATTGGACCGGGTTTGACCTAGTTTGCTGTAAAGGAACCTTTACTTTCATTTGAGGAGTTACAGCTTCTGCATTTGTCCCCCTGCAGAGACTCTCTGTTCCATGGGCATGGTTCAGCAGCTGGTGGCTCTGGTCCGATCTGAACACAGTACCTTCCATGAGCATGTCCTGGGAGCCCTGTGCAGGTATCAACAGGAGTGAGGTTCAGCGAACTAGAAGTGGGATTTGGATGTGGGGAAAATGTCCCTGGCAGAACCGGTGAAGGACTATCTTGTGTAAAAGAGGTAGCTCAAGGAAGAGGGCCGAAAAAAGCCACAAGGATAAAATTGCCAGAGCTGCAGTTATTAGGGTGATCGTCATCAAGGGGGAACCACTGAGATTTGCCCAAGTCCAGATATTGCTCTAATCGTTGTTTTCAAACTTGGCAGCTTTTAAGGTGTGTGGACTTTCAAAACTCCCAGAATTCCACAGCCAGGTTGCTGGTTGGTGCCTTCTGGGAGTTGAGGTCCACACATTTGAAAAGTCGCCAAGTTCGAAAAACGCTGCTCTTAAATAATAAAACCTAAGTGGACTAGAGGGCTGAGAACTAAATTACTGTTTTTATTGTTTTAATAAATGTTTTTAATATTTGGAATGGTAATATATTTCTTGTATTGTAAGCCACCCAGAATCATTGACTGAGACTGGGAAGCTATAGAAATAAATTTATTCCATTCATTCATTCATTCATTTATCCATTCATTCATTCATGCATTCCGCTTTTATTATTTTTAGAAATAACTCAGCAGCTGACATATCCAACATACTTTTCCTCCTCCCATTTTCCCCACAACAACAACAACCCTGTGAGGTGGGTTGTGTTGAGAGAGAGTGACTGGCTCAAAATCATCCACCTGGCTCTCATTGGCTAATGAGGACTTGAATTCACAGTCTCCTGCTTCCTAACCTAGTGCCTTCATCACTAGACCCAATTGGCTCTTTATTTAAATTTATTGTAGCTGCACACGCCAGTGGACACCGGATGGCTTACAAATGCAATACATACATACATACATTTAAAAACATGCAATTGCACAATTATAAAATACTGCTTACCATTTGAGTAGGAGAAAGACTAGTGATTGTTGAATGGCTGGCAGGAGCATTGAGCGGAAACCGTTCTTTCTCCATTCTTTGAGGCCCTGATTGCGTTTGTTAATTTATTACGTGGATATTAGGCTTTTTTTATCCAAGATTAGCTCACAGGGATCTTTCATCATGTTAACATTATTTTATGAAGAACCTACTAAATGCAACAGACAATATTGTGAATATGTAGCTTTGTCCTTGGTGTTTTCTTGGGCTCCAGATTTCATTTTAAATAAAACCCAAGATTCGGCTGGCCCAGCCTTGCTAGCTTACAAGCCTTTTGAGTCACCCCGAGATTTGACTGGCCCTGATCCTGTTAAACTTTTAAGAAGACACTGAAGAAGTGGCTATTCCCTCCACCATCAGGGCCCAAGATGTTTTAGGAGCTCACCCCGGAAAGTGGATGATTGATGAGCTCTGACTGTTTCTTATTTCAAGTTTTGTTTTTATCATTGTACGCCGCCCAGACTCCCATTTTTTGCGAGTCGGCAGGTCATATGAAGCCGTAAACAAATAAATGGCAAAATAAAACCAAAAAATGTTTGGTTATCTCCCAGCCAACAAAAAAACATGGCTGCTTATCCATGTCTGTACCATATATGCATATGATCAATATATACCATGATACAATATGCTGTATTCCTTTTTCTTCTATTTCTTTTACTCTTTCCCCCCCTCCTTCGTTAACTTATTAAATGAATAAAGGACACCCCGGGGGGGGGGTTGTTTGTGTTTTTAACAGATTGTTAACTTCCCATTTGCCCACCTCTAAACCTTGCTTATTTCTTTCCCTCTGTTTGACTGGTATCCCACCTTGAACTTTCCAGCCTGGTAACAGATTTCCCCCAAGGTGTGCGAGAGTGCCAAGAGCCGGAATTAGCGCTGGAGGAACTGCTAAGGGAACGATGTCAGCTGCTTAAAAATCAAGAAGAATTCCAGGTAGGCCTGGGTCAAGCTATTCCTACCGTCCCCTCCACTTCTTCAGTTACCTGATGCTGTTCTTATGCTCAAGAAAGACTTTGTCTCTGCTATTTTTTTAGCATCTTGAGGTACGTTTTGATAAAGAGTGGCAAAGCAGGGTAAGATAACGTGGGCCAGAAAGGTGATTGTTCAAGAAACGGGGAGGGGCTAGCTAGCCTGAAGAAATCTGAGAAAAAGAAATGAGGAGGAAACATAAACATCTATACCAGGCTGAAAATTATGAAAACAACAGGTTCCAAGGAAGTATAATGCAGCAAAGAGGCTGATTTGGAGGGCGTATGTCAGGACCCACCCCAATCCACGTCTTAGGAAGATAAAAACTCTGGGAGTCAGTTCTAGTCCAAAAGGAATCTTTACTAGGACATGCTTGGTTGTGGGAATACAAGACAGGACTTAGTATTGTTTTACAAATTGAAATTTTAGAAAGGGTACCCGGTTCAACCCCCCCCCCTTCCCTCAACCCCATTTGGTCAGCCCCCATCCTTCTACTTCGTGTCATCCCTTTCGTGGGGAAAAAAAAGAACTTCAAATCTTTATGGTTATTGCCTTCTTCCTCTCCAGAATTTAAAGAAGACACAAGCCAGATGCCTTCTTCTCTAACCCTCCCTTTTTTTTTGTTCCCCCCAGTTCAAAAGGTTCCCTTGGTCTTTGAAATAACCTAAGGCAGGCTGAATCCACATCCGCTCCTCCTTCCTCGGGAGATGGCAGAATCCATAGGGGGGGGGAATAATGTTTTAAACATACATCTATGAATGTGATATAAATGGATTCTGACAGTGTATATGTTTAATATTTTTTAAGAAAAAAAATAGACCAAATAATAGGTGAATAGGAACCTTGGAATCTCTTTGGATAAGGTTAGGACAGGAGCAGAACAGAATAACAGAGTTGGAAAGGATCTTGGAGGTCATCTAGTCCAACCCCCTGCTCAGGCAGGAAAACCCTATACCATTTCAGACAAATGGCTGTCCAGTCTTTTCTTAAAAAACCTCCAGTGTTGGAGCATCCACCACTTCTGGAGGCAAGTCATTGACTGATTAATTGTTCTAAATGTCATGAAATTTCTCCTAAGTTCTAGGTTGTTTTTCTCCTTAGTTCTAGGTTGTTTTTCTCCTTGATTACTGTCCACCCATTGCTTCTTGTCCTGCCTTCAGGTGCTTTGGAGAATAGACAAGTGATTGTCCTCTGAATGGCTGCTTCCGGTGAGGTCACTGCAGAACAGCGGTTTCTGTGGGTTTGAGTGTTGAGAGACAAAGGGATCAGCCATCTTGGCTTGCAACTGTTGCACAGCCTTTTAAAGAACACCATATGTGCAAGCCTCACTTTCTAATCACTTTTAGAAATTGGTTATTGGCCATTTTAAAGTTATTAGAGATCTTTGGAACAATAGATTTGAAAAGTTATGCGTAAGAGCTTAAAAGACTTTGAAATGAAGAGTAAAAGACCTAAGAATTTGATCTAAGAAAGTTATAAATGGATTAACGATTCAGATAAATTTGGAATATTGCTAAGATTTTGGAATTGACTATAAAAAATTAGTTTCACATGGGAAACTTGACTTATTTTGGCTATTCTGGCTATTGTAAGTCATAACTTACATAAGTTACTTTAGGACAGGGGTCTTCAAACTTGGCCCTTTTATGACTTGTGGACTTCAACTCCCAGAATTCCTTAGCCAGCGTCCAGAAGTCATAAAAGGGCCAAGTTTGAAGACTTCTGCTTTAGGATTTTAGAAGCTGGACATCAGTTTAAAGGGGGCTTACAGATTCTGAACAGAAGGGAAAAAATACCAGCCTGTTACTGATGTCAGTTAATCCTGGAATTTATGAAATGACACAAAATATTATAATATCAAAAACAGTAAAGGAGAGATCTTTGAAGAACAAAGCCAGAAGTTAGTAGCTACAAAATCAACAATGTCAGTAATAATGTCTCATTCTATGGATTATGTCCAAAAGATGTCAGTGAAAAAATGACAGTTGTGGAGCAAATTTTATCTGACAAGACAGAAAAAGTACTGAAAGTGGACCTACAAATAACAGGCCAAGAAAATAATGTGGGAAAAGATGCTTTATTGGGTATACAAAAGAAACTGAGGTTTTAAAACTTAAAAGGGAAGTATAAATAATAAACCAAGAGAATGACCTGGAAAACATTTTCTTATTAAATGAACAAAAGAGGCTTAAAACCCTTGAAGGATTTTTGTGCAATGGGACAAAGAAAAATTGAAGAGAAATTAACAATATTTGATTGCATTAGAATAAGACCATTAGAAGCAAAAGGAGGAAATATAAAGTTGTCTTATTTGATCAAGACCCAGTTTGGTCTCGAGCATGGGCATTCAACCTTTTGGCTTACCTCAGCCACACTGAGTAAAGAGGAATTGTCTTGGGCCACATATAAAATGCATAATAAAGTCTATGTAAATTACATAATAAATAAAAGTTTACAATCTTGTAGGGATGTGCTAGCTGCCCAGGGCTGCATGTGGCTCATGGACCACAAGTTGAACATGCCCGATCTAGTAGTTAAGGCACCAGGCTAGAAAGCAAGAGTCCATGAGTTCAAATCCCTCCCTAGTCGTGAAAGCCATCTGGGTGTCTGGGCCAGTCACTTACAGTTACTAAACTTGTTGATATTTGTTGTGATAAAGATTGGATGTCACTACAGTACTTCATAGGGACGCAGTGGGTTAGGACGCTGAGCTTGTCGATCAGAAAGTTGCTTAGTTGCTTAGTGATGGAAATTTCCAGTCCTGATTACCTTAGGACGACCTGTATAACAAAAGTCGTTTCAGTATTCATATCTCTGGTGTTCAAGTCGGGTCTGCCTTGGGCTGACAGGCTGTTGGTTATTCTCCGCTTCCATGCAGGCTTTGATCAAAGAGGTGCTGCTTTTTTCATGATGGCCCCAGATTTGTATATTTGCCCTTACAAACTGCATTGGCCTCTCCTTTCAAAAAACGCTCTGGAAGATGACAAAAGACAGAGCTGTCCTGGAGAGATCACGCCGATGAAGATTAAAAATTAATTATGTAACTAACGAGGATGATAATGTATTCTTACTGGATTAGTTGACAGCTTGCTTAGTAATTTAAGAAGCCTACTAAGTAATTTTAGAATATAAACAGTGCCTGCTGGATTGGACTCTCTCCTGTCTAGTCCAGCAGTCAGTTCTCACAGTGGTCAATCAATTGCACAAAACCATCCAGGGAAAAAAATCTTTACTTTTGTCTAAAAATAACAAGTCATTCAGAAATCAAAATTGGAAGGTGTTTTTTTTTTGGAGGGCAGGTACTCTTATTATTAGAATAGAGCTGGAGGTGACCTTAGAGGTCTTCTAGTCCACCCCCTGTACCATTTCAGACAAGTGGCTGTTCAGTCTCTTCATAAAAACCTCCAGTGATAAAGCACCCACAGCTCTTCAAGGCAAGCTTGGTTTATTGTTCTCACTTTTAGGAAGTTTCTCCTTAATTCCAGGTTGCTTCTCTCCTTGATTAAGTTTCCTCCGTTGCTTCTTGTCTTGTCTGCTGGTGCTTTGGAAAATAAGTTGACCCCCTCCTCTTTGTCACCTCAGATATTGGAATACTGCTATCATGTCTCCCCTAGTTCTTTTTTCTGTAGACGAGTCATAACCAATTCCTGCAATCGTTCTTCATATGTTTTTGTCTCCAGGCCTTTAGTCATCTTAATTTGCACTGTTGGATGATGAATTTTTCACTAAAAATCCACTAATTCACCTCCAAGGCCAGTACGGTAACCCATAGCTAACCATCACCTGAGCAGAAAATGGTTGCCGATTCTCTGCTGTCAGCCCCACAGACTAGTTTTTGTCTTTATGCAGGAATATGACTTTTATGGACTTATGCATCACAGACTATATTAAATGTTTTATAATGCAAACAATATGGTGCTGTTAAGATAAAGGTAGTCCTCGACTTAGACCAGACATGTCAAACACAAGGCCCGGGGGCCAGATCCGGCCCGCGAAGTGGTTTCATGTGGCCCCCGAAGCCATCCTGGAAACAGTGAGGGAACGGCCCCCACTGCCTTGGCCCTGGCCCAGAGACCCTCCTTCTGCCAGAGACCCTCAGATCTGTCCCACTCCTGCCCTGGCCCCCATAGGCACCCTTGATGCGAACGATGTAGAGCTGGCCATGCCCACCGAGTAGGCCATATGCACTCTAGCCACGCCCACCCAGTAGGCCACGCCCAATGTCAGCACCCCACCGTCCTGTGCGCTCCCACAGAGAGGGCCTCCTCAGGGTGCCACCGCTCAAGGAATGTCGGCTGGTGGCCCCCAGGGGGAGGGCATTCTCAGTAGGTGCGCCAGCCCTCTGGAACAGCTTACCAACCGAAATCCGGATGGCCCCTGACCTCCGTACCTTCCGTCGCGACTTAAAAACTTTCCTGTTCCAGCAGTCCGGCCTGGCATGATAGCGTTAATTGGGGTCCCAGTTTGTTTTCATTAGTGTTTCTTATTATTTTTATTGTTCAATCTGTATACATTCCTTCCTCTGTACACCGCCCCGAGTCCCTCGGGAGAAGGGCGGTTTATAAAAACTAATAAATAAATAAATAAAAAAAATACCCACCCAGCCCCCTAAAGGCAACCGCGATGCTGATGCGGCCCTCAATGAAATTGAGTTTGACACCCCTGACTTAGACCATAGAACATAGAATAATAGGGTTGCAAGAAACCTTACAGCCGTGGTGGTGAACTTATGGCACACGTGCCACAGGTGGCACAGAGCCCTCTCTGTGGGCACGCACACTGTCACCCCAGTCCTAGGCCTTCAGCTGGGTTTTATAAAACCTTTTTGCTTTAGGCCTCCACCACCGTGTTCCAAAGAAAAAAAAGAAGGTTCAATCAATTTCAACTTCTTGCGGGGAAAAAAAGATCTCGCAAAGTTGGAATTGACTGATTGAACTTTTTAGTCCCACCTAGTCTGCCATTACTACCACAGCCATGCCCACCCAATGGGCCACGCCTACCCAATGGGCCACACCCACCCAGTGGGCCACACCCATTAATGGGCCACGCCCACCAGGCACCCGACGATATATAAGTGGGTTTGGGGTTGCAGTTTGGGCATTCAGTCTCTAAAAGGTTTGCCATCACTGCCTTAGAGCCAAAAGCTGGACAGGGATAGCCGAAGGACCAGATGTGGCTCACGGCTGTAAAATGCCCAAGTCTGGTCAAGATCCTTCTGTATCTTGAGTCTATTTTCTATAGTGTTGTCTTTTTTTCCCCCAAGTTGGTGTCATCTGGAAATGTGATGAGTTCCCCTTCTAACCCCTCATCTAAACCATTTACGAAGTTTTTGAAGAGGTCTGGGCCTAAGACAGAACCTGCATGGTTCCCTCCATTTTGATGTAGTTCCATTGAGAGCTTCACGTTGAGTGCGATTGGTCTGCCATTGTGAAGCCATCTGGCGGTGGCATTATCTATCCCACATTATTCCGTCTTATCAAGAAGTAGGCCATGATCTACTTTGTCAAGTGCCCTACTGAAGTCTAAGTAAAACATGTCTGGATGACAAAGTTATTTGGTAGATTTGTCAGGAACAAATTTGTTTGATATTCCACTTGATGCCCAGTTTGTCTTCCAGTTGATGTCAGAGTAGTTAAAAGTCCCCCCATTACTACGGCGGTGTGCTTCCTCCACACCTCAGCTGATTAGCAAAAAGGTCACCTATTTCCTGTCCACGCTGCTAACATCGAATGTTATTGCTTGACAAGAGATGAAGAAGTAGCCATTTCATATGTTAAACTTGGGTATTGCTTTAAGAGATTGCGTTAAGGTTGGGAGGGGGGAAGAGGAGGACTGTACCTTCAAGGCCATCTGAAATTGGACGGAAGGGAAACTGATTCTTTAAATTAATTGGAGAATATGATTAATGACAACATTAGAAAGGTGGAGAATTGTGTTTTAATATATTGTGCAAAGGGACACGGTGGCTCAGTGGGTTAGGACGCTGAGCTTCTCGATCAAATGGTCAGCAGTTTGGCGGGTCGAATCCTGAGTGCCGCGTAGCAGAGTGAGCGCCTGTTACTCGTCCCAGCTTCTGCCAACCTAGCAGTTTGAAAGCACGTAAAAATGCAAGTAGAAAAATAGGGACCACTACGGTGGGAAGGTAACAGCGTTCCGTGCGCCTTTGGCGTCTAGTCGTGCCGGCCACATGACCACGGAGACGTCCTCGGACAAGCGCTGGCTCTTCGGCTTTGAAACGGAGATGAGCACCGGCCCCTAGAGTTGGAAACGACTAGCACGCATGTGCGGGGGAACCTTTACCTTTACTTTTTTATATTGTGCAAGGGGTGGAGATTTCAGATCCCAGCTTCCTTCGAGCAAGTGTTGCCGGTGTATGAGGCTAAATAAAGGACTTTTAAGGTAAACAATGCCTCAGAGTCACTTGAAAAGCCCATACGTCGGAAACTTGACATTTCTTCTGTTTGTTTGGGTGGTAAGTAGTATACATCTATGGCAACATCATTCCTTTTTTTTTCTTTTATATTAGCCCAACTGTATTCAAGAAGGTTTTCATTCTTGGAGTTGTTGGGGTTTTTTTGTTTTTTGTTTTTTGCATTTCTGTAGAGGTGTAGTTATTTCTTACGTATAATGCAATTCCACGTGCTCTTTTATTAGGTCGGTTTCTTTTGCACAATTTAAATCCTTCTAGCAGTACCTTCCAGTGGGTCTCAACCCACCAAGTTTCGTTGATGGCAACAGTATTGTACCTGCCTTTGTATACTAGCACAGGGCTTCCCAACTATGAGCTGTTTGCAACCAGGCTGTGGAAATGGAGAGAGTGCACATCTTCATCCCCACTTGCGTGAGCAGCGAACAAGTACATCCATGCGTGTTCCATTTGGGCTTGCGTGTACGCCGCTCATGCAAATGGAGCTGCACACACACACGCTTGCTGGCCACTCGTGTGGAATTATCCCCTCTCCCCCACTCCCTCCAGTCCGCAAACCTGGAAAGGTTGGGTAAATCTGTATTAGAACTTCAGGTTTGCCCTGTTTGTTCCTCATGCTTCAAGTATTAAATGTATAGATATCTGAGTCCTTTTGACTAACACCAGGGTTAGGCAACCTTGGCTCTTTTATGACTCGTGGACTTCAACTCCCAGAATTCCTGAGCCAGCATGGCTCAGCTTGGAAACCTCTTCCTTTCCCCTCAGCATGGCTGGCTCAGGAATTCTGGGAGTTGAAGTCCACGAGTCATAAAAGAGCCAAGGTTGCCTACCCCTGGATTAACCCTTCATTTACTTCCTACGTCTCCTGTTTTATATTTCCTTATTTCTCATCACCTGATTGGTTGTCTTGAGGTTTGTGCTTGTCTTGAAGTTCATGCTTGGGATTAGATCCCAAAGACTTAGTGCCATTCGTTTAGCAACTGTTCAAAGTTACAGTCGTCCTGAAAAAAGTGATTTATGGCCATCGCAGCATTCCCCAGGGTCTCGTGATCAAAATTTGGGTGCTTGGCAACTGGCATGTATTTATTTCTATAGCTGCAGAGTCCTGGAGTCATGTGATTGCCATCTGCAGTCTTCCCAGCTGGCTTCCACCAGTGGGGAAAGCTGGATTTCATTTAATGACTGGGTGATTCGCTTGACAAGTGCTGTGGTTCGCTTAATAGCTGGCTGAGGAATTCTGGGAGCTGAAGTCCACAAGTCTTTAAAAGTTGTCAAGGTTGCAGATCCCTGCTGTATATGCCAAATGTAGGATCCCATTGTTCAGCACCCAAAAGGGTATGTGGGAGATGGTGCCTTTCCATGCAATACAAGCTGCGTTTGTGAATTTCTTTATGTAACTGAGACAGGCAGTCTGGTACTCTGTAGATGTTTGGGACTTCAGCTATCATCAGTCCTACCCAGTATGGCCGCCGGCAAAAAAATTCTGGGAGTTGTCATCCAGAGCAACCAGAGGGCACCAGATTGCCAATCATGGTTCTAGCTGCCGTCTCTGCTTTAGCATGAATTGAGGATTGGGGAGGGGGAGGAAGAGAGCGATGTTACTTTGGTGCAAGTGGCTCTCTTGCATTTTCCTGGAACAGACAATTTCCCCACCCCTGCTGTTAGCAGCCGACAGTTTTCAACGAACATAGCAATTAGGTTGCACCGGGCTTGATAATTAAACAATTGGCATAATGGAGTAAGTGGAGGGGATGAGAAAAGCAACTTCACGGTTCTGTCTTTTAACTACCACCCTTCCTATTTCTCTTGCCAGGCCCCATAACGTTGCCAGATGGAAACATGATGGTCCCTTTCTTACGCACAAGTAGCTATGGGGCCATGTTTGCAACAGACTCAGGAAGACTGTTTTGGGTTTTTCTCTGGCCCATCCTTAGTATAAGGGAGGCAGCTGGGCACGTATCGGTCCGAGTCATATAATAATAATAATAATAATAATAATAATAATAATAATAATAATAATAATAATAATAATAATAATAATAATAATTATAATAATAATAATAATAATAGTAATAATAATTTAATTTAATTTAATTTAATTTCTATACCGCCCTTCTCCCGAAGGACTCAGGGCAGTGTACAGGGCAAATACAATAAAAATACAGTATACAAAAGTTAAGAAATAATTAAATAATGTCACCCAATTACAATAAAAATTAATACAATTAATATTAAAATGATTAATATTAAAATACCCCATACGTATGCTTTTGAGTTACTGTGATCAGCTATGTACTAGGATGCCCACCCTGCTTATTTCTAGTACAGATGGAATCATTTATTGCATATTCAGTTCTTTCTTTCTTGGGAAGACAAAAAAAAAGTGGGGTTTGATGTAGTGGTTAAAGCACCAGATTGTTGTTGTTAGCTGCGAAGCCGTGTCTGACCCATCGCGACCCTATGGACAACGTTCCTCCAGGCCTTCTTGTCCTCTACCATCTTCTGGAGTCCATTTAAGCTCACGCCTACTGCTTCAGTGACTCCATCCAGCCGCCTCATTCTCTGTCGTCCCCTTCTTCTCTTGCCCTCCACCTTTCCCAGCATTAGGCTCTTCTCCAGTGAGTCCTTCCTTCTCATTAGGTGGCCAAAGTATTTGAGTTTTAGCTTCAGGATCTGGCCTTCTAAAGAGCAGTCAGGGTTGATCTCCTCTAGGACTGACCGGTTTGATCGCCTTGCAGTCCAAGGGATTCACAGGAGTCTTCTCCAGCACCATAGTTCAAAGGCCTCAATTCTTTGGCACTCAGCCTTTTTTATGGTCCAACTTTCACTGCCATACATTGCAACTGGGAAGACCATAGCCTTGACTATACCGCACTTTTGTTGGCAGGGTGATGTCTCTGCTTTTTAGTGTGCTGTCTAGATTTGCCATGGCACCAGATTAGACACTGAGAAAGCATGAGTTCTAGTCCTGTTTTAGGCACAAAGCCATCTGGGAGACTTGGAGGCCAGTCATTATCTGTCAGTCCTGGGAAGAAGAAGGCATGAGAAACCACTTCAAACACCTTGCCAGGGAAACCAGTCCAGACAGTTGCCAGGAGTCAAAACTGACTGGAAGGCATTTAAAACAAAAACACACACAAACAAATACACAATATTCTACACTCAGAAAACTGCTGTGTTGGCATTCAGCTGACATCTGATTCTCTGCTCATTGCTGTTAGGGCAGGGGTAGGCAACCTCGGCTCTTTTATGACTCATGGACTTCAACTCCCAGAATTCCTGAGTCAGCTGACTCAGGAATTCTGGAAGTTGAAGTCCATGAGTTATAAAAGAGCCGAGGTTGCCTACCCCTGCTGTAGGGTGATCACTCTTCCACCCATCCAAGCTTCAAACCTCAAAGGCATTCTTAAAAACAACAAGAAGAACAACAACCCAGCCTCTTGAGGCATGTTCCATGGATCTCAGGGACCAGCTTCCTCATTCTTCCTCACCTTTGGGAAATCAGTCTGTCTCTCTGGTTCTGTTTGTTCCGTATCTTGCCCAATTTCTTTCTTCTAAATCAGTGGGTCTTCAAACTTGGCCCTTTTATGACTTGTGGACTTCAACTCCCAGAATTCCTCAGCCGGCATAAATAAACCCTAATTGATTTGTTCTTTTCCGATACCCAGGGAAAACGGTTCCCCAATATATTTGTTCTTTTGATTAGCCGGACAGTCCCTATTCTAGAAGATGTGTTTGTATGCTCATATGTGTGTGTATATATAAATACAAATTTAATGAAACGGTGTAATTGAAATAAGCCTATTTACTTTCTTAATTTACCCCTGCTTTCAATTTCCCCCCCTTTCTTTTGTTGTATCCTGTAGGTCAGTTGTTGAATCGTTAGCTGTTTTGATTCTATAGATTGTGCGGGTTAGATTGTATTGTATATAGACAATATGACATTGATAAAGCCATGGATCAGGGTTTTATGATTCGTCACTAAATTGATTCTGTTTCATTTCATTCCATTCATTGTTTGGTTTTTGGTTTTAATTTTCTCTATATCCTTTCTTTTCAATCACTACCGATGGTAATCTTGCCAGCAGGAAGTATATTGTTTATATTCATTTCAGGCAGGTGACACTGCGAGGACTTTTGACTAAAGAGCTTGGTTAAAACATTTGAGGTATAACACATATCAATCCTGTCTTACTTTCAGCATTTTAAAACAGCAGCCATAGCTTTATATTGTAATGCTTAAATACATGATTTCTTTTTTTATGCTTACAAGTGCTAGAAGCTAGTTTGAAATGAAATGTTTTTTAAGATACAAGATACTCAAAATTGGTCTTTAATGGATGTTGAAGAGGAAAAAAAAAAGACAGCCAGTACACGTGAGGTAGATTTGATGCTACCTTTATCCTTATAGGTAGTCCTCATTTAGCAACCACAATTGGGACTGGCAACTTGGTTAAGTGAAATGGTGGTTAAGCGAAACCACGACTGTGTTTATGCTTACTTCAGCTCTCCTTTGGTCTACAGACCTGCAAAATGTGAGGCTTGGTCATAAAGATACTTTTTCATAGCCATAAATGGTTGCTGAATGAGGCAGTTGCTAAACGAGGACCGTCTGTAATGGTATGTGGGAATGGCCCTGGGAACAAGGTGACACTGCCTAGGAAACAGAGAAGTGACAATATAGCCTGCAGCTGGATAATGGGCAGGGAAAGAGAAGGGACCCGAGTTTCCCTGGGCTGTAAAACAGATGGTGGGAGAATTATACTCTCATAATTGAGGAGATTCTATTACTGTAGCTTTACGGTGAAGTAGATTTAGCTTATCCGGTCATGTTTCCCAGCTGGTCTACCTGGGTGGCTGACACTACTAGTGTCATGCTTATTAGTCACGCTTCAAAGGATTGCATTCACATTTTTTTGAGTCTGAAGGTCATGGAAATACTTTGGGCAAGGGTGGATAAGGACAGTCACCTGCTCCCCTGCAGAGATTTTGGTCTACTTTCCCACACTTACCCTAGCTAGACATTGGTCACACCAGTGGGGACTGATGGACGTTAGGGCTTTGCAGGGGGCTGGGGTTGCCTAAGGCTCCTGCAAGTCATTAACTCAGTTCATGTGGACTGCAGCCTAATTGTAAAAGCTTTTCCAGATAGTTATTTTAGATGCCTGGAACAATTTCCCCGTCGCTTTCTCCTGCAGCCTCTTCTGTGAAGGAAGAGAAAATGGGCAACGCGATCCAGGTTTTGTTCCAGTTTACACTAACTGCTGAGTTCTCTCTTTGGCATGGAATGGGTCCTCCCACCCTCAATTAATCCTGCTGGAATACAGCTCTTGGAAGAAGAAAAAGAAGAAGAAATCTTTTTCCACTCACAATTAAGGAAAGCTAATAAATTATGGAGACATATCGTTCATTCTCGTTGGACATGGAAGCTTTCCAAATAAAAATGCCTTACCTTTCTTTCCCCCCTGAAATGCACTCTGAAATTGTCCCGTCAGAGATCTGAGTTGGGACTTGCCTACAAGTAGTCCTTGATTTATGAGTGTAATTGAGAATTATAGCTCAATTAAAGTTGCACCAGTTGTTAAAAAACAGGTCATCATGGCGTCACAGCCAGTTTTGTGACTTTTTTTTTTGGGTGGTGGTGGTGGTCATAAAGTGAATGCCGCAGTTGTTAAGCGAATCCATTGCGACAGGCTTTTTTTTTTGGGACAGAAACTGGAAGTGCCAGTTTCCAGCAAAAATTGTAAATCATGATCACGTGATTTGGGGATGCTGCAAATGGCCGTAAATGTGGGCCAATTGCCGAGGACCCAAAATGTGATCGCTGCAGGGTGGGTGGGGGGGAAAAATCTGGATGTCAGAATTTCCCAGGTCATAGGTAGCCCTGGGAAAGTCCATCATAACTTCATTAAGCACCAGTTGTAAGTCAAGGACTGCCTGTATGAGCTGTAGTGGCCTAACGATAGATAACTACAGGAATTAACACAAAAGTCATTTATTGGGCAGAATGGTGGGGGGTGAAGCAACAGTACTGAGACGGAAGGTTTGTCAGCAAGGCAGATGTTCCTGATTGCTGTCTGCAATGCAAGTTGTCATTAGTTGAGCATTTATTAGTAG
The DNA here is from genome assembly GCF_964194415.1 of Vipera berus. Taxonomy (NCBI): domain Eukaryota; kingdom Metazoa; phylum Chordata; class Lepidosauria; order Squamata; family Viperidae; genus Vipera; species Vipera berus. The sequence goes on from NC_138205.1 coordinate 19,116,005, forward strand.
TTGTATAAAGTTGCACAAATCTCAAGCGTTTGCCTGATCACCTATTCTTTTTTTTTCTTTTCTTTTAAATTTGCAAAAAAAAAAAAAAGGAAGAGCTGGATTTCTGTGAGACTTTGCTGCGTCTTTGCTTCCATAGTCAACCTGATGAAAACAACATGGACCGGTAGCTTGGCTGTTTGACACGGTGGAAGTTCACACCCATATCTGGATCTCTGCCGGTTGGCGGCCTCTGACGGAAACGCCCCCATTTGTCCGACGTCCGCTGAACCAGCGGTAAGCTGGAGTAAACAGAAGATCTCTTTGGAAACTGCAATATGCTGCTGTTAAGCTGAATGATCAGCAGGAAGACTTTCGTAAGCTGTTGCTGCATAACTTCCTTTCCATCCTCCTGCAAAACGCATCTATTACTAGTAGCTTTCCCCCATCTCAGTGTAGCTTCCCTAGCCTAAAAAAAACATCGTTTTTAAAGGATTCTTTCGATCTTCAATTTCAACTGGGAAATGAGCCCTATTTTTTATTGCGCTTTCCTTGTCTTCATAGTTGCAGTGCTGAGAAGGGAGAGGCGAGGTTGAGTACCTTTGAATGGCTTGGCCATTAAAGCTTTGGAAGAGAAGTCGGTTGGCAGTTCTTTTTCGTTAGGATAGTATTCACAAGCGTGTGCCTTCCAGATGTTCCAATTCCCATCATCCCTCAGCTATCAGTAACAGGGTGTATGATGCTTTATCTGAGTTCACGCAGGTAAGAATTGTAGTCCCAACAGGTATGGAAAACAAAATCTGGGGGAAAACTCTCTTCTAGCTATAACTGAAAGGCAGGAATATTAGCACACTGCTCTTGAACACCGAAGTGCTTTCAACACCTCAGATGTTTTTTTAAAAAAACATTCAAAATCATTTGGCAATCATTCTCTCTCTCTCTCTCTCTCTCTCTCTCTCTCTCTCTCTCTCTCTCTCTCTCTCTCTCTCTCTCACACACACACACACACACACACACACACACACACGATTACTGCGTTTTTGTGCAGAACGTTGGGCAGTCTGGTGAGAGCCATATTTTAATCACTATTAGTTCAGGATGCTGCTTACAACAATGGCTAAGTCTTGGGGGATGATGGGAAGTAAAGAGAATCCACAACTTTCTTTTCCAAATAAGTAATCCAGTACATTTGTTCAGCAAAATGAGCTTTTTTTTTTGGCCTGTGTAGGAATGCAGGATCTGTCTGATAATTTATTTTTAAAAGTGTTTCAAATATGGGAAACTGGAAAAAAGGTACGTCAGATTGGCAAACTTGAGAAGCAGACAGGCTGTTGCTTCAGTAGGGTTGAGGAATGGGTCAGCATACACAGAGGCACGATGAAATTCCATTTTCTTTGCAAGTCTTGGGACCCTGCCTTTTTTTCCCAGCCTTGGAAATGGCTCTCCTGGTTAGGAATGGTGATTGCAGATCTTTGGATATATTTTTTTCATTGGCTTATGTGATGTACACTATTCAAGCAGTTTGTATCTTCTATTACCATGCCTTGCTATTGCTGTATTCTCAACTTAGTTTATTTTTTTTAACAAGTTTCTCTTTCAGGTGATAAGTCTGTCATGTTTTTGTTTTTCCTATCAGCAGAAGCTTGCAAAATGTTGAACACGTCTCTCTCACCTTTCGACATAAATAAACACAAAGAGGGAAGGTGCTAGATCCTGCAAGGGAAGGGGCTGCAGACTGGAAGCCCCTCAGTCCTAAATGCCCTCCTTTGTATCAGCTAATGCCTACCTTAGTGCAATCCCAGAGGCAGGACTGGTAGATTATACAGGCAGTCCTCGACTTACGACCGTAATTGAGCCCAAAGTTTCAGTTGCTAAGCCAGACAGCTGTTAAGTGAGCTGTGCCCCATTTTATGACCTTTTCTCCCAGAGTTGTTAAAACAAATCGTTACAATTTTAAGTGAATCATGTGGTTGTTAAGCGAATCTGGCCTCCCCGTTGACTTTGCTTGTCAGAAGGTTACAAAAGGGGATCACATGACCCTGGGAACACTGCAACCGTCATAAATAAATGCCAGTTGCCGAGTGCCCAAATTTTGATCACGTGTCCATGGGGATGCTGCAATGGTCATAAGTGTACAAACCAATCACAACTCGCTTTTTCAATGCCATTGTAACTTTGAATGGTCATAAGTCGAGGACTTCATGGATTGGGAAATAAAGCAATGAAATTTGCTCCCACTCACTTACATATAACTTGAGACTAACCAGATTTAAGAATGTATGAAACTGGAAAGCAGAGTCAGAACAGCCAAGAACTAAAAAAGTGGACATCAAGTAAACAAGAAGGCTTATTTCTTAGTTTCCAAAATGCTGAGGATGCTCTTGTAGTAACACACATCTTCTTTCTTAGATGTGTGATTATAGGGGTTTGGGTCCAGGGTCCTGAATAAAAACCATTCGCCACATGTAGCATCTCAACTACTGTGATGATTATGTTAGTGGGTATTTCATATTCCATTACAATCAGCTAAATAAAATTTAAACATCAAAAGAAAACTACATTTCACCAAATAGCTATGATTAAAACAGGTTTTAAAATGATTAGTAATTCAAAGAGTTACCTCAGGCCTTTTAACCAAATCTCTGGCTGAGGTTGGACCTGAACTCTGGCGTAAGCTTGAAACCAAGCTGCTTCAGCTATACCAGGGGTAGGCAATCTTGGCTCTTTTATGACTCATGGACTTCAAGTCCCAGAATGCCTGAGCCAGCTGGCTCAGGAATTCTGGGAGTTGAAGTCCATGAGTCATAAAAGAGCCAAGGTTGCCTACCCCTGGGCTATACAGTATGTGAATTGGTTTATGCTCCAATTCTGATTGCCTTTATCCTTAAAGTAATTCCATGGATTTATTAGGGTGAAAATGTTGCACTTTGAAGTGTTTTATATATATATTCTTTGGTATTATTTCTCAACCTTCCCCAACCAGCATGGATTCTGGGAGTTGCATCTTAAAGTTGCCACGGTTGAGGAACACCGCTCTATAGGAGTTACTTCTGTAAATTTGTGTATAAAAATATAGATGTCTGTAAACTTAGCTGCGTTGTCAAGAAAGAAGTGCTCTGCCATTATAATATACAGGCAGTCCTTGATTTACCACCACAGTTGGGATCACAAATTCCATTGCTAACCAAGGCAGCTATGGAGTGAGTTGTGCTCAATTTTACAACCTTTTTTTTTTTTGCTATAGTTGTTAAGTGCATCACTGTGAGTGTTAAATGAATCTGGCTTCCCCCTTGGACTTTGCTTGTAGGAAGCTGGCTAGGAAAGTCACAGATGATGACCACATGACCCTGGGATGCTGCAACTGGCATAAATAAATGTCAATTGCAAAGCTGAATTTTAATTATGTGACCACAGGGGTGCTGCAATGGTTATAAGTGTGAGGACTGATTATAAGGCATTTTTTTCAATGCTGCTGTAACTTTCAAATGTTTGCTAAACAAATGGCTGTAAGTACATGTTTTAAGAAAGGAGACTTATATTAAGAAAGGTTCTGCTTACAGAATTTTAAGAGTACAGTAGTCATTATTTTGTACTTAACAGAGTACTTTGAACACAAAATATGTAAAATTTAACAACAGCAGTTTCAATGAATCTTATGTTCAAAGTCAAGTTGCCATCACATTTGTATATATAGGTCTCAGCCATGATGTCGCTTGTTGGCTTTTAGCTTAGAACAGGGGTTTCAAACTCGCAACATCATGTGACATGTCATGACTTTCCCCCCCCCCATTGCTGGCAATGGGGTGGGCATGGTTTCACCATGATGTATCCTGCCCACGAGCCAGCAGTTTGACACCACTAGCTTAGAACAAGTTTTATAAACTTCAGTTATTTTGGTTCTTCAACTTTATGGCGTAATACAAAATAATAACTTGTAGAACTTGCAGGTTTTTAAATCAATAACCATTCCCCCCCCTTATTCCAAACCACCCTGACAAAAGTACCATTTGGGGGAGGGTTCCTATGCTTAATCCATCAACTCCCAGCTGCCAACTTTGATTATTGCAGCACTATAGGCAGCCATTATACAGTTATGGTAGGGGTTCTACTATCCTAGGTGATTGCAAAACACAGACCTACTTCTCTTTGACAATGAGACCCCTCAGATTCATGAAATCACAGCTGGCTCAGCATCCCGGATGCAGTTTTGTGCTAGCCTTAGACCAGGGGTCAGCAACCCGAAACAGTGAAAGAGCCACTCGGAACCGGTTCCCTCACACAAGGAAAAACTGGGAGCCGCAAAAAATGTGTGCGCATGCGCATACATGCGCACATGCACAGAACAGGGTTTGACTGAAGAATGGAGCCAAGGCGAGATATGCACCTACCCTGCATATTTGAATTGATTGGTTGAACTTTTTTAGTCCCACTTTTATTTTTTTTGGACTACACATAGCAGAAGACTGGGAGCCGCAGGAGACAGCTGAAAGAGCTGCATGCGGCTCCGGAGCTGCGGGTTGCAGACCTGTGCCTTAGACCAGGGTTCTCCAAACTTGGCCCTTTTATGACTTGTGGACTTCAACTCCCAGAATTCCTCAGCTAGGCACGCTGGCTGAGGAATTCTGGGAGTTGAAGTCCACAAGTCATAAAAGGGCCAAGTTTGAAGACCCCTCCCTTAGACCAACAACTACAGAATTGGTTACATTCATGACAGAGTTGTTAGCTGGTGTAATCCCTGGTAATGTCCCCTTCAACTGGGAGGGAAATAATTTGCAATACATGATCATTTTTTAAAAATGCACCAAGAACCTGGTTTAAGTCCGTACTCATGAGAATCGGATAACTGATAGCTCTGGACTGCGTAAGAAAAAAATATTAGTCCCTGATTAGCAGAGTATGTTGCGGCAAAAAAAGAACACGGTTCTCTTTTGTTTGTGGAATAGAAATCTCCACCAAATCGCGTGTATAAAATGCGGTACGGACGTGAGAATGGGCATGGGGCAAAAAGACCATGATATGGCAACGATACAGCAGCCCATGGGGTTGATGGTTGAAAT